>NC_136613.1:5636130-6123630 GCF_933228915.1 Telmatherina bonti
TCGCGCCATCATGCTGCCGGCACGCAGCTTCTTCAACCTCACCAACTCCTTTTCCAAGAGGAAAGAGTACTCGGAGAGGCGCATCATCGGGTTGGTTCAACTTCCTTTTTATTGTTAGGACCGAGGCGGCTTCCCTCGCAGTGCTTATACTAGTCACGATGTAGCCGGAAGAGATGCATCCTGCAAACATCATGCTGTAAAATCAGTCACAGACGGGCGCTGTTGATATTTACCATCCGGTGGATTGTAGTGAAACTGAATTATGCCCATAATTTCCCCATGTATTTTATAGAAAGGAAGACATGATGTGTGATTGCGGCTGCTAGCTTCCAGAGTTTCCGTCCCACCGTGACGAGACAGACATCTCTGTAACCAACATACTCTGCAGTCATGTGACGCCTTGTTAGTGTGGAGAAATGGCCAGAAGCTTCAGGGTGGACAGGAGTGATCTGTGACATTCCCATATAACTGTTCTGGGTCTGAAACGTGTTTGGTGAGGATGCCGATGCTCGCAGGGTTTCTCCCTGCAATGTTGCTATGCTACGTGTTAGCACTGCTGCTTCCTAGCACGTGCAAAGATCTCCTGTACTGTTATAAAGCAGTTTGGCATCAAGTCTCCCTCCGTTTTCCAGTCTGTGGATCTGCAGCGAGTTAAATGAGAGGTTTAGGTCTCGACGTCCTCGTCTTTCTTCATGTTGCAGACTCATCTCGTTTCATAACTCTTCCATCATACGGAGCAGGGCTGTGATGATATGCTTTTGTCCCGATTCGATTACAATTTTTTTGGGTACTGATTCGATTTAAATTACGATTTTCACAATTGTTCAATTTAGCTGATTTTTGTAGATTAAAAACAAAACAAATGTATAAAACTTTTTTTTTGCTCGTCAGTTTTCTTGATATCAATCAGGAAAAAAACAACACAGTCGCCAGACCATCATTCTGCTGCTATAATGGCCAAGAAGACAATCTCTTTTTTTTTTTTTTTTTTTTTTTTTTAACACAAAAAATCTATTTTAAAATTATGAAGAAAAAAAATCCCGATTTTTAATTTTTTGATACGATTTTTCCACCCCTAATACGGAGTAATCTCACATCATATGTCCCTGCAGGAAGTTTTTCTTTGGTAATCATCCTTCCTGGTAAAACTGAGATAATAATCTGCAACTAAGAATAATTTTCCTCGTGTGAATGGTTCAGAAAAATCCCACAACATCTTTTTAACCCTCCTGCTTCATCCTAAATGTTTCCACACAAACTGTTTGTAAAGAACAGGTGGAGAATGTGGACTCTCTCTGCTGCTGCAGATGAAATAATCTGAGGATGAGCTCTGCGTTTCAGAGGATCATCTGCAGCATCTGCACCTGATTTACCGAGTTAGCAGCAGATAGCCGCCAGTCTGACCCATGCGGTGCGACAGCTCAGCATCTCAGAGTGATGGGAAACTTTTCCATTTGCAGATGAATGTGTGTTTGAACATGCAGATGGTGTTTTGTCCTTCGCTGGTCCCAGTAAGAGTCCTGAACGGCGCTCTGCTGGTTGTGTTGCATGTATAAATGACTCACAGAATGTCCTCCTCTGTTCCTCTGAGAGTCATAATCACTAAATCTGCAGGTATAAATAGACGAGGGAGATGACTGGACTGATATAACTCTCATAAAACACCTCCCGCCTCTTATTTTTTCATATTTAATAACATTATCTTGTATTTGTCCCTTGGTTCCTCTCAGACCTTCAGATGTTTCTGGGTCCTGAGCACAGCGCCAGTCTTGTTTAGTGTTGCATCATGCGTCATCCAGTTTGTGACCTTCCCTTCCTGCTCTGCAGGTACTCCATGCAGGAGATATACGAGGTGGTGGCCGGTGTAGAAAACTACCGCCTCTTTGTTCCCTGGTGTAAGAAATCTGACGTGGTGTTCAAGCGTTCTGGATTCTGCAAGGCCAAACTCACCGTGGGTTTCCCCCCCGTGGTGGAGAACTACACCTCCCTTGTGACAACAGTACGCCCCCACCTGGTCAAGGTAACGCCATGCATCCATGTCAGGAAAGCAGAGTTTAACTACACAAATCTGCCGGCTTCCCTCCAATAAATCCTGTTTAAAACAACCAGAACTTTGCAGTAAATTCATCACAAAACTTTTCCAAGACTGAAAAACAACCAGAATCAGAGAAAACTCCATACTGGGCCCAGTATGGAGATGTTCCCAGTCTGACCATCACCATTCCTCTGTAGGAACATCAGCTCCTGCAGCAGATGGCAGAAACTCAGCTGTCTGGGAAAATAAAAGCAGGATTAAAAACTCCTCAAAGCTTTAAAAAAAAACGACCAAACTTCCACCAGGAGCAAAAATCCGGAGATTTAATTCTGGATTCAGCAGAAACACATCATTACATTTCAGACCCCTGTGTGGCATCAGTTTCCCTGCTGCAACACACTTGATTCAAATGAAAAGGTTCTCCATCTTCTGCTCCTGCCTGTGAAGGAGCCATTGATTAGGGTCAGGTGTGTTGCAGCAGGGAAAACATGCAGGCGGAGATGGTTTCAGATAGAGATGCACCGATACTGATACTGATATCTGATCATTACCAAGCGTGTGTACTCATACTTGGTATTAATAAAAGCGTACCGATACCACACTAGTCCAGCCAGCGCAGACGTGTTTGATGCTTCAGACGTGTTTTAAAAGAAATAAATGCCTTGAATGTTAAAATATTAAAGTTTTTGTTCCACTAAACCAGTGTTAAACACTGTTAATTCAACAAAGCCGAACTCGGTATACTAAGACAAGAGTAGAGCCGCCACCCCCCTGAAACAGTCATCCCATGCTACGTATCCCGCTACGTTGCCAAATCAGTAACATTCAGCTTTTAGCAAGAATGGTTATCCTAAATATTACATGGAGTAATGGCTTCTTATGCAACAGTAAATGGTGAAAATACAATAATGCCTCCAGAATGTGGGCGTTTCTTTTTCATTATATATACGGAGCTACCGACGGAGCAGCTCTTTGGTGGAGTTCGGTGCAGCTGAAATCATCCAGAACTGGCAACTCTGACAGGGTCAGTTAGGGCCGTTAGGACAGCAGAGTTTCTGCAAGCAGCCTGCAGCTCTTGTTTGTGGAGAGAACTGCAGCGTTGAGGATCATTATGACTTGTTTAGATGCATTTTCAGACAGCCAGAGGCTGCTTCACGAGCCGCAAGGCAAGAGTCAGAGAGCCGCATGCGATGAGGAACACGGCACTAAAAGCTGGATCTTTGTTCTAAAACCACACATTTATAGTTTTATTTAGGTAAAATGTGCCAAATCAGAATAAAACTTGTTGAAATAGTTCAATCTGTAATGTTATTATATTTGTATTAGTGAGGAAACTTCAGAAAGGATGGGTCATTTATTACAACCTGATGAAATCTGACACAGTTATAACTGTGTAATAACCATAGTCACAATAACGTTCACATAAACACATCTGGTATCGGCAGATATTCAGGAAATCGGTATCGGAACTCCCAAAAAGTGTATCGATGCATCCCGACACGTATCAGCTGAAGGTCAGTTTACAATGCAGCTTCTGTTCTGTTTAACTGTAATAAAACCATCTGAAGGGTGAAACTGTGGACTTTTTAGCATTTATCTGTATTTCCTAGAAAAATAAAAAGTAATAAAAACGTGTCTGACTGTTCCCCAACCTGCTGAAGTTTAGATCAGCGAGAACACAGAAGCATCTCTGCAGGTTTCATGGTGATGACTCCAACTTGTAGATGTGTTCAAATGTTCTGATCAGATCAGCGAGTTCGGCTCCAGGCTGAGAGAATGTGTCTAACCGAGTCTGATCTCCGTCTTCCACGATGCTGATTCAGTGTGAAATGAGTAAAAATGTGTGTGTTGCCCGTCAGGCGTCCTGCTCAGAAGGAAAACTGTTCAACCACCTGGAGACGGTGTGGCGCTTCAGCCCGGGCCTCCCTGGTTACCCTCGGACCTGCACCGTCGACTTTGCTGTGAGTAGAAGCGGCTTGTGACCGTGTTAAAACCCCGTTGTCCCCCTCCCCGGATCTGCTAACTGGACCTCCTCCTTCCCCAGATCTCCTTCGAGTTCCGCTCCCTCATCCACTCTCAGCTCGCCCACGTCTTCTTTGATGAGGTGGTCAAGCAGATGGTGTCCGCCTTCGAGTGCCGCGCCTCCAAGATATACGGCGCCGAGACGGCCATCCCTCGCGAGCTGATGTTCCACGAGGTTCACCACACGTAGCGGCAACACAAACGGCGACACACAAGCAAACACAATGCCAAAGAGACACAAGACACTTCCTGTGCTCCTCCTGAAAACTGCAGTGCCTTTCCCAAACAGCACATCTTTCCACGTCTCAGTTTTTAGAGCCAGCGTGGGTTCAGCGGCTCATCGCCCCCCCCCCCCCCCCCCCTCGCGGTAGAAGCGGCTGGAAACGGCGGCTGCTGTGACGTGCCGCATCAGGAAACAGATGAAGAATAACAAACGCGCTCCATTCGTTGTTTGCACAAACATTCAGTTGAATTCCCGTCTAAAAAATGTGCCAAGTGGCTCCTTTTCACGGGGTTTGGAGCTTCCAGCTGGAACCAAAGCAGAGCAATCCATAAAATATCAAGCTGTTATCTGAATAATCTGTAGTTAAAATAATCACCTTTATTTACAAATGTTTTTAAGATATTTTTAGTAAACATTTGCTGGTTCCAGATGTGCACATTTTAGGGTTTTTAAGGCAGAATAAGATGTTTTAGAGATGTTGCAGAGCACGGGGGGGGTGTTCAAATTATCGGGCGTTTCTATGTATTTTATCACATATTTTAGGGGAATTTTAGAAAAGATCAAACTTAAAATGCAGATTTTTATCTTCATTATGAAACATTTCTAACATCTCCATATTTATTTATGTCTGAAAAGAAAAGTAGAACAATATTTAAAACCTAGAGCACAGTGAATTAACTATAGATGAATAAAAAATACAAATATAACAGAACAAAGAAGTAAAACGGTTCCAGACACGACAAGCTGAAACGTTGGTACCAGTCATGCTAAACAAGAAGAATCCTGATCGTCAATAAGCCAGTCAGTAGAAAAATACTAATCATGTGAATGTATTCCACTGTAAGCTGTAAACACATGGCCGACCGGGGTCCAGGCTGCGTTCAGGGACACCCGGGTGCTTTTCTGCAACAACTTGAATTTAAAGGGCACAAAACAACGAAGAAGAACTAAAGTGGCCACCCGGTCGCAGAAACGATGAAAAACCGGCAGACATGACGCTCAGTGTGAGCTCTAACCACGAAGACGCCGCGGCTGCAGACTGATGTACTGTAAACCCTCTGAAACACACACACACACACGGCTGTTTCGCTCCGCGGGGGCGGAGTCTGTTGTTACGTTACTGCTCATCGTTGTTCATGTTGGACCGAAGACGTGTGAAACGACAAAATGGTTTTGGTTTTTTTTAGCGTGCAATATCATCCGAGTGTAAACGCAGCCGAGGGAGCAGGCGAAGCCCCCGTGAACGGACGGACGTCCTGACACCCGGCCTCATCACGCTTCTGAGAGCTGACATTTACAGAAAGGGCTCCGGAGTTTGAACGCCGCGCCGCAGCATCGCTGAAGGTTGCTAGGAGACGGAAGTTCTGATCCTGGCGGCGCTCATGTTGACATGGAGGCGTTCGGGACGTCTGGTAGAGACTGATCAGCCGCAACGTTAAAACCTGCTCTGTGACATCATGCTGGGTGGGGGGGCATTTTGACTTCCTGTGAGCTTTAGCGCGTAGCTCCAAGAAGCTTTTTTTTTTTTTTTTTTGAGGTCTTGATGTGTTTAAGGTGTGAAACGAGTTTTATACGTCTGTTAAATCAGTGGGCGGAAGGTCGGTGACGATACGCGTTTGTCCAGATTTGATTCCGATGTTTTGGGTGATGATGCCATTTAAATTGCGATTCTTAAAATTCTTCAATATTGCTGATTTTTGTAAATTAAAAACAATTTCTTTTTTTTTTTTATTAATAATAGTTCTTTTTGCTTGTAATTTTTCTTGATTTCAGTTTGGAGAAAACAACACAGTAGCTAGACCATCATTCTGCTGCTTTAACGCCCAAGAAGACAAGTTAATAGATAAATAAAAACAATAAAATTGACCAATTTTATAGTGGATTAATTTTTTTAAAATCGATTTAAAAATTGTGAAACCAAAAAATCCTGATTTTTCTATTAGATTTTCCCACCCCTAGTGGGTGGGACTTCATGATTGACACTTTCTAGGGGGAGGGGCTACCATCGAGCGTTAGTCCTGGTGGTTCTGGTCCGGACGCGGAGGCGCCGAGTCGGCTGAGGGAAAGTTTGAACGTCGTGTTCCTGTTTAATAAAGTTGTTGACGGGAAAAGGGTTTTGAGAAGAGGAAGAGGAGGGTTTGACGTGCAGCAGAGCGCCTCCAGGTGGGGATTCTCACCTGGACCTGCTGAAGCCTCTGAATCAGAACCAGTCGAGCTGAATCAGCCAGATGTGGCGTAAATGTTTAGATGTTTCCCCAGATGTTTAGGAACGTCTGGAAATCCTGCATAAGAACTGTTAAAGTGCCATAAATGTTGATTTTCTTTTAATCACATCTAACAGCTGACAAGTCCATCAGATGAGTCCGTCAGCAGTTTTAATGTTTTGGCTGGTCAGTTTCTCACGTCTGATTTTTTAATCCGGGTTAAATCTATAAAAAGGGATCAAATGAAACATCGAAGGGAAATGAATGGTCGATTTTTCACCTGTTTGTCAACGAGCCTCCAGCAGTTTGATGGACAGCGGTGTCAGGTCTCCCGTTCCCATGGCGACGTCCCGCATCCTCCCACTGCCTCCCGTAATTATCTTGAGTTTTAAAGGAACATTATTCACATTTTATTCTATTTATTGTTTAGTTTAAGTGTAAATTTGCTTCTTGAGGTCAGAAGGTCGCCGTTGGCATTTACAAGCAGAATATAAACATTTCACTCTGAAAGGTAGATTTTCCTCAACGGTGCTGACTTGTTGCTCATGTAGGAACTGCTTTACTGTGACTGACTGTAAATGTTAACTCAGGCAGCTTCGAGTGAGGAGTGGGTGTGGAAATGTTAAAACTAACATCGCTTCAGAACTGAAGTCTTTACTGGATGAAAACCGATGTTTTCTAGGATGTGGAAAAGACTGTGTGTGAAGATGTACCAGCTGCATGATGTATAAAGTATTTTTTCTAAAAAAAACAACAAACCAGCGTTCTGAGTCGTTTGTCTTCACAGCATCTGACTCCAAAGCAGCACCACCGAGCTGCTTCCTCCTCCTGCAGCCCCGTGGAAACATTTTCTATCATCTGGTCAACGTTGGTTTTCCTGCACGAGACCTTTCTGTCTCTCCTGATCAAATGTAGCTTTTAAATATTTACCGTCTCACATCTGCTTATGTTTCAGGTGTTATTCTGGGAAAAAAAGACTGCATGAAGGTTTATTTATTAACAAATTGAGTGGACAGAAGTCTGCAGTCTCCGCTCCCCAAAGGAAAGTCGGTTCTTAAATAAATCTGTTTTGAATCCTTAGACGTTTTCTCCAGCTCCAGAAAGACACCTTTCAGTCTGTGATGTCTTTCATGATAAAGAAAAGTTCCTGTATATATCCATGTATATTCCTGTGTAAGAGCTGAACCTTGAGAAGGGGCGGGGCTTCATTTTGACGGGCACCTTGTGGTCAGTAAAGCTGAGAACCCCAGAGATGGAAGCAACATTTAAATGACATCTGTCTTTAAATGAGAGCCATATTTACAGATTTAGTTCTTTTTTACTTGATTTGGTTCCTTTTAGTCATTTTAAAAAGTTTTTTTATGATAAAAAATCACAAAAACGAGTCTTGTGGTTGAAGAGTTGAATAAAAATGGCTCACTAACAAACCAACCACTCAGAGCTCTGAATGATTCCACATGAAGAACCTTTTGGGAGGTAAAAGAGCTGATTCTTAAGAGTCGCATCAGAAGAACTGAGTCCCTGGAAAGACCCAAACTTCCTGTTCCGTCACATAAATGCAACACCTCGCTGTGGTTCGATGGTATAGCGGGTTCTACTGGGTTCAATCCCCAGTAAAACCAGAACTTTGGAGTTGTTTAACAGTAAAGTACGTCGCCTTTACCGAGCATAGATGGGTTTGAGTGGTAGCCTACTGGTTAAAGGTGCGCTTGTGTCTGGAAGATCCATCTGAGCCCTTACCGGGGCCAACTAGCTGTAACTAGCGGGGCCCAACCAGCTGTAACTAGCGTGGCCCAACCAGCTGTAACCAGCGGGGCCCAACCAGCTGTAACCAGCGGGGCCCAACCAGCTGTAACCAGCGGGGCCCAACCAGCTGTAACCAGCGGGGCCCAACCAGCTGTAACCAGCGGGGCCAACCAGTTGTAACTAGCTGGCCAACCAGTTGTAACTAGCTGGCCCAACCAACTGTAACCAGCAGGGCCCAACCAGCTGTAACCAGCGGTGGGTGGAAGGACGATGGCGTTTGGGTTGTTTTGAACGACAATTTCCAACTTAAAGTTTTAACTTTTTCATCCAGTGCTCGAATGACAGGATGGCAATGCAGCAGGTTTTAGTCGTTTCCCTGCTCCAACACACTTTAATCAAATAAAATGGATTAAACAGTTTCTACAATAACATTTGTTCAAGTCAGGCGTGTTGGAGAAGGGAAACAAGGACCTGCTGGACTGTAGCGGTGATCTTTGAAGCTTTGAAGTTCATTGATCAGTCATAGCAACGACAGCAGTGTCCTCCTGCGCCAGTTTCATTGTTCAGTCAGAAATTTAGAAGCCAGACTTTACTGGATTGTACTTATTTCTAAAGTATCGGTGTCCTAAATATTCAGACTGTCCCCGAAGATCCGTTTAGAGTAACAATAAACCGTCGTATTGTTGAAAGACCAGTAACAACCAGTACTTCCAGCGTCAGGTTAAACTGTGGCATCCATTTCAGCCTTTTCTGAATCTATTAAACTGTGAGAATGAAGCGCTAACATGAACCTGAATGCAGATTAATTTATTACATAAAAAGAAGGAGGTGCCTGCAACAACGGCGCCCCCTGCTGGACGCTGTAATCGATGAGTCAACGGCGTCTGGTGAAACGTCATCTGTCCAGATGTGACCACCAAGAAACGCTGAAAAGTCCGTAAGAAAACTGGTTTAATTCCATCAAATCACTGATGACAAACACATATATATAAAAAACAAAAAGAATTAAACAGAAACTACGACGAAGAACAGAAAGGACGTTGACACTGAAGGCCTGCTCTGCGGTCCACTGAAGGAGCGTTTCCTTTATCTCAGCCTGACGGGTTCCCGTCGACCCGGCGTCTCCGAGGATCGGGTCGGCGAAGTGAGAAAAGTGACGGTTTCTACGACAACGTGACCCGCAGAGACGCCTCGACGGCAAACCCAGCAGGCTGAAGCAAACGCGAAGCGTCGTCCAGATGAACCCCGTTAGCGTCTTGATGAGTTTCGTGAGGAGCTCGCTCAGCTCTCAGTCCGTTTTCAGCCTCTAAAGTTCTCATTGTCCCGTTCTGGGACTCTGCGCCACCTCCAGCTCCCATCAGCTGATCCAGTCTGTACAGTCCGGAGGACCAGCTCAGAAACCCATGCCGCCACCCATTCCTCCCATTCCTCCCATGCCTCCCATTCCTCCGGGCATCTCCTTCTCCTCCTTGGGGATCTCCGTGACGACGGCCTCGGCGGTGGAGAGCAGAGAGGCGACGCCTGCAGCGTCCAGCAGCGCCGTCCTGACGACCTGCAGGAGGAGGAGACGTTAGAGACGCTCCGCGTTCTGACGGATGTTAATGACTGTAAATAAGGAGTCGTACAGCTGTGTTCATATGTCTTCATCCCCTTTCATTAAAGAAAAGGCTGAATTTACAACAGTCACTCAAATAACTGGAGACTTAAAAAAGGACCAATAACTAAAAATTTGTAAAAATATAATGTAGTAATATAAGACACTGTTTCTTCATTTAATTGAGTTGAAGAAAGAAAAAAAGACAAAACAAACAAATGTGTCCTGGACAAATGAGAGACTTTTCTGTTGAACAGTGGGACAAAATACCTGTCAACAGGTGCAGAAGTCTGACTGAGAGGAACAGAAAACACCTGACTGGAGCGGAAACATTAAAGGATTCTTCAACTAAATATTACTTTATGACTGATGGAATATGGAATAAATTATCTTATTTGTTTGCTTTTTTAAAAAATATTTCTGTTGAACCAGAATGAGAAAATAATGTCATGACTTTCATAAAATATTTATTACTTTAGTTGATTTTAGCTTATTTTACAGGCAGCTGTTTTTTTCCCGTCTTTCATGAAAGGGGATGAATAAATATGAGCACAACTGTATCTTCATAAGCCTTCATAAGGCTTCCTACTGCTGCTTCTTAAACAAGGTACGTTGTTACGCAAATGGGAATTTTTGTTCTTGTACTGTAAATGTGTTTTAAAAAAAAAAAAAAAAAAAAAAAAAGATGTACAAAAGACCAAATTTAATGGATACACGACGGTTTACAGAAAAAAAAAGTGTATTTAAAATAAATTCTACATTTTAGGTCAAATTATTTAGAATGTGTTAAACTTATTTGCAAAAATATTTTAATTCATAAAATTAAAATAAAAAATTAAACGCATGTTTAAAAAAGATAATCTAAATACGCGAAACAGCAAAAAAATTCCTTAAAAGAAAAAAAACAACAACACAAAAATCCAATCAGACAACTTAGAAAAATCAATAGCTGCAGGGTGGGAATTTTTTTTTTTTTTTAAGTATAAAATATTCTCATAATATTTATATATTTTGTGGAACAATATTAAAAACATTTTAAATATTTAATATTTCATTTAATGTAGTTATTTCTAGAAAACCTCTTCCCCAAAAATGCATGGAGAAAATGTTATTTAAAAAAAACAAAACCAAAAAAAAAAAAGTTAATTTCTAAGATACAAAATTTCAAAACATTTTTCTTTTAATAAAAACAAAATGTGAAGATATTAAATTGACCAAATGCAAAAAGGAGAAATTATGCAGAAAACAGCAACTAAATTCAATTTTAGGAAATAAAATATACATTTAATTTTTTTATTTATCTAAAATTCCTTATTTATTATTTTAATATATTTCAGTTGGATGATGATGATGTAGATGGATAAATGTACGCGTGTATCTAAGCACTGAGATGTCGCGGCGCCACCACCGCCGTACCTTGGTCGGATCAATGATGCCCTTCTCCACCATGTTGACGTATTCTCCCTGCATGGCGTCGTAGCCGAGCTCAGGCGGTCCCTGCAGGATCTTCTCCACCACCAGCGACCCCTCCACGCCGGCGTTCTTGGCGATGGTCATGGAGGGAATCCGGAGCGCCCGTCGGATGATGTCCACACCTGAGCGGAGGTCGCCGGCGTGTTAAATGGCGTTCTGTCAGCGCAGCTTGCTACGAGAGGCGGGTCTACTCACCGATCTTCTGGTCGTTGTTGGCGGTTTTGAGCGAGTCCAGCGACGGGATGCAGCGCAGCAGCGCGCAGCCGCCTCCGGGTACGATGCCCTCCTCCACGGCAGCCCGGGTGGCGTTCAGAGCGTCTGTCACGCGGTCCTTCTTCTCGTTCACTTCCACGTCGCTGGTTCCTCCCACCTGAAACGACAAACGCCCGTCACACCTTCGTTTTCCTGCAGGAGGAAACGGACGCCACGTCGATGGCGCCGAGCCCGACCTTCAGCACCGCCACGCCGTCCGACAGCTTAGCCAGCCGCTCGTTGAGTTTCTCCTTCTCGTAGTCGCTGGTGGTGTTCTCCAGCTGCTCGGCGATCTCCGCCGCCCGCTTCTCGATGTCGGCCGGGCTGCCGCCGCCTTTCAGCAGCAGAGTGTCGTCCTTGGTGATCTGGACCTCGCCGACTCGGCCGAAGTCGTGAGCCTGGATGTCTTCGAGGGCCAGACCGAGCGCCTCGTCCCCGAACACCTGCAGGGCGGGGAAGACGGCGAGACGCCCAGTGAGGCGGAGCTTTTTACCAATCATCAGCTGTCTGAAACGGAAAGTGTCCGTACCGTCCCCCCGGTGGCGACCGCCATGTCCTTCAGCTGGTTCTTCCTGTTGTCGCCGAAGCCCGGCGCTTTCACGGCAACCACCTGGAGCCCGACCTTCAGCCTGCAGACGAAAAACCACGAGTCATCCTCCGCGTTGCCATACGCCGCCTCTTCGTTTCGTCTCGATCAGACAAACCTGTTGAGGACCAGCGTGCTGAGAGCTTCTCCGTCCACGTCCTCCGCCACGATGACCAGCGGCTTGCGGTGCTGGTTGGCGATCTCCAGAGCCGGCACGATGCTCTGGACGCTGGAGATCTTCTTCTCGCTCAGCAGCAGGTAGGCGTCCTGGAACTCGCACTTCTGGCCTGTCGGCGCCAAGACAACGGATTTACTACGGCTGTGACGACACGCTTTCATCTCGATTCAGAGTGTTTGGGAGCCGATTCCATTTAAAGATCAATTCCTTGATATTGTTGATTTTTGTAGATTAAAAACAAAAAATGTTAACTTTTTTTGCTCGTCATTTCTCTTTATTTCAACTAGAAAAAAAACCACAGTAACCAGACCATCACTCTGCTACTTTAACGCCGAAGAAGACAATTAAAAACATCATTAAAGACAATAATAATTATGAATTTTACAGTGGATTATTTGTGTTTGGAAAAATAAATCAATTTTAAAACTATGAAGCGAAAAATCCTGATATTCGATTTTGATTTGATTTCCCACCCCTAAAATTTACATCACAGACAGGAGTCTGATGTGTCGCAAGCTGCGACTAATTAGGCTTCATATTTATATATTTTTGTATTAATATTATTTTCTATTTTTAAATTATTAACATTCAACATTTTACAAAACAATATTTAAAAATAATTGAATGTAAAGTATGCTCCATTACACTAAATGTTCCGAGCTTCAATTGTACTTTCCTCTCCTTTTTTACATCATGTCATATTTTTTTTTTTTTACATTTTATTTCTTATTTCATTTAACTTATTATATAATTAAAATATAAACAATCATGAAGTTATAAAACACACATTTATCAATATGTAAATTATGTAAATGATAAATACTTGATGTACACAAACAACTTGAATTTAAAAACTATTATCACGATCAGTTTCCTAATTATTATTAATCATCATCATTATGATCAGCGTGATCGTCGTCATTCCCACCATTAAAAACACCGCTGAGCTCATACGACAATAAATTAACTTTTTATCAAACGATCACAAACACGGATGAGTTGCAGGTCAGTCCTGATGATATTTACTGAAACATGTTCAGATAGAAGAAGAAGAAGCATCAGTCTCTAGTCCAGCCGGGTGATGAAAGAAACAACTTCAGGTTTTTGAGGTTTGATGCAGATCTTTAGTTCAAGGTTTGTCTGTTGGCCGTTTTCCATCAGTATCAGCTCGTCTCAACTCGCCTCGGCTCGGTTTGGAGGCTTTTCCACTCGGCTTTTGGACTCGTTTACCGCTAGTTTTTTGGTAACTCCTCAGCCCAGGTTCTAACCGAGCTGAGTCGGGTTGTGTGTGACGTCGCCAGACTGCATGCTGCTATTGGTCAAGGTTGTGTCCAATCAGAGGTCAGGATCAGAGAGTGACATCACTGGAAGAGCGACTCCAACTCGGCAAGGCCGGATTATCCAATGGGAATTATGGGCACAGGCCCAGGCGCCCACGCCCACCTGGGGCCCATGTGGGGCAAACACCAGCAGTTTGGACATGAAACATAATGTACAGAAAAGCCAGATAGTTTCACCAATAGTGTGTTGCTATTGTTACCATCGGCTGAGAGATGTTAGAAATGTCATTTCAGTGTATCATTCACAATTTTCATAATGTTGCAGTGGGGAAGGGGGCCCCTGGAACACTGGGCCCAGGGGCCTGTGCACTTTTAATCCGGCCCTGCAACTGGGAAGTTGTTTACATTACAACAAGCAATGGTGCAACAAAAGTCTGTTCCGTGCTCCAACACTGAGGTGGAGACGTTTCTTTGGTTTCTGAGGAAAGGATACAGAGGGAACCAGATGGAGTGACACGAAATGGAAACACCTATCAAGAGCTTTCCGACTCCATGTCTACGGCTAGCAACGGAGTTTCCAGCAGCGTCGAGAGAAGCTGGAAAAGCTCCAAAGTGACTTTCGGCAGGTCAAGGACCACGATGGTCGGAGTGGATCAAACAGACGAGACTGGAAGTGGTTCCAACAGATGGAGACGATTTATGGTCAGCGACCGGCGAGCAATGGGAAGACAGTTGGTGTTGATTCGGCCACTACCGTGTTGGAGAGTGTGTTGGTGGATGGTGAGTGGATTTCCATTGTTTACATTGGTTTTTATTGGGTGTAGAGGAAGTAATAACAACAGCAGCTAGTTACTGATGGATGATGGCTTCATACTCTTCTGCATTTTGTGTGACCGTTAATGTCGGCTAATATCAGTTAGCGCTAACCGCTAGCCAAGCTAAAGGCTATAATTGGAAAGCCAACACTAGCTTTTTTATTTTGTTGCTGAAAACTAGACACAGACCAAGTAGCAGATATATTGCCTCTAGGTCCTCCATCTTGTGTTTGTCGCATCGTTTTTCTATTGTCACGCACAATACCGACGACACAGCGATTTCACACAAACCCCGCCAATTTTAGAGCTGGTACTAATGGAAAAGAAACCGGACCAAGCTGAGGCGAGTTAAGTTGAGACAAGCCGGTACTGATGGAAACGAGGCATAATTTGATCCGACACGGCGTTAAAATCTCCCCTTAATGAGCCGGTATGGACCTCGGAGCCAGAACGTCTTTCACCAGTTTCAGATAAAATAAACGTGACGCATCACAGCGGCGACTTTAAGTGTTCTGCAGGTGGAAATTAAAAACATTTGAAACGGAAGTCTTTCAGAGAAGAAATTGGTGTTAAAACTGAGTCAATGGGAAGATTACGAAGAGCAGGAAATGTGTTGCTTCACATCTGGAACTCTCTGGAGAAGAAAAGCCGTTTGGCCGTTACCTTTGGCAGTGTTGATGAAGTAAGGCGAGATGTAACCGCGGTCGAACTTCATGCCCTCGATGATCTCCAGCTCGTCGTGCAGCGTCTTTCCGTCCTGAGAAACAACCCCATCAGAAATATTAAATCATCTGCTTCCGTGTTCACGACGGCTGAAGGAAACGGAGACAAACGAACCTTTACGGTGATCACTCCCTTGCGGCCGACCTTCTTCATGGCGTTGGAGATGATGTTACCAATCTCTACGTCTCCGTTAGCGGAGATTGTGGCAACCTGAAACGTAATCCCACGTTTAATCCCCAGCGTCTCCCTCCAGCTAGCCACAACTAAACTCCACGTCTTCGTACCTGCGCGATCTCCTCGGGGGTTGTGACGGGCTTGGACAGCTTCTTCAGCTCGTTGATGATGGTTTCCACCGCCATCATGACGCCGCGGCGGATCTCCACGGGGTTGGCGCCTTTGCTGATGGTGTCAAAGCCCTCCTTGGCGATGGCGCGAGCCAGCACCGTGGCGGTGGTCGTACCGTCGCCGGCCTCTTCGTTGGTGTTGTTGGCCACGTCCTGCACCAGCTTGGCGCCGATGTTTTTGTACTTGTCCTTCAGGTCGATGCTCTTAGCGACTGTCACGCCGTCCTTGGTGACCTTCGGGCTGCCCCAGCTCTGCTCGATGATGACTGTACGGCCCTGAAACGAGGAACAAGACAAGATGAAGGCTTCTGATCCATTACGTTCCACTGCAACGACTGAAAATCCAACATTCACGTCACCTTGGGGCCCATAGTGACGGCCACAGCGTCTGCCAGCAGGTCCACCCCCTGCAGCATCAGGGCGCGAGCGTCAGCCCCGAACTTCACGTCCTTGGCGTAGGCCCGTGTGAGGTGAGGAGCCAGCGCCCGGCTCACGGGCCTCACCTGCTTCATGATTGTGGGTAAACGAAACATCTCTGGAGAGAAACATGAGAACACCAGTTAACATCTGCCTCTACTGCATCCCCTAGTGGTCACAAGTGGAACAACTTGACCAATTCAGAGCCTGATTTACTGTTCTAAGACGTTAGTAAAGTTTTGTACCGACCACATGTGATCAGAAAAGGCAGAAAGGAGTTTCTAAAAACACCAGAACCCAAATAGATCCCTTTAAATTAATGATTTAACAGCTCAAACGCTGAATGCATGTGCATGCATGCACTGCTGTAAATCTAACAAATCAGATCATTTTACATTTAATTGTCAGAAACTAGAGATTATTACAAGGCTACGTTGTCATTTTTTTTTAATTTAAAACAACGAAAATCACTTCTTGATTAATGTAAATATAAGGGCTGTAAATATCAAATTGAAAAATCGTGTCTTGGGATTTTTTTGCATAACAACTTTAAAATCAATTTTTTGGTTTAAAAAAAAAAATTAAATAAATAAAAATCTAAGATAAAATTTGTTATTTTTATTTATCTTTTTATTTGTTTCTTGGGCATTATAGCAGAATGATTGTTTGGCTACTCGGTTGTTTTTTCCTGATTGGGAAAAAAAAAAAAAAAAAGGTCGAGCAAAAAAAGTTTTGTACATTTTTTTGTTTGTTTTTAGTCTACAAAAATTAGCAATATTGAGGAATCCTGAGAATCGCAATTTAAATGGAATCGGCACTCAAATAACTGGAACTGAATCAAATCGGGACGAAAGCATGTCGTCACAGTGCTACTAAATACAACTCTGTATTTGAATCCAAGATTAAGTCTTAAAAATAAATAAATGTGTTTTATTTGCCTTAAAACAACTGCAAAAGCAAAATACAAATTTTCTAGTAGGTTGACGATTTCTTAGTGGTCACATGATGTTAGTCTGTTCTGCAAAAATTAATTAACTCCGCCAAGAAGGTTCTGTGTTTATCTGTTTGGATCCAGGAATTTTTAACTGTGGCTCTTGGCGGAGTTTTGCATTTCTAGTTATATCTGTTAAAGTTAACTTCATAAGGGAGTAAAAAAGCAGCATCCATTAGAAGTTTTAAAGAAATAAATCTAAAAGTTGAGTAAAAATTATTGTCAAAATGCTGATGTTAATATTTCATTGATTAGATCTAATAATTTCTTCCCAAAACACATTTATTCCTGTATTTTCCTTTGCATTTGCCAACTAGTTCCCTACATACTTATATTTACTATTAAGTAGGGCTGTGACGATATGCCTTTGTTCCGATTCAATTCCAATTTTTTGGGTGCAGATTCCATTTAAATTACAATTCTTCAATATTGCTGATTATTGTAGATTAAAAACAAAGAATAAAAGAAGTGCAAACCTTTTTTGCTCGTCCTTTTTCTTCATTTCAGTGAGGGAAAAAACAACACAGTAACCAGACCATCATTCTGCTGCTACAATGCCCAGGAAGACAAGTAAAAAGATAAAAAACAATAAAAATGGCAAAAATTTAATGGATTTTTATTCATTTTGGAGAAGAAAAAAAAAAGATTTTTTATTTCTCGTGAAGCAAAAATAAAAACATTTGATTTTTCAATTTGATTTCCCGATCCTAATATTTAGTAGTTTGTTTTATTGTGACTTTAATGCACACACTAAACCAAACGATCATCAAGCCTGTTCTGCAGTGCAACTGAAATATTTCCACTACTTGAACCTAAAAACAAGAAATAACTTTAATTTGCATTTAAAAGGCATTCTATAATAATCTTAACATGACGTTTATTTTAGTTTAACGTGTCTGGATGTTGAGCTCCAACCAGGCTCAACCTGACCATCTCTTCATGTCAGGGTTGGTTTTTGGCTGATGGGACGTTTCATTTTGTAACTCCAAGTCTGTGAGTTGTGCAACTCTCACTCTGACTTTACGTTTTGTCAGAATTATCCTTTTCTTTTCTACTTTGTTCAATCTGAACAGCAAAAGTTAGATGCTTCCAGCTTGGGTTTATTTATACCTGAAATTGAGATTTTGTGTATTGGGAAATATGCTTAAACATTAATATTATTCATTTTTTATTCTCTAGAATAAAAAATGAGTAATTACACAGCGATCAATAAATTAAAACAATTTTTTGATAGATAGATTCACTCTTCCACCTCCCACAAGTGCGTATTAAACGTAAATAAATGATCAGTCAGACATGGGATGATATCACATTAAAATCACAATAAAACCAACACAAGCCACTCTCAAAATGTGCCACAATTCTGAATCTAATTGTAAAATATATTTAATTCGGCATTTTGTTTAAACTCAACCCTCCGTGCTGCTGAATGTGAATCAATCCAGTTGAATTTCTGAGCTGGATTAAAAATATTTACATTTTGATTCGTGATCGGGACCTGATCCTGCACCCCCACGTGCGTCCTGTGGCTCATGCGTCACAAGGTCAAATGGTAAAAGCACGTGCATGGCAGCCCTCCACATCCCTGTTTATTCCAGGCTAAGAGAGACACCACCAGTTCCCAACACCAAACCCAAACTGGGCCCCACAGAAACCAGAACCACTGCCAGTCACGAGACTCCAGATCAATAAACTACCGGGGATCAAACGAGAAGCGCGTGCTCGCGGTTAGGAAGCTGCATCAAACCCATGGACACATTTTAACTTGCATGTCCTTGCAGTTCGCAGCAGGAATGTCTGAAAATTCCTTCAAAACAAATATTAAATATAACATCCAAAATGTGCGCGCGCAACTATAAAAACTCACCTGTGAGATTTAAACGGGTGGGACAAAACGCTCGCGCTCACCTGTGAAGCGAAGGCTTGCAGCCGATGCGAGGTGTGCCAGAAGGAATGATGTAAGGACCGACGGAGAGGACAGTCGTGTGGAACCACCAAGACTGAACTACACGTGGTCGATCACCTCCGGGTTATGTACCGGCCCACCCCGGACTCTGCATGAACCATAACGAACACATCTAAACCTTTTATTTGTCAAATTCTGTTCAATCTGTTTAATCCTTGTGCTTTAATAATGTTAGTTTCAAACACAATCCAGCACCAAAACACGCTGACATCATCAGTTATATTGGAGTTCTTAAATAATGTATGTATTCATGCTCGTTCTGGGGCGGGCGATTCCAGAATTTTCTCGTGCGCTATTGGAGGAAAAAAATAAAGGTCAAAGTTGAGATTGTGCAATATTACCCGAGTTTGGACTGCATAAAATTTACAAAATTCAAATTAAAACTGTTCTAAAGTCACTATGTAGTGTTTTGATAAAAATAATTAAAGTGTGTGTTGATAAAGTGGAGTATTGTGCGCAGCCGCGAAGCTGCTAGAACTTTCTGTCTGGCGTTGCCAAACAGAAGCAAGTAGTGCGCATGCGCATTCAGGATATTACCAAGGCAAAGCAAGTAGTGCGCATGCGTATTCTGGATATTTCCTCACGTGGAAAGACTACAGCAGAGGGTCAGATCACCTCCACGCCGGCTTTCACATCCAGAAATGGTAAGAATACACGTTTAAAACCCAGCGTTAGATAGTTTTATACACATAAAATCACGACAGAGGATTGTTTAGGTGGCGTATGTTTAAATTTCTCATCATGTTAGCGTCGGAAGCTAACGTTGTGTAAGCTGACTGTATGGTCCATCACAAGGTCACGCTGCACAGAAAACCTTTCACCACATGAGGTGTAATTATTTAACTTTCAAAACGTGATCACATAACTTTTACAGAAAATAAGGCTGCTGGATGTGTAAAGCTGCAGAATGAAGTTGCAAACACGTGCAGCTGTTGTCACTGACCAGCCTGCTGTGTCTGCTTCTCATCCACTCACATCTCCTCATTTACTTTTATTAATCAGTTTGCTTAAAGACAGTAAGAATCAGGGATTGAACCTTCGACCCTCTGATCTGCTGAGACTCATAATATCTCCTCTCCTAACTGAGGATGGATTGATGCTAACGGGGAGAACACGTCCCTGAAAATCTGTGCAAAAGAGGTAGAAAGTATATTTAAGCTAATATTATTATGCCTACTGACACATTTCTGGTGCCCGCATACATTTAATTCTCCTTAAAACTCTCCAGAAAACATTCCAGGACTCTTATTGTTGAGCTTAGTCTTAATTCATAGAGAAAATAATCTTTTTAAGTGTGCAGCTTCTACATTCAACATTTCTACAGGAAAGTTATACAAATAAAATCCATCCTGTTTAAAATGTTAAATTAAAAAACAGCTATTTATCCAGGTTGCACATGCTTTTATCCAACACAGCAGTCAAGGATTTTTACACAACGTGGGGTTCATATATTGCTCAAGGACACTTGAACATGTGACTTGGGGATTGAACCAGCAACATGACACGCTGAGCCGGTTGCAGAGGCTAAAATAAATAATTTCTGGCTCAAATTAAGGCGATTATATTTCATTATTTCTAAATCAACATATTATACAAGATGTAAGGGAAATCTTACATCCCTTTCAGGTGAGACTGGATAAAATTTTTATTTATTTAAGATGAATGAAGAGTTTTGCTTAAACGTCGTCATGCAGGACGTATATCTGGGTGTTCCTGACATGTTCAGCTGTTTCACGGTTTATTTGCTGAGCTGCAGTAGCTTCATGATGCTACTTCAGAAGGAAATCTTTCTCTGCAACTTTTATGAGTAAAATTCCAACTTTTGTGAAAATCTTTAACTTGAAAGTAGAGCGACAGGTTGCCTTGCAGAGATGAAAATCTCAACCATGAAGACAAGTTGGTTTGTTTGCTGAATTTCATGAATATTTGGAAGTTGTAAAAACATGCAGTTGTATAAAAACAACAATATTCCTGCTTTAAAAGCATTAAAGAAGAAACAGAAGACCAGAAATGATTTTCAGTCAGTTTGGTTTCCATGTTTCTGCTTCAGAAAGCAGCTTTTCAGGTGGTTGAATCGCAGACTGAACGTTTAAAGTTGGAGCTCCTGCAGCTGGAAGTAAGCGTGAAGTTAATCACAACCAGTCCAGCAATGTGCAGGGAAGCTTCTGGAAACTGGTGGGACTGGCCTTGTGGAGGTAGACGTGTCTCTGACAGGCCGGAGGTCGCCGTGTCGGTTTGTCAGGCGTTTTATCAGCGAGGTGAGCTGTCCTTGCCCTGCCTGACTGCAGAAGCAAACAGTTAAAGAATGAAGGGAGAAGCCCCTCCTACTCTTCCTCCTCCCAGTCACCAAACTGGGACCAGTCCTCCCCCACCACCCTGTTGCTCCTGCAACAACCTTCACACAAGGTCGCGTGCACATCTGCTGCTGTCAGACTTCAGCAGCTGCTTTTGGAAATTTAGAAACTCTTTAAATGTTTGAGAAAATGAGAAAAAGTTTTCAGTACAGCGGTGTAGTACCCAGCGGTGTCCCCCAGCGTCACATCACCAACCATTCCTGAGTTTTGATTACATTTTAACCGCGCGGCAGTGAAGGACGACCTGGTGGAAGTTTCAGGCAGGTAGAGTTGTGTCGCAAACGAGACGAACTGCAGAAAAAGAAGAAGAAAACGGATAAATAAAACAAACGTTCCTGCAAAAGAAATTTACTTTTAATGTATTTATCTTTATCATTTATATTTCAAACGTTTTTTGTTTTTTTTTTTGTATATTTTTTGGAAATAAATATATATTTTATATATGAATTTTATTCTTATTTCAGCTATTTTATGATTTTTATAATAGATAAAAGACCAAAACATAAGAAAGGAAAAGTAAAAACCAGTTTAAAGTAATAATTATTTATTCTGGAAACATTTTTTAACCTCATATTTAATATTTTCTCTCCTTAATAAAAGGAAATTTCACACTATGTGGTTTTTTGGTTCTGCTCGTCTACCTGTGGTTCTGCCCGCAGTGTGTCCAAGCGTTTGAGCCTGAACGCAGCGAGGCTGACGCTTGTTTAAACTTGGTAACATCACACTGTTTCTACAACCAGCAGTGGGTTTAAGTGGGTTTTTCCAGCCAGTAAAACCAGCAGCTTCAGTCTTTCCTCTGCTGTTTATGGCGTGTTAATCCTCTGAAGGTGGCAGGAAGCAGGACGTCCTGATCCAGGAGTTAAACGACTTTAAGATCTTTGCATTTCTTTCAGAAAAACATCTTAAGTGAGTAAAAAAAAGGTTTTCTTTCTTCACTGACGGGGTGTTGTGGACGTTTTCTCTGCTGTTTCAGGCCTTCAGAAAGTTCCTCCCTCTGTTCGACCGGGTTCTGGTGGAGCGCTTCACCGCCGAGACGGTAACGAAGGGCGGCATCATGCTGCCGGAGAAGTCACAGGGCAAAGTGCTGCAGGCCACGGTGGTGGCGGTCGGACCCGGTTCTGTCAACCAGGTGATCCCCCTTCTGCTCAGGAAACTCTGAAGCAAATCTTGTCATGATTCAACATGAAATTCCTAAAATGTGTTTTAATGTTAGAACGTCTACTGTATCAAGTCCACCTTGTAGAACCGGGCCAGATCCCATTTTCCTTCTAATGCATGATAGATCCACACGGTGTTGGACACGTTCATCAGAGGTTTTCCTCCATGTTGACGTGAAACTTCACACAGTTGCTGCACATCACCATGAGAATCTCCCGTTCCACCTCATCGCCGTGAGAATCTCCCGTTCCACCTCATCGCCATGAGAATCTCCCGTTCCACCTCATCGCCATGAGAATCTCCCGTTCCACCTCATCGCCATGAGAATCTCCCGTTCCACCTCATCGCCATGAGAATCTCCCGTTCCACCTCATCGCCATGAGAATCTCCCGTTCCACCTCATCGCCATGAGAATCTCCCGTTCCACCTCATCGCCATGAGAATCTCCCGTTCCACCTCATCGCCATGAGAATCTCCCGTTCCACCTCATCGCCATGAGAATCTCCCGTTCCACCTCATCGCCATGAGAATCTCCCGTTCCACCTCATCGCCATGAGAATCTCCCGTTCCACCTCATCGCCATGAGAATCTCCCGTTCCACCTCATCGCCATGAGAATCTCCCGTTCCACCTCATCGCCATGAGAATCTCCCGTTCCACCTCATCGCCATGAGAATCTCCCGTTCCACCTCAGCGCCATGAGAATCTCCCGTTCCACCTCAGCGCCATGAGAATCTCCCGTTCCACCTCAGCGCCATGAGAATCTCCCGTTCCACCTCAGCGCCATGAGAATCTCCCGTTCCACCTCAGCGCCATGAGAATCTCCCGTTCCACCTCAGCGCCATGAGAATCTCCCGTTCCACCTCAGCGCCATGAGAATCTCCCGTTCCACCTCAGCGCCATGAGAATCTCCCGTTCCACCTCATCGCCATGAGAATCTCCCGTTCCACCTCATCGCCATGAGAATCTCCCGTTCCACCTCATCGCCATGAGAATCTCCCGTTCCACCTCATCGCCATGAGAATCTCCCGTTCCACCTCATCGCCATGAGAATCTCCCGTTCCACCTCATCGCCATGAGAATCTCCCGTTCCACCTCATCATGATGAGAATCTCCCGTTCCACCTCATCATGATGAGAATCTCCCGTTCCACCTCATCGCCATGAGAATCTCCCGTTCCACCTCATCATGATGAGAATCTCCCGTTCCACCTCATCCCAAAGCTGCGCTGCTGGACGGAGATCTGGTGACTGTGGAGCCGTTGGAGGACAGTGAACTCATCATCATGGTGGAGATGATGTGAGCTTTGTGACATGGTGCATCATCCTGCTGGAAGTTTCCATCAGAAGATGCTACACTGTGCCGTGTGATTGGCTGATCAGATATGTTAATAAGGTGGAGCTGATACAGTGGATGTGAGTTCGTATTAAAACATTTTACATGTAAGTTGTGATGACCTCATACGACTTCTTCTCCAGTCTGAAGTCCTGCCATGTTCCAGACGTAATAAATGATGAATTTTCAGACCAGATCGTCACGTTCTCAGCTGTGCAGACGGCTTTACAAACCTTTAACATGCTCTGACGTATTTATGTCTTTTCTCTAGAAAGGAGACAAGCAGCCGATGAGCGTGAAGGTTGGCGAGAAGGTTTTGCTACCTGAATACGGAGGAACTAAAGTAGTTTTAGACGACAAGGTGAAGCTCAGTTTCAGACGCCGTCGTCTCAGCTTTCAGCTCAGTTTCTGCTTTAACGTTCTTTCTTCTTCTCCTCCTCAGGACTACTTCCTTTTCCGCGACGCAGACATCCTGGGAAAATACGTGGAATGAGTCCGTTCAGCTCTGTGTGACGTCTGTCGTCCTCGCAAACAAGAAATAACTTGAGTTGTGTTATTTTGTCTTTTTTTGTTTTTCAAATTGTAAATAATTCCAATCACATTTTGTTACAGTAATAAAGTCCAACTCTCTGCTGCTGTCGACGTTTTCTTTGTGTTTATAAACTAATCTAAGATTTAGAGTGAAAGAATCTGCACAGAAACAGAAATAAAGACTGGTTGGTAACTGGGAGCCGTCATATTCCGGATGTCACAGTAAAGGTCCGCCATGCTGATGGATATTATAATGACCTGAGTCTCTGCAACCGTAAGACTGTTAGGATAGTTCTGGAGGTTTAGGATGTGTAGATATCAATATATGCTAAAGATTAATAAGTAAAACACATTTTAGGATGAATATTAAAGCTAATTTCACAACATTTGTTCATTTTATGATTAAAAAGAACACTTATAAAATATGGTTGTGTGATGGGAAGAAAACGAGATGTTTGGGTGTCAAAGTTGCTCCTTCGTAGCAGGGATGGTCATATTTAATGTTATTTAAATATTGTCTTATTAAATTTTAATGTGGAGCGAAGCTGCAATAAAATCCTCCTGCAGACCCCAGTAAAGCTGATAAATAACATGCGGATGTAATGAGGCAGCAGGACAAATATAACAGCAGCTGGACTTAATGGTCATTCAGATGTTGCTCAGAAATGCGATGCTGGTTAGAAGACCTGAAGTTTCTCACATTGACAAAAACTTTTGTCATTGATATTGGAAAGCACCAAATTTTAGGCTATTTTACTGTTTTATTTTTATTTTATTTGATCTTTTGTTTTTAAACTTTGATTTGTTTTTGTTGTATTTTTTCTTTTTAAATTTTTTTCTTTGATCATGGAAATATCTGCTTCTGGTGGCCAGAATTTCATTTCTGCCCACCATGAAAGTGCTGCCATGGCAACCACAATATAAATATGCAGACCCAGTTAAAAACCGTTCGTCCTCTTAACACTTACCTGAACTGTAAATGGACCATAAGTCCCGGAGTTATTTCTGCAGCTTTGCAGTAATTCAGGCTGTTTTTTTCTTTCTTATAACCTTTCTGTGTTTTGTGTCTTTGTTGTTTTTGTGCTTTCAGTCACTCAAACTTTAGTTTTTATTGTCTGTTTATCTCTGTAGTATTTTTTCTTGCTATGTTTAATAGTTTTTCCCCTCCTGTAGTTTTCTTATGAAAGTGCTTTTTGTGACTTTTCAGGTTTCAAAAGTTTATTTTTCCTTCTTTCTCTGCAGATATTTTATTTCTTTTCCAGCTATATTGAGTGTATAGCCGGTTATGAATGAATAAAGGGTAGTTTTATTTAGACAACAGTAAAAACCTTTGATCTTATTTTTTTTTTAACAAATCTTTATTCTTGTCATTGCAGTTGTATAACAAATAACAAACATCACTATGAGACATACTGGAAACATTTAGCTGATGCCAGGGGCTGTAAATACAACAGGACATAAATATGCAGATTTCATATGAAAACAGATTTATTTGAGGCCATTGATGAAAACTTAAAACAGGGTTTATACCGTCATTGTTCTACCATGTAGGACAAGTAAAGCATCAAGAATAAGAAATCAGCAAAGGTTATATGGATGTAAATACACTTTTATAAGCTCGACAAGTAGCCGTTTGAAAACATTATGGTGTTACAGTGAAAAGAATTAGTCTTTTATGATATTTCACCTCTTAAACCTGAACAGACGAGGCCAAAAAGGTCATTTTGGGGACTTCGCCTGAACTGTCGGAGCTGAAACCTCTAGTTTTGTTTAAGTCGCTCTTTGCACAGATGATGTTCACATGTTGCACTGAGACATGATAAAGGTTTAGAGCTGCAGGAAAATTACAAATATTTGGAAGCATATAATTGATGCTATGCACTGATGTTATTACCTGCACCTATAACAACAATATTTAACCTATTATGGAGCTGTGAACACACCAGACCTCTGTGGCAAGGCATTTGCCGCTTTGTTGTGGACAATTTACAGAATAATTTTGAAGTGTCCTTTAAATATGTGGGATTTTGGTTTATACTGTATAAGAAAGAACTAGTTGACCAACTCTTTTTGTGCAATCTTATCCTGCTATTAGCCAGATTTTATATCCATAAATGCAAAGTAACTAAGACTATATGTACCCTCATACATCAGCTCATACATCATATCTTCTTCCTCCAACAGTAAAGCCCTGAAAACAGCCACTTTGCTCTAAATTATATATTTTCTTATAAATTATAAACTAATTTTTTTAAAGTTTTCAAAAAGTTATTACATGGGTTAGTTTTTACAAAGTGTAGTCATGAAGATGACCATTAAAAAGGAACAACAAAGAAATTAAACAGTATAATACAAGGAGAATCAACCAGTGATGTAGTTGTACAGTTTGCACAGATGTAAAGTTTTAGTATCTTTTAAGTACAGCTGAATTTTTGGATCACATGAAAATAATAAACCTTTGATCTTGTGTCGAAGCGCTCGCGCAGCTTCCGCTTCTGCGCCACGACGCCGCCGCTGACGAACATCCGGGTATTCTGTCGAGATGGTCATGGCGGAGGGTGCTGCAGTTCTCAGGAGGAATCGGCCTGGAACCAAGGCTAAGGTTTGTTTTCTCCCCGCAGGGGAGCTCCGGTGTCACCGCAGCAGGTCCAAGTAATTAGTTAAATTAGTCTCGGTGATAATAGTCCGTTTTTCAGCTCCTGTTTCCCCTCCGAGCGAGAATCTAAAGGGCTTGACCTGGAAATACACAGTTAGCAGTTAGCTGCTAGTTAGCAGCTAAATGTTAGCAATTAGCAGCTAGTTAGCTGTTAGCAGCTAACTGGTAGCAGTTGTCCCGTCTACTTGTATGGTTACCAGTTTCGGTGTTACCTCTGGGTTAACGCAGTAGTTTTTAAATATAAATAAAAAGTTTCACTATCTTAACTTGTGACGTTTAAAAGGTTTAAATGTTTAAATGTTTACGTAGCAGTGACAGTAAAAATGCTCTTCAGCAGGAAGTCGCCGTATCCATGCTAACGGGTTGAAGCTAACGCACCAGCTAACCTCGTAGCTTTAACTAAAACCGAAAGAAAAACAAACAGTTTCAGCTGTTTCTAATCGCGATGCATCAAATTGACTATTTTTTGCCAGTTTATGTTAAAGTCATACCATCAGACAACGTAAGGTTTGGCTTTCTGTTGTGAGCTAAAAGACGATGACAGCTAGCTCTTCTGGCTAGCATGTTAGCTTGAGCCACAGCTGGCTGTCAACACTAACATCTGTGTTTCTGTGTCCAGGATTTCTACAACTGGCCGGATGAATCATTCGAGGAAATGGACAGCACTCTGGCTGTTCAGCAGGTGTGTTGAGACGTGTGTGTGTTTCCGTCCCTGTTGTGTGTGTTGTTAGTTGAAAACAGTGAAGTGTTGTGCAGAGGCGCCATGACTCGATAGGGGCCCAAAGAGATGCAAAACTATAGCAGAAAATCATTAAACAGTCATTAAAAATTATAAATACTTTTTTCAAATGTTGTAATAAAATATAGCAGTAATATAAACTGATGAACCGTTTATATAAAAATTACCTAGTTAGATGTATGCACTGTGATTTAACCATTTTGTAGGGCACTCAATAAAATACCTTCAAATAAGAAATATTAACCTAAAAATCTCCTGGTATGAACCAAGCCCTCCATTCTGTTTTCAAGCTGAAAATGAAAGAAAACAAAGTGATAAAAAAAAAAAAGTCACTTGCCCCATAAAGGGTAAAACACAGCCCTAGATCTTCATTATTCCCATGAAAAGCATTTTTTAAAATCAGGTTGAAGCAAAAAGAAAAATGTAAAATTTGCAATCAAGTGGTGGGGTCTATGCCATTGTCTTTCAAACGGCCCATAATTCCTGGCAGCGCCCCTGGTGTTGTGTCTCATGTAGTTTGAAGCTCTGATCTAACTTACTAATAATAATATAACAAACACAATAAGTAGCAGAAAATCAGCCAAGGGGAGTTCTTTACAGACAAATGTTTTATTGTAAAAGTAAAACATTTTGTTTTCAAGAATTGTCATATTTCATCAATATGGATTTAGGTTTTTAGCAGTTTTTAACTGTTTACATTAAAATCAAACAATATTACCACCTTTTTTTCCCCTGAAAACCATGGGATATATTTAATGTTAGAAAGATTAAAAGTGACCTTATCCAGCTGAGTTGATAGATATTTTCTTTAATCAAAC
Organism: Telmatherina bonti; assembly: GCF_933228915.1. Classification (NCBI taxonomy): domain Eukaryota; kingdom Metazoa; phylum Chordata; class Actinopteri; order Atheriniformes; family Telmatherinidae; genus Telmatherina; species Telmatherina bonti. The sequence goes on from NC_136613.1 coordinate 5,664,570, forward strand.
CTTGAACGGGTTGTGCTGGAACTGTGAATTTCCCCTAGGGGATCAATAAAGTGGCGATGGGAAAATCTAATCAAAAAACTGAAAATTGGGAATTTTAGCTTCACAATTTAATTTTTTTTTTTTTTTTTTTAAATTTTTTTTTTCCAAATAAATAAAAATAATCCATTATCATTTTTTGGGTCATTTTTATTGTTTTTATTGATCTTTTTAACTGTCTCCTTGGGCATTATAGCAGCAGAATGATCGTCTGGCTTATTGTGGTGTTTTTTCCTCATGGAAATCAAGAAAATTTCAGCTGGAAATGTCAGTGAAAATAAACCCCCAAAAAGCATCTGATCATTTTCAACCACATTTAAGTGTTAATGTGTGTGTGATTCTCTTTCAGTACATTCAGCAAAACATTCGGTCAGATTGCGCCAATATCGACAAAATCCTGGAACCTCCTGAGGGTCAGGATGAGGGGGTTTGGAAGTACGAACACCTCAGGTAAAACTCATGTCCCTCCAGACTGGTGTCAGATGATGCTTTTATCTGCAGCTGGGTCCTGGAATGTTTATATTTTCTTAGTTTTTTTCCTTTATTTTGCTGCGTTTGGACTTCCAGTTCGTCTCATGTGCGGGGCTGAAGTCAAGGCCTCTGGTCCGTTAGCTTTGTGTAGCACGTCTTCACTCATCCAGGGTTTCTAAGATCTCTGTTGGGGAATGTGACCTGCTGGACTTTACTGACTCAATTTGCAGCTAAATCTCAGATAAGTTAGAACACCTGACTTCCCAAAGTGGACAGCTGTGACTTTAACTGTGTTTTAGTCTTGTCTCATTGTTCCAAACAATGGAGGTTCGCCTAGGACGGGAGAGGCTCCCGCTGCTCCTTCCTTACAGTAACTGCAGAACAATATGTGCCTTCAAGTCAGTCGCCAAAACACCAGAAACGTCTCTAATAACTCCAGTAAAAGCTGCTAGATTTGTCGCTTTTAACAAAAAAAGTCTCCAGATTTAGCGAGAAAGTCTCCAAGTTGGCAACAGTGTCTGAATGAAAGCAAAGCGGCTGTGGGAGGAGTTTACAGCACAGCGCTGCAACGCCAGAGACGCTCGATTAGCAGCTGAAGACAGCAGGAGAGGAAACTGCAGAGAGAAAAATAATCACACCCTTTTAGTTTTTATCATCGTTGGAAACTCAGATCGTAACTGAGATTAAAAAAAAAAATCCGGTTAATCGTCCCGCCCTGGCTTCGTGTCGCAGCACGCATCAAATTTAAAGCTTTGCTTCTGGCTTACAAAACAACTCGAACAGCTGCCGTCTACCTTCACTCCCTAATCCAGGCCTACACTCCCTCTCCACAGCTACGTTCCACCAGTGAAAGACGCCTCGTGTTACCATGACAACGTAGGACTAAATCACCAGCCAGACTCTTTTCCTCTGTTGTTCCACAATGGTGGAATGATCTCCCAAACTCTGTCCGCTCTGCAGAGTCCCTGTCTACTTTTAAGATCAAGCTGAAGACTCAGCTCTTCAAGGAAAACTTCCACACTTAGTATAGCTATATTTGTTGGAAAGTTGGAGAACTTAACCCATTTGCAACAAACTTTATGGTATTAATTCTTTGTATTGTAACATAGGTGATATTATGTTATTATAAGGTGGGAAGGGTGAGTCTGTAGCACTTCATGGAAGGACCTGCATCCAACTGGACAGTCCACCAGCACCTTCCTACAATGTCCTCTACTGGTGGATTTCATGCTTGTGTTGTTCTCACTCAGATGTAAGTCGCTTTGGATAAAAGCGTCTAAATGACTGTAGAGTAGAATAGAATAAAGATGTTAACAAAAATTCATTCATGTCCACTGAAAAAAACTTTCATACAAACATTTATACTCAACATTCATTTTGAGTTTAAAGGTTTAGTTGTTTCCTTGCAGGAGCTGAGAATGTCTGGTCTGTTGTCTGTGAATGTGTGTAGTTTAAGTCCGGTTTAGTCTCTCTGGTCCGTCGCTGTGAATTTACAGAAAAACTGGTTTAAAAAAACTGTTTCAGAGATGCTCAAATCTCCTGAAATGAGGAGTTTTCAGGGTTTATGGAGCAAATCGCTGATGAGACGTTGTGCAAATGCTTTTAACCCTTTAATACCTGGTTGTTGAAGCAGATTCTGTCACAAAATGAGATTTTTTCTGTTTCCTTTTGCAGGCAGTTCTGTCTGGAACTCAATGGACTCGCCGTAAAACTGCAGGTAAGTGATCCAGACACATGCACGATCTGTAGATTTATCTGGATTGTTTAACAGCTTCATCGTTCCAGCAACGATTTAATGAGACGCTTAAAACTCGTTTACAAACGATATGTAACAGAATGCTTCAGAAATGTTTTGCTGTAAACAGACTGTAATGCATCGTTATTACAGCCATGAATGAATCAGAACCAGTTCTCAGTTGTTTAGATTTAACGCAGGAGCATATTAAAGGTTTGTCTCTAAATCACAGAGCGAGTGTCATCCAGACACGTGCACTCAGATGACGGCGACAGAGCAGTGGATCTTTCTATGTGCCGCCCACAAAACACCCAAAGAGGTGAGTTGTTCAGTCGTTTAGTGGATCTGTGTGAGAAATCTGTCAGACTGATGGTCTGCGTTGCTTCCTTCAGTGTCCTGCCATCGACTACACCAGGCACACGCTGGATGGAGCTGCCTGTCTCCTCAATAGCAACAAATACTTCCCCAGCAGGTCAGTGGCCAGAACTAACACCATCTGTGTCCTGCAAGACCAGAACCATCTCCAGTTTATACTGTTTTTATAGGCTGTTGCCGCTTATTCATTTTAAAGGTTTTAACACCAGAAATAATTAAAAATGGCAGAAAAGTTAAAAACTACAGATTTCAGGTCAGCATTGAAATCAGGAAGGAAACCAAAGTTGGTTGAAACCATAGACTGTAAATGAAAGATGGAGCCTTCGGTGGTAAAAAGAGAAGCCGATGTGGAAGTGTGTAAAACTGCAGTTCCCCCTTCATCCACTAGGGGCTGCAAAACAGAGCAAATCCCCATAGACTCCCATGTTAAAAAGACCAACTTCACAGCAGGAATAAACATGTTTACAGCAGGAATAAACACGTTTACGGCAGAAATAAACATGTTTACAGCAGGAATAAACACGTTTACGGCAGAAATAAACATGTTTACAGCAGGAATAAACACGTTTACGGCAGAAATAAACATGTTTACAGCAGGAATAAACATGTTTACAGCAGGAATAAACACGTTTACGGTAGGAATAAACACGTTTACAGCAGAAATAAACACGTTTACGACAGAAATAAACATGTTTACACCCTGGTACAAAACATTTTAGGTTTAATAGGTCAGGTTTACCTTCATGACAACTGTGGGGGGAGGGAATTTTTTTCTAACTTGCCCGTTTAAAAGTAATTTAATCTCGAAGTTTAGCATATTTCGGGGCGTGTCCTTTTGATTGACAGGTACCCGATCTCCCGCTTCGAAGAACGTAGAACAACCGCGGTTTTAAGCCGGTTAACAACGTGACTTAACTCACGTTAGCTTCAGAAGCCTACGGGTGACGTCACGGAGGCTCCGCCCATCTTTTTACATACAGTCTATGGTTTAAACTGAAACAGTGAATGAGCTGAGGAAGAGGAGGGTGTGGATCCACATCCTGGAGTGTTTCATCACGATCCGCCTGCTTTGTGTTCGCAGGGTGAGCATCAAGGAGTCGTCGGTGGCCAAGCTGGGCTCCGTCTGTCGCCGCATCTATAGGATATTCTCTCACGCCTACTTCCATCACCGCCAGATATTTGACAAGTATGAGGTGTGTGTTGAAGACTCCTATTCACTCATAAATCCTTCGTGTCTTTATTTTCACCTGGAGCAGTTCCACATCTAATCTGATCCTCCTCCAGCCTCCAGTTCGCCCAGGTTTCATCTTTGTTTGATTCCAAACGGTGAACAATGTTTTCTGGAAGAAGCTTCAACACCCGTTCAGGCTGCTAATCCGCGTCTGCAGGGATGGACAGATTAGGATTAGGATTTTAGAGTCTTGCTGCGATTTGGCCGAGACAGATTTTAGTCCTCAACCAATCAAAGCTCACAGTCAAAATCCAAATGAACGAGGACAATTCCTCATTGAGTATCTGAAAGTCCAGATCACCATGGGTTAACTGAGCCGTGCAGAGTCAAAGTCCGGTCCTCCAGATCTGCTGTCCTGCTGCTTCAGCTGCTTTTCTCCAACACACCTGCATCAAATGACTGTCTGGCTTCTGCCAAATGATGTTCTGCTAGTTTTCCCGCTGCAACGTCATTCATCGTGTCTGAAACCGCATCAGGGTGGAGGGAAGTTTTAATTCCTCTACTACAGGCTGTCAGAAGCTTTACATGATGACCAGATGCTGCGTATTTCTGCAGAAATCAGGTTTTTCATGTGTTCAGCATGGAAAGTCGACAGTTTCTTTTTTTGTAATTAACATTTTTTATTAGGAGAAGTGACATTTCAAATATACAATACCTCAATTTCTATAACAGTCCTTCTCTTCAATTTTGTATAAAGAAAACAACAAAAACAACAAAACGGCAAAGCACGAAAAGAAAAAAAAGAAAAAAAAAAAAAAGCAACATTAAAGACAGGGGGCTTACAATCATGCAATACAATGCACAATGGATCACATTCTTATGCATATAAGTGTATAACGTATACATAGGGCCGGGCGACACAGCGATATTAGACCGTCTCACGACCTTCACAGCTGAAATCATGATATTAATTTTTGCCATATCGCCCACCCCCATGCACACACAACACACACATAAAAGGAGTATTTAACAGTTGAATTAACCTGGAGTTATCTAAAGTCATTCCTGATTGGAGATATAAAATTAATCCATTTATTCCAAATGAAGTAGAATTTATCTAACTGAGTCCTTAAAGAATATGTTAATTTTTCCATTTTAAATATTTCCAATATTATGTCAAACCAATCATTAAGTGTGGGTGATGCTGAATTTAGCCATTTTCTTGTAATTGATTTCTTGCTTGCTGCTAGAAGCACTTGCAACAATTTTATATCCCCTCTCCTTTCTACAGCTGGAATAAGACCCATATACAGACTAGTAAAATCATTGTCAATTTGAATTTTAAATACATCTGTCAAAACTTTATAGATACCTGACCAATATTGGTGCAACTTTGGACAATCCCAGAATATATGACAATGATTTGCCTCCACAGAGCCACATTTTCTCCAACATTCAGCATTAGCATTTCTAAATTTGCCCTGGAGGGGGGTCCGAAAAAAACGTATAATGTTTTTCCAGCAGTGTTCTCTCCAGTCCAAAGAGCTAGTAGAAGTCCACTGGAAAATACAGACTTTTTCCCAGTCTTCAACTGTGATAACACTTTCAGCTTCATGCTCCCATTTATATTTAATGTGAAGAGTGTTATCTTGCCTTGCATTCAGCATCCCATTATACAATTTGGAAATTGCTTTTTTAATCACAGTAACCTGAGCTGATTTCAAAATGTTAAAAAAATCCGATTCAATTGATGATAAATTTGAACATTTACAATGCTTGTTGAAATAATCACGCATTTGGAGGAACCTGAAGAAGTCTGCCCGCTCCAAGCCAAACTTAGTTTGCAAGGATTGGAAATCCTGTAATGTTCCCTTATGAGTAAAGGAATGATATGTCGTCAAACCTTTTTTGGTCCACATTTGGAATCTTTTATCAGTCTTGTTTGGGTGGAAATCTGTATCATATGCACACCATCTGAAATGTTTCACTATATCTGCTAGTCCGCAGATTTTTATGACCCTGTGCCATATCTTTAAAGTATGATCAATCCACGTATTGACACCCTGTAATTGGTCTGCCCTTTTTTTTATCTGCAATCGCAGCTTGTAAAGGAAACTTGGAGCATATGTTGAATTCTATTGTCTTCCATTTGGCTTGGATGGCTGGATTACACCAGTACAACATCGGAATAATCTGAGCAGCAAAGTAGTAATACTGCAGACAAGGCAGCGCTGCACCTCCTTTCTCTTTTTGTAATTGTAGGACTGTAAAGCGAATTCTTGGTTTCTTTCCCTGCCATATAAAACGGGAAATCCATTTGTCCCATTCCTTAAATTGGCTGTCGCTCAATTCAATAGGTAAAGTTCTGAACAAATATAATAGTCTAGGAACTATATTCATTTTCACTGCAATAATTCTTGAATTTAAATTTAGAAAAGGGACAAGATTCCATCTATGTAAATCTGATTTAATTGCTAGTGATAATGGATCATAGTTTGCCCGTAGCAAAGTGGAAGTGTCTTTTGTCAGAACTATTCCCAAGTATTTTAAAGAAGTCGCTTCCCAGTCTAGATTATATTTTTCTTTAAGTGTTGTTGAGACATTATAATTCAAAGTCATCACCTGAGTTTTGGATATATTTAGTTTGTAACCAGAAAGCCTACCAAATTGAGTCAATAATGACATTAACTCCTCAAATGATTCCTCAGGCCCCTGCAAAAAGACAAGGACATCCTCCGCAAACATTGAGACTTTTTCCTCCATTCCGGCAACTTTAATTCCCTTAATTTCTTTAGTCTGTCTGATCAGTTGGCCAAGGGGCTCGATGTAAAGAGCAAAGAGAAGGGGTGAAATCGGACATCCCTGTCTCGTTCCACGTTCAAGGAGGAAGGAGCCAGAGAGACTTCCATTGATTTTTACATAGGCTCTTGGCCTATCGTATAGGCATTTTATTATTGAGATAAAGTTGTCCTTAAATCCAAATTTTAATACTTTATAGAGGAATAACCACCTGACCGAGTCGAAGGCTTTCTCGGCATCTAATCCAACGAGTACAGCCTTGATATTTTCCTTATTTATTTGTTCTATCACATGCAATGACCGTCTTATGTTATCCAGGGTCTGTCGTTGTTGGATAAATCCACACTGGTCCAGCTGTATTAAATCTGGAAGGAATTTTTCAAGTCTTCGAGCTATAATTGCAGTAAACAATTTATAGTCTAAGTTTAGAACACTGATGGGACGATAGCTACCACAATTTTGCTTATCTTTACCCTCCTTTGGTATGACAGAAATAACAGCATCTTTCCAGGATGGAGGAATTTCACCATGTTGTATGATTGAGTTAAAGGTTTTTAAAATAATAGGAGACAATTCTTCTTTAAATGTTTTATACCATTCTGTGGTGTAACCATCTACACCTGGAGATTTCCCCATCTTTAACTTGGAAATAGCTAAGTTCAATTCAGCGGTTGTTATTGGTTGCACTAACTTTTCATTTTGTGGAATTGTTAACGATGGTAGATTTAACATGTTTAGAAATTCCTCCATTTGTGTTTCATTAGACATTTGAGGTTGGGAGTACAAATCCTTATAAAAAATTTCAAAAGCTTCCTGGATCTCTTCAATTTTGTGTACAACTGTCTTGGAAATAGGATGTTTGATTTTATTAATCGTGTTTTCCGCTCTGTTTGCGTAATTTGTATGCTAACAGTTTAGTCGAATTGCTCCCAATCTCATAGTATTTCTGTTTCAGAAAGATCATTTTCTTTTGCGTTTCCAGTGTATAAATATTGTCTATTTCTCCCTTAATCTTTTTAATTTTTTCTTTTACTGTGGAATGACTTTTAGAACTGTCTTTTCTTTGCAGCTGTTTCAACTCACTTTGGAGATCAGTCAGTTTTTGCTTCTTTTGTTTGTTTAAGTAGGAAGTCATTGAAATAATCCCTCCTCTTAACACAGCTTTCAAAGCATCCCACATTATTATTTGGGATACATCACCTGTGTCATTCAATTCCAGATACGTCTTAATTTCCTCCTTTAATTTTTGTTTTATTTTAGGGTCATTTAGTATATTTGAGTTGAATTTCCACAACCCTTTTCTAACCTTTTTTTCTAAAAGAACAGACAGTGAGATGGGGCTGTGGTCAGAAAGGTCAATAGTCTTAATACTGCATTCTCTTACTCTAAAGGAATCACTACCAAACATAAAAAAATAATCTATTCTTGAATAAACATTATGTGGGCAAGAATAATGTGTATAGTCTCTACTTTTTGGGTGCAATTCTCTCCAAACATCGGAAATTCCCAATTCTTTAATCAATGAATTTACTTTTTTCAATAATGCATTTTCATGGTTAATTGAACTCGAAGCATCCAATTTAGGCTTTAACCTGATATTAAAATCTCCTCCACAGATTACCACTCCCTGAGAATTCACCATAAGATCAAATATATCCCTGTAGAAAGCCCAATCACTTCCAGGTGGTATATATACATTTATAAGAGTTACGTCAAATCCCTCTATTTTTCCAGTAATTTTAATAAATCTCCCTTCCTCATCTTGAACTTCTGATATATGCTCGTAATTCAGGGAATTAGCAATTAGAATAGCAACCCCTCTCCGGCGTCCTGCTTTATAGGAAGAGGAGAACACGTATTTAAAGCCCTGCCTCTTTAGTTTTTCATGCTCAGATTGACTCAAATGGGTTTCTTGAAGATAGGCTATATGTGCTTTTTCTCGTTTCAATTTAGACAGGATCTTACTCCTCTTAATAGGATTTGAAACTCCATTTACATTGAAAGAAACAATTTCAACTGGTTCTCCATGCATTTATACCCTCTAGATCATTAAATCTCAATTTTCTGTAAGCACTCCCTAAATAAAACAAGAACACAAAACAACTTTTGTAAACACTATAAACATTGAACACTGAACAGATTCGAACATTTTCTTCCAACCCTAAGGTCCATTTACTGACCCGATGCTGGTTAGAGGGATAGCCTCTGCTCCTCCAGTGTGCTTGAGGGCCTTCCAGTATGACGTCAGTCATTTAGTCAATACAGTTAGTTGTCTCTTCCTCCGACCAATTTATTAAGTAATCATTTATCCTACCAGCCTCACTCATTTCTTATTCTGATTATAAGCATATGCATAAAAGAAAAAATAGTCAACCTGTATCCTCCGTTGTCGCGCGTCTAAAAGCCTGCAGTTTTTGCTTGAAGCTCTGTGTCTTCGGGGCTGTCGTGGAGCGTTTGTTCCGCACCAGCTGCCATGCTCCACGCTGAATCCTCTCCCGCAATGTTGTTGGTTGTTCAATCACTTTTACTGACAGTCCTCGGCTCGCCATGTCAGCGGTCGCCTCTTCCACTGTGTTGTACGTCTTCTGCCCTTCTGCATAGTGGACTCTCAGCCGGGCCGGGTAGAGGGTCTGGAATCGTATCTGGTTTTCTTTCAGCACTCGTCGTGCCTCGGCGTAGGCTTTCCGTTTAAGCAAAATTTCAGGAGCATAGTCATGATCGATGCTTATTTTATGGCCGTCTAACTCAAAGCCTTTCTTCTGCCAAGCCAAACGGATCACTTCTTCTTTGGTTCTAAAGCTCTGAAATTTAGCTACTATAGACCGAGGACGGGCTCCGGGAGGGGGTGGGGGGGCAAGCGCCCGGTGAGCTCTCTCTATCTGCAGGTCTGCCGTAGCGGGGATGTCAAGGTTTTCCCTAAGCACTTTCTCCACAAATGCAATCATTACTCTTGGACTTGTTTCTTTTTTCTCAGGAATTCCATATATCCGGATGTTTTCCCTTCTCAACCTGCATTCTTGATCCGTTAGTTTCTCCTGTAGTTGTTCTTGTAGCTGTAGCATTTCCTCCACAACCGTTTCCATGTCTTGCAGCTTTTCCTCGTTTCCCACAATTCTTTTTTCCGCTTCATCCAGTCTGGAGTTTGTCTTTGCAAATTCCTGTTTAATCTCTTGTCTGTATTCACGCAGTTCTCTGAGTATCATGCTATTCGACACTTCTTCCTCGTTCACCTTGACTTCTCCCTGGTTAGTCGCGGCGGTGTTAGCATTAGCTTCCTCCTCATGCAGTACTTCGGCAACTTTTGGTGTTACCGAGCCCGCCGATTTATTTTTCAATTTCGGAGGCATTTTCCCCTCTCTTGTAAGTCTTGAAGTCTTATTTTCGTCGGTTTTGCTTGACTTTAGAGGGCAATTTCTCACTTTTGGTCAGGAGACGAGCGCTCTAAGCCGCCATTCCCCGATGACCCGGAAGATTTTTATCTCGAAAGTCGACAGTTTCATACAGACGTACGACACAGTGTGGTTGCTCTTCATCCACCGTTACTCAACCGTTACCTGAACAAGAAGTCTTGTCTTTTTTTTGTTATTTAAAGGTCGCTTGTTGACTCAGTTTTATTTGTTTATAATTTTACATGTTATGAATGTAAAAGTCTTGATCCTAGAGGTGTGTGTCCAGTTCTGGTTACTGCGGGCAACAGTCCTGCAGGTCTTCAGTATTTCTTGTCATTGTGCAGCCTGATGAGCTGTAGGATTAATTTCATTTGAGTCAAGTGTGTTGGAGCAGGGATACAAAGAATTGGACGCCTCTGCCCTTGAGGGCCAAATCCCTGCCGATTTATTTGATTCAAGTCAGTTCTGTCCATCCATCCATCATTCTGTCCATCCATCCATCCATCTTCAGCCGCTTATCCGGCGTTGGGTCAGCATCCTAAGCAGGGAAGCCCAGACTTCCCTCTCCCCAGCCACATTTGCCAACTCTGTGGGGGGATCCCGAGGTATTTCCAGGCCAGCCGAGAGATATAATCCCTCCAGCGTGTCCTGGGTCTTCCCCGGGGTCTCCTCCCAGAGGGACGTGCCTGGAACACCTCACCAGGGAGGTCCAGGAGGCATCCTGACCAGATGCCCGAGCCACCTCAACTGGTTCCTCTCGATGCGGAGGAGCAGCGGCTCTACTCTGATCTCCTGCTGGATGACTGATCTCCTCACCCTATCTCTATGGCAGAGCCCGGCCACCCTGCGGAGGAAACTCATTTCAGCCGCCTGTATACGAGATCTCCTTCTTTCAGTCACGACCCACAGCTCATGACCATAGGTGAGGGTAGGAACGTAGATCGACTGGTAAATGGAGAGCTTCGCCTTCTGGCTCAGCTCCTTCTTCACCACGACAGACCGACGCATCTAAGTGTGTTGAAGCAGGAAAACATTTGAAGCAGTGTCTAGCTCTGGTCTTGGCAACAATCCTACAGGTTTTCCACGAATCAGGTGTGTTGGAGCAGGGATACATCAAAAACCTGCAGGACCTCAAAGACCAGACTTTGATGTCTGTTTTACTAGAAGTGCAGAAACTACAGAATTTTTTAACCCTGCTGCTCCTCCTCGTCGTAACTCCACCCCCAAGTTTAAGAACGACTGGGTTAAACGTCCAGTTAGCTTTGATATTCCAACTGGGAATGACTGGTTCCAGTTCCCTGTTGCAGCAGAGGCTCATGGCGAGCGCCATGTCTCCGCCTCCTGAATTCCTTCTCAGCTGGAATGTTTGTCTCCGTGCAGAACGAGACGTTCCTGTGTCACCGGTTCACGCGCTTCGTGATGAAGTACAACCTGATGTCCAAGGACAACCTGATCGTGCCGATCCTGGAGGAGGAAGTCCAGAACACCTCATCAGCTGGCGAGAGCGAGGCCTAACCAGCAGCTTCTGCCATAAGGGAGACACATGTAAACTCACAGTATCTACACAATACAGAGGAGACGCACTCATTCTGCTTATATTTAGACACTACAGTGTATTAAGGCTCCTGTCTCGTGACACTGTCCACGTCCCTCCTCCCACCTTCCTGCCTCAGAGTACAGCCTGTTTCTGCTCTGAGACTCCCTGCTCACGTTGTTCTGACCCGCCGTGTCCACGGGATCCGGCTCGCTCGCTCCTGCAGCCCCGCTTCACGTCCACCAGGAACTTCTCTCTGGGTTTTTATATCTCTTATGACTTATTGATGAAGCACGTTCAGTTCGTTCCTCGTAAATAAAGAGAATTTATTTCATCAGCTGAACTTTTTTCCGGGCATTTCCGTCTAAATAAGTGTAACTTAGCGGGGAAATGAGGCCAAGAAGCGTTGCCCTTAAAAAGTTCCTGCTTGACGCGTCGCCTCGCGCAGGAAGTTACTTGTCAACGTTTTTCCGTTTTTTTAATTTTAATTGAGGAAACTTTTAAGTCCAGAAAGCATTAAATGGTCGTTAAAGATTTGGTTTCAAACCGACTTTGTGTTGCAGAAAGTAACGCAAGCGCGGTTTTTATCCCACTTCCTGCTTCAGCGTCTGAACGCGTTTGTCGCAGTGATCGTCGCAGCGATTCCCAGACGTGTGGAAATCCCTCCGGCAGACTGATGCTGACGGATTTATCCTCAGCTGAACAACGTGTCCGCATCCTCGCTTCGCCTGCTGCGACGCGACGCCCATCGCTGTGGACACTGTGTGGCGGCAGAGGAGAGGGTCTGCCTCCTTTAAGCAGCTGGATTTGCATTAACCTGTAATCTGAATACCCCCCCCTTCCTCTGTACATAACGCCCCCCTCTGAACTCACCGTCACGTCTCTGCTGGTGCCTCGTCTCTGCTTCTGTTTGCTCGTGTCGCCGGCCCGCCTGGTTTGGGGGCGGTGACTAAAGTTAACCTGCTGACGTGACGCCGTAGGTGTGCAGCTCGTGTCGTAGTGAACCTTAACCCGTAGCTCTGTGTGTAAACCGGCAGTCAGGTGTTCTTTCTGTGGCCTCCGAGGCGGCTCAGAGTTTTAAAGGAAGGCCGACTCTGATCCTGCTTTGTGAACCCCCCCTTCCCCCTCCTCCCTCCCCCACTTTAATACTGCGCACCGTGTGGCCGATACGCCTCTGAAGGCCTGATTACCACCGAGCTGAAGTCGGGACTGTCGGTCACATGAAGCGTCGGAGCACAACCCACCTTCCTCCTCTTTAAACCCCCCCCCCCCCCCTTCCCCCCCCTCCTCCTCATTAAGTTATTGTGTGGGAAGAGTCTCGTCAGTCCAACCCACTTTTTGTTTTTTAAATGGACTAAAAATTTTGTTACTGTTGACATTTTCATGATGTCTGTTAATAAAAAAGATCTATTATTCAGACGGTCGTGTGGATGTTTCGTTTGTCCCCCCCCCCCCTTCTGAAACGTTGAGCACATCTGCTGATAGAAACCAGTTCAGACCCAGTTAAAGCTCCAGTGTGTAACATTGCAGAGAGACATGTTCCTCTGGGTGAAGTGGTTCCTCGTCCTGATAGTAGTCTATACATTCTGTCATCATGAACAATAAGAAATATAGTTAGACCCCTCAGTTTACTGTAAATCTGTAAAAACTCTGACCAATCCAAACGTTCCGACCCAAATGGAGTTCTTCATTTCTTATATTTCGTAGCTTCTTCTCCCGGCTCCCCTCCTCCCCCTCCAGCAGCGCATAGCTGATAGCCACACCCTGCATATAAACAGCGTGTTAGGATGAAAATACAAAGTAGTGAGCAGAGGGGGAGGACCCAATATACAGGGAGGAGCCAAGACAGGGCGCCACTTTCACGCCTCGCTAGCTCCCCAACATTACCTATCCCGGCTTTAAGTAAATAAAACAACAAATAGTTTATATTTTATTCTGTTAAAAGAACCGATATCCACTAAGAGACGGTCATGGTGTCGAAATGAATCGTTTACAAACTGAAAGGAATATTTTGTTAAAGCACAAAGTCAAACATCCTGAAGAAAAATCTGGAATATTAACCTGTAAAGACTCCACCAGATCTCCGATCGATACCACCTCCATCATCAGCATCTCAGCAGCAGCGGCGTGTACCTGATGGTCATGTGACCCTCCAGCTGATCTACGTTACGACATTTCTATCCGTCCAGGAGGTTTACGACCCAGACACAACATGTAGTGTTTATTCAGAGACTCTAGATGGTAAATCCACCATTATTATTCACATCTTATACCTTGGTCTGGGTGGTCTGATTGGGAGTCCGTTAAAAAGTGATAATGGACACCAGTTAAAAAAAAAAAAGTTATCGCCAAATAATTCTAAATTGTGCACTGTTGGTTACCGTGGCAACTGAAATGTTAGCAACAAACGGACAAAACAAGATTTTACATGAACGTAAATGGAAAAACACCCCCAAAAAGCTTGACTTTTTTTCAGGGTTAATTCTGATATTTATTTTCTAAAATCTGCACCTCTCAGACCTGGATGGAGTAAGTTAGACGTCCATGATGTCTCCATGAGAGGAGAGAAACCACGAAGAGAAGAAGGAATAAAAATATCAGCACTGTCTTTGCTTTAAAGAGTTTCCGTAACGCCTTAAAAATCTTCTACAACTACATGACTCGTAATGTAACACTGCAGTTTGGCTTCTTCTACAGTACCGTGTGAAATCAGCTCAGAGGAATACTGTAGACGTGTTACTCCGGGCGCCACACGTCATCAGACCTGGATCTGTCCATTTCCACCGTAACGCGGAGCTTCGTCCCACTGGCTCCTCTGAACGAATCGTCTCTTTATGGCTTCGTATAAAAAAGTGCTGAGTTGCGTCCAGTCCGCCGCGAGGCGCTCAGATGCAGGTCACCTCCGCTTTCCCCTCCTCCTGCTCGAAGCCGCCTTCCTCCAGGTGGGACAGGGAGCTCGGGTACAGCCCTCCGAACACGGGGAAGCCTCCAATGCCTCCTGCAGCCGGAGAAAGGTCGTCTGTGGGGGTGGAGCCACCGAGGGCGCGACTGACGGAGCGACTGGACACGTCACTGGTCGCCGACAGCGTCTGCAGGAAGAGAACGCCATCAGATCAGAGAACAAAAACATCAGGTGTTTGTCATTTATTTAGACTTTTTGTCGTTTATATTCTCCTTTTTAACCAGTTTGTCTGAAAATGTTAAAAGTTTTTATTGTTTTTGTCTTTATGGATGTTTTTTAGTTTGACTCAAGGTGGTGGACGAGACGATGCTAAAATCTGACGTCTGAAAGTGTTTCTTCTGCCTGAGAATGAAGATAATTCTCTAGTTTGATTGATAAATTATGTAATAAGCTCACAGCAGAAAAGTCAGGCAGATCATTCCAGATCAGGATCGCCTCTATAAGGTCATGACCGTGTTGCAGCAGAGAAACATCTAAAACCTGCAGGAAAGTCAAATATTTTATCATTTTACTGTATTTTGCATCACATTGTGGTCGGATCGGACGATGAAGTCAGCCGTGTTGTGAAGTTGTTTGAGCAGCTGCAGTTCTGCTTTTGTCCACCAGGGAGCAGCGCAGATCCATAAAGCTAATTTCCTTGCAGATGAAGACGAATTGCCTCCTCTTCCTCATCTGACTGCTCCTCCATTCAAAGCACGGAGCTGTTCTAGATCTTTTTCTTGAGTTTTATTCTAGAAGAGGAAAGTTTACAGACAGAAAACAATGCAGATCAGCCTCCACCGGCCTCACCTGGTTCCTCAGGTGTCCAGCTGCTGGGTTTCTGATTGGCCGCTGCAGAAACACCACCTGCTTCGTGGCCAGATTCCCGTCGCTGATGACAAACGGCAGCAGGGTCAGAAAAGCCGACAGGAATGTGTAACGGGATGGAAACGTCTCTGAAAGGTTCACCTGTCGTGTCGGATGATTGGCGTGGGCAGAACGCACGTCAGCAGCCAACCGAACTCCGCCAGGGTGTGAAGCAGCGGCCCGTAGTCCGTCTTCACGTTGGAGCCCTGCAGAGAGACAACACACACCTGTTAAATCACAGGTAGTGGCGTCACCAACGAGGCAAGACGTCTACCGACCTCGATGACGGTCCACTGCTCCACGACGATAGTGTCGTTGGCGGGCGAAGAGGTGCTCCGCTCCTCGTACACAAACAATCCCTCCAGCGACCTGGGAACCGGCTCGCCTGCAGCACAAACGCAGCAAAAACTGCTTTAAAACCAAATATTTAGTCAAAACAAACAAGTTTTCCGCCTTTTAGTGATGACTAATCAACAAACGTCCGGCTGACTTTAAGAGATTTAAGATGTTAAGTATATTAATAACTAGAGCTGCAACGATATGCTTTCTCCCAATTTAATTCCGATGGTTTGGGTGCTGATTTGATTTAAATTGTGATTCTCAAGGTTGTTTGATATTGCTGAATTTTGTAGATTTAAAACAAAAAAAAAAGTATATGAAGCTTATTTTTTGCTCGTAATTTTTCTTGATTTCAGTTTAAAAACAAACAAACAAACTCAGCAGCCAAACCATCATTCTGCTGCTATAATGCCCAAGAAGACTAAGTAAAAAGATCAATAAAACCAACAAAAATGACAAATTTTACAACAGATTAATTTGATGTAATTGGAAAAATATAGATATTTTTAACAAAAAAAAAAAACTTTTTTAAATTGTGAAACTAAAAATCCAGATTTGCGATTAGATTTTCTCACCACTATTAATAGCAGCAGCTACAAGTAGAAATAATGGAAATCAAGCTTTTATTATGTCATATTTAATACATAAAAGCAATTTAATGTACTTTATATAATAGACAATAATACAAACATATTAAGAAGTTAAATTAATATTTTTTTTACTGTTATATAATTAAAAAAATAAATTAGTAAATTAGTACAAGTAATGATAGTGGTGGTAATATATCCCTTCTGGAATTAATAAAGTAATTTACTCATTGTTAAAAAAAAAAAAAAAAAATTTCTTTTCAGTATATTTAAAATGATTTAAATGATCATATTTAGAAAAAGCCACCCCTTTAAAATAAATATTTTTCAGATTTAATTTATTCTTTCATTTATTTGAATTAAAGCCATAAATGGAATTGTTTTCATGTGTAGGGCAGCAGAAACACTGATGTCCAACTAAACTTGACCAGTTTTTATCTTAATGTTTCATTGATGCTTTAACTATGTGGAACAAACTGCATTTGCGGCAAAAACTTGTCTTATTTCCACATCAGATAATATTTAAATGCATATTGAAGAGGCTCTGCTGCAGAGGAGATATGGCTGATAATGACCCAGTTAGTAGAAATAGGCTGAAACGTCCCCAGAGTTCAGCGTCAGAGAACAGTCCACGTCTGGAAGAAAACCTTCAGATCGACCCGGATTCGTTGTGCAGCCTGAACGTCAACCAAACCTTACATTTCCCCCAGAACTCGAACAAAACGAGGGAATATCTGCGTGTCTGCAGCTCGCAGATTCACACGTTTACTCCACAAGCAGCAGCGACTTCCTGTTTTGTCTCTCTGGATCTATATTTGGAGCGTCTTCCTGACCTTGGCGACCCCGCTTCCTGTTTCTGTGCCGAGCAGCTGACTTTCTCATCGTAAAACAAATGTTGGGTCGCAGTCAAAACCGTGACAAAAATGTCCTGAAAGTTTTTCATGACCTCAGTCTGAAACACGAAGAAACACAAACAGATGTCTGACACGGTGCGTTGGCGGTGAAACCTGAAGCGCAGCAGGTTTACCGCCTGCAAGAGGTTCACCGTCCGCAAGAGGTTCACAGTCCGCAGGAGGTTCTCCGTCCGCAGGAGGTTCTCCGTCCGCAGGAGGTTCACCGTCCGCAGGAGTTTCTCCGTCCGCAGGAGGTTCACCGTCCGCAGGAGTTTCTCCGTCCGCAGGAGTTTCTCCGTCCGCAGGAGTTTCTCCGTCCGCAGGAGGTTCTCCGTCCGCAGGAGGTTCACCGTCCGCAGGAGGTTCTCCGTCCGCAGGAGGTTCACCGTCCGCAGGAGGTTCACCGTCCGCAGGAGTTTCTCCGTCCGCAGGAGTTTCTCCGTCCGCAGGAGGTTCACCGTCCGCAGGAGGTTCTCCGTCCGCAGGAGGTTCTCCGTCCGCAGGAGGTTCTCCGTCCGCAGGAGTTTCTCCGTCCGCAGGAGTTTCACCGTCCGCAGGAGGTTCTCCGTCCGCAGGAGGTTCACCGTCCGCAGGAGGTTCACCGTCCGCAGGAGGTTCTCCGTCCGCAGGAGGTTCTCCGTCCGCAGGAGGTTCACCGTCCGCAGGAGGTTCACCGTCCGCAGGAGGTTCACCGTCCGCAGGAGTTTCTCCGTCCGCAGGAGGTTCACCGTCCGCAGGAGGTTCTCCGTCCGCAGGAGTTTCTCCGTCCGCAGGAGTTTCACCGTCCGCAGGAGGTTCACCGTCCGCAGGAGGTTCTCCGTCCGCAGGAGGTTCTCCGTCCGCAGGAGGTTCTCCGTCCGCAGGAGTTTCTCCGTCCGCAGGAGGTTCACCGTCCGCAGGAGGTTCACCGTCCGCAGGAGGTTCTCCGTCCGCAGGAGGTTCACCGTCCGCAGGAGGTTCTCCGTCCGCAGGAGTTTCTCCGTCCGCAGGAGTTTCTCCGTCCGCAGGAGGTTCACCGTCCGCAGGAGGTTCACCGTCCGCAGGAGGTTCTCCGTCCGCAGGAGTTTCTCCGTCCGCAGGAGGTTCACCGTCCGCAGGAGTTTCTCCGTCCGCAGGAGGTTCACCGTCCGCAGGAGGTTCTCCGTCCGCAGGAGGTTCTCCGTCCGCAGGAGGTTCACCGTCCGCAGGAGGTTCACCGTCCGCAGGAGTTTCTCCGTCCGCAGGAGGTTCACCGTCCGCAGGAGGTTCTCCGTCCGCAGGAGTTTCTCCGTCCGCAGGAGTTTCTCCGTCCGCAGGAGGTTCACCGTCCGCAGGAGGTTCACCGTCCGCAGGAGGTTCACCGTCCGCAGGAGGTTCTCCGTCCGCAGGAGGTTCACCGTCCGCAGGAGGTTCTCCGTCCGCAGGAGGTTCACCGTCCGCAGGAGGTTCACCGTCCGCAGGAGGTTCACCGTCCGCAGGAGGTTCTCCGTCCGCAGGAGTTTCTCCGTCCGCAGGAGTTTCTCCGTCCGCAGGAGTTTCTCCGTCCGCAGGAGGTTCTCCGTCCGCAGGAGTTTCTCCGTCCGCAGGAGTTTCTCCGTCCGCAGGAGTTTCTCCGTCCGCAGGAGTTTCTCCGTCCGCAGGAGTTTCTCCGTCCGCAGGAGGTTCTCTGTCCGCAGGAGGTTCTCCGTCCGCAGGAGGTTCTCCGTCCGCAGGAGGCTTACCGTCCGCAGGAGTTTCTCCGTCCGCAGGAGGCTTACCGTCCGCAGGAGGCTTACCGTCCGCAGGAGGCTTACCGTCCGCAGGAGGTTCTCCGTCCGCAGGAGGCTTACCGTCTGCAGGAGGCTTACCGTCTGCAGGAGGCTTACCGTCTGCAGGAGGCTTACCGTCTGCAGGAGGTTTACCGTCTGCAGTTCGGTACCCAGTTAGACTGTTGACGAGTCTGCCAACTGGTTTATGGTTTATAAATAACCAGATATTAACTAGCAGTTGGAGACGTTACAGTGAGGACCTGGTACCCTCTCTGATTGTTCAATCTCCATGGAAACAATCTTTCTTGGTGTGAGCGTCAGTAAAAGCAGCATCAGACTAACCTCTGGGTGTGTCCCAGTACACAAAGGAGTCTACCAGCGACCAGCCTTTGCGGTAATAAACAGCAGTCAGCTCCAGCCAGTCAGCTTCCAGGGCGCTGACCACATGGCCCTTCCTGGAAACGCGCATGGAGAGCGCCCCCTGGTGATACTGGCAGGCCAACGAGTCCAGGGGAGCGCAGCCTGGAGCCCAGGAGTGAAAGAAGACCAGCAGCCTCAAGTCTGGAGGAGGAGCAAACAGAACCGGAACCACAAGTCCTTCAGACCACCTGCTCTCAGCTCAGCCAATCAGAATACAGCAGGACTGTCTCACCTGGACTGTAGGTGTTGTCCTCCAGCTCTCTGTCTCCAGGCGGGGTCCTGGGGGGGGTGCGTGGGGGGGACCGATGACCTCTCTTTGGACTGTGTACCCGCCCATTGGTGATCCCGCTCACCTGCTGGAGGACGGAGTCGACGAATCGAACGCCGCCTCGCGCGCTGCTGTTGACCTGCAGAACCAGAGACCCAGTTGAGAGGAGAGTTTCTGGTTTCGGGGTAAAAGTCAGCTTTGTTGCAGTGAAGGCGTCGGACCCTGTCGATGAGCGCCCGCACGGTGTCGCCCGTCAGAGAGTCTCCGGGTAGAGGCCACTCCTCCACCCTCAGAACCGGCACGCTGTGACACATGGACGCCGTCTGGTTACTGCAAACAAACAAATCCGGTTTACTGTGGAGGCCTTCGGAGGCCATCAGAGGCCTTTCACATGTCAGCAAGTCAACTCTCTGCTTGGCAGGCCGCCGAACTACAATCAAAGACCTGAAATGTCACAAAAAACCAACCACTGCGGTTTTCTTAACCCTGCATGTGGCTCTTATGCTTGTGCTGGTTTGTGGTTTTGCTGGTGTCGTTTTTATTCTCTTTGTGGTCTGATTCAGTGTTGGATTGATCCTGGTTGTCTTCGTGCTCATTTTAAATCTTGTTCTGTTTTTTTTATTTCATCATGGCTTCGTTTGTTCTGGTTTTTATGGTTGTGGCTTCATTTACTCTGGTTCTGGATAGAGTTAATTTGTTTAGTCTGTTTTTTTCTTGTCCTGGTTTCATTTCTTTCTGTTTGAATCCCTTTTAGAGTTTTAAAAAGTTGTTTTAGAACCTGGAAAGTCGGTTCCGATTCGGCAGCAAAAAAATATTTTCTGCATTGTGAACTGTGAGGTCATAAAACAGAGTCACATGATTGGACGACGGCTATATGGTCAGTATTGCACGCTGTTTTTGCAGGTAAACGCTGTAAATCGGGGTGTCCAAAGTCAGACCTGCATGTTTTCGATGTAACCCTTTTCTGACACACCTAGCTCACATTAATGGGACCCAACAGGCATTGAAGTTCTACACACTGACCGTTTTAGTGTGTTGGAACCGGGATATTGGAAAACCCGCAGGGTGGCCCCAGAGGACTGGAGCTAGTCACTCCTGCTGTAAATGTTTGTGTTGACATCCAAACATCTCAGAATATTTTGTTTATTTTAGGAACTGTAGGTTATAATGGAGTCTGACGATGTGACCATCAACAGGACAAAGTTCTCTGACTTTGGTTCTGGTGAAACTGGTGTGAATGCAGGCCAGTTTGCCAGAAAACACCGTGGTTCTGAGGCCTGAGAGCGGAACTGGTGCCAGAACCAGAACAATAAGTGTGTGAAAGCCCCTCTGGTGGCGTTGTTTAGTCATGTTTTGGATCTCTTTGTGGTGGTTCTTCACCAGTCTTTGTATTGTCTGTGTGGAGTCTTGTGATGCAGGTCAGAAGTCCTGCAGATTGGACTGAACCATGAAAATCTTCACTTGGTTCAGACTCTTGGTGGTGGTTTAAGTCATTTTCACCCCGTCATGTCTGAAGCAGTTCCATTGCTAGTTCAGAGCAGGCATTAAAACCAGTTGGTTCTAGATGAGACTTGGTTTGGTTTTCCACATTACGTCACTTTGCAGACCTCCTCTATCATGTCCGACCGCCTCTCAGGTGGATTCTGAATGTAATTGGAGGGTTTGGGATGTCTAGTACGCTCAGACCAGGTCTCCCGGGTCCCTTTGGACCCCTGGTCCTGAGTCTACAGGCTGTTCTGATCCTTCTCTACTTCATCATCATCATCTCAAAGGTACAATGATTAATCTTAGGTGCAGGATTTCAGCCAATCTGATGCCTGATATCAGGCAGACTTCATCCTGATTGGCTGCTGGGGGACGCTTGTTGTTGGGTGGATTTCTAGCCAATAGAAATCATCACAAACAAGTCAAACCAGAACCCCCCCCCATTTCAGGTCAGACCCCCATCAGGGATTTCCATTAAATATGTAGCTGACCTCATCTATCTTTCATCTGCTTACTAGACAGCGCGGCGGCGAGCGATGAGCTGCGTTTTATAACCTCAGTTCAGTCACGGGTGGCTGGGGGGTCAGGACTGGCCTACCTGGGTCTGGGACGGGCCAGGATGGCCCGGTAGAGCAGGCTGAAGGGCAGCGAGCGGGTCCGGCCCACAGACAGGATGATGGGGTGCAGGGCGGCGAGGACGTAGCCTTGGGTGTAGTAGGGCTGCAGCGCCTGAGGCAGCTCCGACAGCGAGGACACGTACTGGACCGTCGGCCGGCTTCCTGCACGGAGAGTTCAGGGTCACATTTAACACCAAAACTAATCCGCCGCAGCAAACTGAAGATGTTTTAGTTTGGTTTTATTCAGATTAAAAAGCAATCAGAGGAGCATCTACATGCAACTCTGCTGGCAGAGTCCTGGGAACAGCCCGGTCTGGAAAACCCTGCAACCAGCACCGTACTTCCTGTGTCCACAAAGACCGGCTGTTCACAGGGAAATTGGCCAAGATCCACACGTGCGCGTTCCCAAGCCTGATGTTAAACATCCCAAAGAAATTCCTGACCGTATCGGAAACCTGAACCCTGACATGTCACTGTGGACCAGCAGGGACACACAAGAGGTCGATGTTTGACTAAAAACACACACACACCAACTTACTGAGTTATTTTTAATGGTAAAACATCAAAAGAAAGAAAAACTGTTAAACTGGACTGAAATGTTACTTTTATAGGAATAAGACACAAATTCCTTTTCTGGAAAAATAGGTCCTCTTAGACTGTGCAGCATGGAGACTAGAGAGACTAACTGGCATGAGACACATGCAATACAGTAGATACAGACACAATGCTAACATGTAGCATAGCAACATGACGAGGAGAAACTCGGCTGAAATACGCCACCAAGCCGAGGCATCCAAACCCGGACAGTTATATGGAAATGTAACAGATCACTCCTGTCCACCCTGAAGCTTCTGGTCATTTCTCCACACAAACAAGGCGTCACATGACAGCAGCGTCTTCTGGTTACAGAGATGTCTGTCTCGTCATGGTGGGACGGAAACTCTGGAATCTAGCATCTGCAATCACACATCATGTCTTACTTTCTATGAAAATACTCTGCTCATGTGTCTCATCGGACTCTGCCTGTTTGACAGGAATCCTGAAGGTCCTGCTAGTTGCCATGGAGATGAAGGGGGTTTATTATGAAGTATTCTCTCTAACTACCATAAACTATGTTGGGTTTCACGCCTTTCTGGACCCTCGTGGTGCCTTTCCCTGGATTCTCCTGATTCTGACCACTAATAGATGTATCCATCACATGGACTGTATATAAAAAGATGGGCGGAGCCTCCATGACGTCACCTGCAGGTTTCTGAAGAGTAGAATTGAAGCTTGGTGGGCGGTTCCTACCATCGCCATCTTGGCAGCATCATGCGTGTCGTCTCGCCCGGAAAATACAAATATGGGCAAAGAGGTGGAGCTGAGAGGGGGGCTGTGAGCGTCATGGTGGATGATTGACATCGAGCGAACTCCAAGCTTTCTGTAGCTAAGAGCTAACCGAGCTAACCTGGAGATAACAGGAGCAAACCAGCTAACGGAGGTAAGCGGGCTAAAGCTAAGTCACGTTGTTAACTGGCTAAAAACCGCGGTTCTACGTTCTTCTTACTTGAAGCGGAAGATTGGTACCTGTCAATCAAAAGGACACGCCCCTAAATATGCCGAACTTCAAGATTAAATTACTTTTAAACGGGTGAGTTATTTCTGCTGTGAAGTTGGTCTTTTTAACATGGGAGTCTATGGGGATTTGCTCTGTTTTGCAGCCTCTAGTGGATGAAGGGGGAACTGCAGTTTTATACACTTCCGCATAGGATTCACTTTTAACCACCAGAGGCTCCATCCATCTTTCATATATGGTCTGTGGTCCATCATCATCATCATCGGCCGATGGCTTCCTGAGATATTTACCTGGTAACACCTGGAAACCAGGTAATACTGCAGGTCGATTCCTGATCAGACATTACTTTAGTCGATGAACTGAGCTTCTTTCTTTTGGTTTTTGCAAAAAGAAATGTGGTCTTCCTTTTAGAGGAGATAACTTTTACATTTTCTACTATTCCAGATGAATTTGAGGGAAATTTAGGGACCGTCCCTCGATTCTTGACTCAAACCATTGGTATAGAACGCAGGAATGCATTTCTTATTTCTGACAGTTGTGTGGTGTCTTTCTGAGACGAAGACGATGAAGCTAGTTGTGAAGATTCACTTCTTTTATTTTACAGGCGACAAAAGAAAAATAAAATTCCCTTAAAAAAGATGCCAAGCAGGCGTTCAGCTCTGTCACAACATAAACACCATTAGGTATTTGTCTACTTTCACCGCCGATGATTTCAGGACATCGTGGCATCCATGTGGAGACCGCCACCATCAGATGTCATCAGACGACCAACCAAGAATTCTGCTTTACAGATTTAAGGTCTCCGTCCTCTGAGGAGGTGAAATGATGGCTGTGTTTGGTTGTGAGAAAGTGCTAGCGTTCCTCCCAGCAAGCAGTATCGCTGGCCTCCATCAGGAGACCACCAGAATCTCACCAGAAACCAGTAAAATACTGGGTCTGTTTTCCTTTTTACTGGCGTTCCTGTGGGTTTTAACGCCACTCCGAAGGCTTGAGGTGAATCTAAATTTAAGACGTGTTGCAGCTGGTGGCTGCAGAGATGCTGGAGGAATCTTGCAAGGAGGTTTTTAAACCTAATCATACGAGACAGTAAATAAAAGAACCAGTGCCGAGACGGATACGGTCCTGGTGCCCAACACGGGTCACGAGCAGCAGCGTCTGGAGGGTTGGGCCAGGAAAACAGTCGCCAACGCTGCAGTTAAACGCTCCCAGGAGGACCACGACGGCCCACAAACACACCTCCAAACAAGGCTTTTGTTGCAGCCTTTTGCTCTCCTCCTCCCCTGCTTTCAGCCGGCTCCCCCCCTCCCGCCGTGCCACCACTCAGCCGCCACACTGAGGCCTCTGTTCAGGGCTGCGTGGGAGAAAAGCGAGGAGGAGGAGGAGGAGGAGGGGAGGAGGAACAGAGAGGCGGTTGAAGAGGAGCTGAGAAACAGGAGGGCACAGAGAGAGGGGTGACGGGAGGAAGGAGGTGGTTCAGGATGGAGTTTATGAAGGTGTGAAAGAGAGAAAACTGCCCAGCAACGAGAGGAAAAACCAGCAGCTCCTCCAGTAGATCCAGTTTGTTCACGTAAACAAGCTTTTAAAGGTCTTAAACTCGTCCTAAAACCCAGGAAACTGCTCGGGTTTTTAGTTTGGAGAAAGCATCATGTGCCGGATAGTCAACAAAAACAAAAAACAGACAGGTTGTTTAATGGCAACAACAACTGGTGGAGCAAATAATGAGGTCAACAGAAGATCCAGTCCAGTTCAGCCCAGTTTCAGTTCAGTTTATTTATGTAACGCCAGTTCAGCAGAGCTGCAGAGTTTCCCGTGTTCACCAGAAGTTTAAAGAGAAACGGATAAATCTCCGTAATTAAAACCAGGATTAATCTTTACCTACATTTTTCCCAACTTTTATTTCTATTTTAGTTTCAGCTTCAGCAAGAATTTCTGCAGTAATTATAATTTTTAATCAATATTTTAAAACATTTTGAGACCTAACTCGTAAAAAAAAATGGCACGAAAAGTCTAGGGTTTTTTTTTCTTTATTTGTTCCTTTTAACAAATTTTGTTGAACATTCCTAAAAAATCAGCATCTCTTACCAAGTTGAAACCAAATTCAGTTGTTTTTATTCACCACTGGACGACACTCGCCTGTAAACTCTGTAGCAGCTTAAAACTGCCAGATATCGCTCCAAACTCAATAAAGGACAGGTAAATGTAGGCAACAATCTCGGGCTGGGCGATATGACCTCAAATCAATATCACCATTAATTATCAATTATTCATTCATTCATTCATTCGTTTTCTGAACCGCTTATTCCAATTCAGGGTCGCGGGGAAGCTGGAGCCTATCCCAGCTGGCTTTGGGCGACAGGCAGGGTACACCCTGGACAGCTCGCCAGTCCATCGCAGGGCTAATTATCTATTATTTAAGTATAATTTTATTTTTAGCCATCATGGGAAACTGAAACTCTTTGTTACCTCTGCCAAGGAGGTTATTTTTTTCATCAGTTTGTCTGTTAGCAACATTACCATAAACTGTATATAAAAGATGGGCGGAGCCTCCGTGACGTCACCCGTAGGTTTCTGAAGAGCTGAATTGAAGCTCGGTGGGCGGTTCCTACCATCACCATCTTGGCAGGGGCATGCGTGTCGTCTCGCTGGAAAATACAAATATGGGCAAAGAAGTGGAGCTGAGAGGGGGGCTGTGAGCGTCATGGTGGATGATTGACATCGAGCAAACTCTGAGCTTTCTGTAGCTAAGAGCTAACCGAGCTAACCCGGAGATAACGGGCTAACCAGCTAACGGTGGTAAGCAGGCTAAAGCTAAATCACGTTGTTAACCGGCTAAAAACTGCAGTTCTACATTCTTATTACTTGAAACGGGAGATCCGGTAGCTGTCAATCACAACGACACGCCCCTAAATATGACGAACTTGATTAAAGAGATTAAATTACTTTTAAACGGCCGAGTTAGAGAAAAAATTCACTCCTTCCACAGTTGTCATGAAGGTAAACCTGACCTATTAAACCTAAAATAGATTTTTGAACCAGGCTGTAAACATGTTTATTTCTGCTGTGAAGTTGGTCTTTTTAACATGGGAGTCTATGGGGATTTACTCTGTTTTGCAGCCCCTAGTGGATGAAGGGGGAACTGCAGTTTTATGCACTTCTGCATCGGCTTCACTTTTAACCGCCGGAGGTTGCCACTTGAACATTACTCAAAAAGTTATGGATGGATTTTGGTGAAATCTTCGGGATATGTTGGGGGGTGTCAC
This sequence comes from Telmatherina bonti, assembly GCF_933228915.1. Taxonomy (NCBI): domain Eukaryota; kingdom Metazoa; phylum Chordata; class Actinopteri; order Atheriniformes; family Telmatherinidae; genus Telmatherina; species Telmatherina bonti. The sequence goes on from NC_136613.1 coordinate 5,691,039, forward strand.
GAGGAACAAATGATGAAATTTTGGTGGCAATCCGAAAGAGATTCTGGTTTTTAAATAAAAAGTACAAAGCAGACGCCGCGCCACTGACCATGTCATCGTATGCAGTGGGCGTGTCCGTAATGCGCCCAACTTTGGCTCTGATTGGTTGATCGGTACAACCGACTCCTCTTTCTAATCGTGTGATACGGTAGAATCACACTGATGTCATCATGTTTACATAAATGTGACCAATCAGCACCGACAAAGCAGGAAATGTTCGTGACGCTGAATGACTGACACCTGTTGTTGTCCAATCAAATTGATGTTACCAGGCGGAAAATTGTGATTTTAGTCGGCCTAACTACTCCTGAAGCACCGTGGGAAACGTAGTCGCTTTACTGAATGCAGTTTTATGTCGGTGGATTCAAGTTCTGGAGGCAAAGCAGCAAAAGTAAGACAGAATAAGTAACAATGTTTTTCAGACGTGATGCATAAATTCTGTTGACTCTGGTTGAGTGAATCTTGGTCACAGTGACTTTAAACTGGTATGACTGGAATCTGTGGGATGTGTGCTTTCAGTAGAGGTGCTGTTTATTGGTTTCCATGCCACTGGGTGGACACGAGGGTCCGATGTTTTTCTTTACGTATTTCTGTGGACTTTGTTTACTTGGTCTTTTAATTACCTCACCAAGGAGGTTATGTTTTCACCGGAGTTTGTTTGGTTGTCTGTTAGCAACATTACTCTAAAAGTTATGGATGGCTTTTGATGAAATTTTTGGGATATGTTGGGGGTCTCATAAGGAACCAATGATTACAATTTGGTGGAGATCCGGAAGAGTTCCTGGATTCTGGATCACTTTGAAGTTGGGTATGCTTGGCGGAGGTCTGCGCTCTCGTAAAGCTTTTCTAGTTGCAAATATTTTCACAATAAAGGAGCAAATATTGATAATGAGTCAAATAAAACCCAATTTCAATATAAGTGGTTGTTTAATTAATAATTTTAATATATTTAAGAGTAAGGGTGGGAAAATTGAATCGAAAAATCTGAATTCGGGATTTTTTTCTTCACCATTTTAAAATACATTCTTCTGTTTAAAAAAATCTTTAATCCATTAATCCACTATAAAATTTGTCATTTCTATTGGTTTTTTTAAAATAGATATTTAGGCCCGAGCACCTTGGCGGTGCGAAGGCCTATTGTAATTGCAGCGTTTATTATTAGTAGGCCCGAGCACCTTGGCGGTGCGAAGGCCTATTGTAATTGCAGCGTTTCTTATTATTATTATTTTTATTCGGACACTTCGCGTGCTTTTTTGGAGGCCTGAACGTGCTCGAAAACTCACCAAATTTTGCGTACCCCCCCAAGGGAATACGAAAAATTTGATATTTTGAGGTGCTCCAGAATGTTTGGGCGAAACTGAAGGAGAGCGCCACCTATTTTAGGTGCCCCGCCACTGCATGTCGTTAATCTTTATGAAAATTCATACACATGATCTACATGCTAGGGCGAAGAAAAAATCCTCATAATGTCATGGTGAAATGTCGACAGGAAGGCGGCCATTTTAGGTCAAAGTCAATATTTTGGCATTTTAGCACCTCGCATTTTAACGAACTCGTCCTAAAGCTTTTATCCCACTGAGCCACAAATTGCTCAGGATGTTCAGGAGGCATGTGTGATTCAATGTTGTGTTATTTCTTCTAATAGGAGACTTAGTTTACGAGGGGCAGGGCCTCAAAGTTTGATGTCTCGCCATGAAAAATTAAACGGATATAACTCCCACATAAAGCAACATTTCTGCACCAAATTTGCTAGATATGATGGCAGTCCCCTCCTACAGAGTTCTATATGTCAATATTTTGATTATGAAATAGCCACGCCCCCTGGAGGTCAAAAGTGTTGTTTTTTGCTCACACACCCATAACTCTGGCTTGGTGGACACCACATGGCCCAAATTCACTCAGGCATCACAAAACATGTTGGTGAAGAGATCTGGTAAAGGACGTTACTCTACGCTGCACGGCGTGCCCGTGACGCCATGGCGAAGTTCCATGCGGCGGCGTGACATCATAAATCACTATAAAATTGTCAATTTTGATCTGATCACCCTAAAACTTATAGGGATTAATAAGGGATCAGTCCTGAACAGATTAATGTGACCATTGCTGGTCTAGACCTAAGCCCCGCCCACTTACAACAGGAAGTGTTTTTTTCCACATTTGAGGGTCATGCTTCTAAGCAAATTGTCCCAAACACTTGAGACTCCTCCAAAACATGTCAAACCCTTTCATGATGCCACAATAAAAACCTCAAGTCGCTACGCTAAACGGGACATGGCGAATGGCGGTCCAACGCCATGAAACGGGAAGTACCTGTGACCAAGCCATGGAACCTTGGACCACCACCAAACTTGCCATGACTGATGACAGTGAGGCCCTGAACTAAGCCCCATTGAAAGGTTATGGAATAAATGGAGCATGTCTCCATAGCGCCCCCTACAAAATTTCAATCAATCAGCCCCGCCCACTACATGGACCGACATGGATAAAATTCAGCACAGTTGGAGAACCTGCCAGTACCTTCAAAAAAGTCTCTTGGACATATGGGCTAAATCATACAGGAAGTCGGCCATTTTGAAAAAGATGACATTTTTGGGGTCATTTCTTTGCCATACATTTTAAACAACTCCTCCTAGGGATATTGTCCAACTGACACCCAACTTGCACAGGATGCTCAGGAGGCATGTGTGATTTAAAGTTGTGTTATTTCTTCTAATAGAAGATTTAGTTTAGGAGGGGCGGGCCCTCAAAGTTTTATGTCTGATAAACAAAGACTTATTGCTAAAACTCCCACATAAAACAACATATCAGCACAGGAATCGACACATTTGATGGCAGTCCCATGATGAACAAAATCTACAATGCAATAATGGGACTATGAATTAGCCCCACCCCTTGGCAACAACATGTGTCTGATATCATGAACCAGGAAGTACCTGTAACAAAGCCATGAAACCTTTCATCTTCACCATACTTGCCATGAGTCATGACAGTTATGTCCTTAATAGAGTAAAATTACAATATAGTGGAAAAGATAGTAAATGGCTCCATAGCGCCCCCTACAATATTTCAATCAATCAGCCCCGCCCACTACATTGACTGACATGGATAAAATTCAGCACACTTGTAGACCCTTCCAGCACCTTCAAAAAAGTCTCTTGGACATATGGGCTAAATCAAACAGGAAGTCGGCCATGTTGAAAAAGGTGCCATTTTCTGGGTCATTTCTGTCATTTTCTTTGCCATGCATTTTGAGGAAGTCCTGCTAAGATTTTTATCTAACTTTAACCCAAATGAGTCAGGATGCTCAAGAGGCATGTGTGATTAAAAGTTGTGCTATTTCTTTTAATAGGGGATATCATTTAGGAGAGGCGGGGCAGCAAAGCAGATGTGATGCAATGAAAAGGAAAACTGACATAACTCCCACAAAAAACAACCAACCTGCACCAAATTTGCTACAGATGTCAGTCATATCCTTCACATTTCTGCATGTCAATAATTAGATTATAAATTAGCCCCGCCCCTTGGTGACAGGAAGTGACCCTTCATAAGGCCTAAATGGCCTGAAGTGCAGTCTGGCTGCACTTTAGATTGAGAGAGGCATGGGAAGGATGTTGCCAGGGGAGGCGGTGACATTATGCCGAACGGCGCCATGGTGCGAGGGCCTATATCACCGCTTGCGGTTTTAATTAGGCCCGAGCACCTTGGCGGTGCGAAGGCCTATTGTAATTGCAGTGTTTATTATTTTTATTCGGACACTTTGCGTGCTTTTTTGGAGGCCTGAACGTGCTCGAAAACTCACCAAATTTTGCGTACCCCCCCAAGGGAATACGAAAAATTTGATATTTTGAGGTGCTCCAGAATGTTTGGGCGAAACTGAACGAGAGCGCCACCTATTTTAGGTGCCCCGCCACTGCATGTCGTTAGGCTTTATGAAAATTCATACACATGATCTACATGCAAGGGCGAACAAAAAATCCTCTTAATGTCATGGTGAAATGTCGACAGGAAGGCGGCCATTTTAGGTCAAAGTCAATATTTTGGCGTTTTAGCACCTCGCATTTTAACGAACTCGTCCTAGAGCTTTTATCCCACTGAGCCACAAATTGCTCAGGATGTTCAGGAGGCATGTGTGATTAAATGTTGTGTTATTTCTTCTAATAGGAGACTTAGTTTACGAGGGGCGGGGCCTCAAAGTTTGATGTCTCGCCATGAAAAATTAAACGGATATAACTCCCACATAAAGCAACATTTCTGCACCAACTTTGCTAGATATGATGGCAGTCCCCTCCTACAGAGTTCTATATGTCAATATTTTGATTATGAAATAGCCACGCCCCCTGGAGGTCAAAAGTGTTGTTTTTTGCTCACACACCCATAACTCTGGCTTGGTGGACACCACATGGCCCAAATTCACTCAGGCATCACAAAACATGTCAGTGAAGAGATCTGGTAAAGGACGTTGCTCTACGCTGCACGGCGTGCCCGTGACGCCATGGCGAAGTTCCATGCGGCGGCGTGACATCATAAATCACTATAAAATTGTCAATTTTGATCTGATCACCCTAAAACTTATAGGGATTAATAAGGGATCAGTCCTGAACAGATTAATGTGACCATTGCTGGTGTAGACCTAAACTCCGCCCACTTACAACAGGAAGTGTTTTTTTCCACGTTTGAGGATCATGCTTCTAAGCAAATGATCCCAAACACTTGAGACTCCTCCAAAACATGTCAAACCCTTTCATGATGCCACAATAAAAACCTCAAGTCGCTACGCTAAACGGGACATGGCGAATGGCGGTCCAACGCCATGAAACAGGAAGTACCTGTGACCAAGCCATGGAACCTGGGACCGCCACCATACTTGCCATGACTGATGACAGTAAGGCCCTGAACTAAGCCCCATTGAAACATTATGGAATAAATGGAGCATGTCTCCATAGCGCCCCCTACAAAATTTCAATCAATCAGCCCCGCCCACTACATTGATTGACATGGATAAAATTCAGCACAGTTGGAGAACCTGCCAGTACCTTCAAAAAAGTCTCTTGGACATATGGGCTAAATTCAACAGGAAGTCGGCCATTTTGAAAAAGGTGCCATTTTGATTCAACAGGTGCCGCTGATGATTCAACAGCGGGGTGTGAATCATCTGAATCTTCGGCCGCTAAAGCAGCTGTCATGTGGAGCTACTTTGGAGGCTAGCACCGTGACTCCAGCCAGGATAGCCCTGGTAAACGCCAGATCGCTGGCCAACAAGACATTTATCATTAAGGATTTTGTTGTGAGCCATGAGCTGGATTTCCTGTGCGTAACTGAAACTTGGCTCGGCGTTGGTGAGTCAAATGCCTTCTCTGAACTGTTGCCTGTCGACTATTCCTATATTTCTACGCCAAGATTGTCAGGTCGTGGCGGGGGAGTAGCGACTGTTTTTAAGAACAAATTTAAATGCACACCGTTCATTTGTGATCTGTCTGCGTCGAGCTTTGAAATGAATGCGTTTGTTCTGGCCGCTGATCCTCCTGTGTTGTGCGCTGTTGTTTACAGGCCACCCAAGTACAATAAAGACTTTATCAGTGATTTTTCACGCTTCTTAGCAGAGATATTGCCCAAATATGACCGCATACTGATTGCTGGTGACTTTAATATTCATGTGTGCTGCACTGATAAGCCTATGGCGAAAGACTTTTTGGACCTTATCGAGACTTTTAACCTTGTGCAGTCTGTCTCCGGACCTACGCAGGAACACGGACACACATTAGATATTGTATTGTCGTACGGCCTTTCAATATGTGACCTGGAAGTTTGTGATGCTGTGTTTTCAGATCATATGCCGATTTTATTTAATGTGCCTTTCCTGTGCAACGCAGATAAACCGTGCGCTCCTGCGCGCCTCTGTCGTGTCGTTAACTCGTCCACTGCGGCTCAGTTCTCCACTGCCTTTAACCAGTCCATTTTATCTAGTGATTTTTTGAGCCCTGATTGTGACGTTGATGAGTTCGCAATTCGTCTTGATTCGCTCTGTGTGTCTATTTTGGACAGTGTGGCTCCGCTAAAAGCTAGGCGGGCAAAGCCTAAATCTGAGCCTTGGTTAAATGAGTCCACTCGCGCTGCGAGACGTGAGTGTAGGAGGGCTGAGCGCAAGTGGAAAAAGGATAAGTTGCAAATTTCTTTTCAAATGTTAAAGGCCAGTCTGCACAGATATCAGAAATGTGTAAAATTAGCCAAGTCAAAATATTTTTCTGATATGGTTACTGCTAACAGGCACAACCCACGTGCTCTCTTTAATTTGGTGAATGCTTCTCTTAATGTCCCCCAATCTGACAGCCTTGAAGCCTCACATAAAGTGTGTGAGAACTTTTTGAACTTTTTTGTGAATAAGGTTGTAACCACAAGGGCTCTTATTTCCCCTCAATCTGTCTGTCTGTCTGACTCTGTCACATGCACTGCCTTATTCTCTCAGTTGGAGCCTGTGACTCTCTCTACTTTGGAGAAGGTTGTTAGTGGAATGAAGCCTGCGGGCTCACCTGATGATTCCATTCCTCCGCGCCTCTTTAAAGAGGTGTTTCCAACCATAGCACCCTTTGTTGTACATCTTGTGAATGGAAGCTTGGTAAAAGGAGTGGTGCCAAAATGCTTTAAGCACGCTGTTGTTCAGCCATTAATAAAAAAGTCTGGCCTTGATAACAATGATCCTTCAAACTTTCGTCCAATTTCTAAGCTTCCATTCCTGTCCAAAATACTAGAGAAAATTGTATTTTGTCAATTGAAGGCATTTCTGGATGCACATGAGATCCCTGAAGTTTTTCAGTCTGGTTTTAAAAATTTGCACAGCACAGAGTCTGCTCTACTTAAAGTTTTTAATGACATTTTGATGTATACTGACTCTGGTCATACTGTTGCACTGGTTTTGTTAGATCTGACCGCTGCGTTCGACACAGTGGATCATGAAATCCTACTGTGCCGACTCGAGAACACAGTGGGCATTCACGGGGCTGCCTTGGAGTGGTTCCGTTCCTACTTAGCAGATAGGAGTTTTTGTGTGAGATTGGGTGACTTTGCTTCAACCTCGGCCCCCTTGAATTGTGGCGTGCCACAAGGATCAATCCTTGGTCCGCTCCTTTTTTCATTGTATCTGTTGCCGCTGGGGTCTATTCTCCAAAGGCTTGGTGTGTCTTTTCATCTTTATGCTGATGATAGCCAAATTTACATTCCCCTCAAACGTCAAGAAAGCTTCAGTGCCACTGAACTCTTAAAGTGCACTGATGAAATTAAAATTTGGATGTCAACAAATTTTTTGCATTTTAATGATAAAAAAACAGAGGTTCTTCTTCTTGGACCTAGCAGTGTTGGTGATGCTGTCTCAGTTAACCTTGGATCCTTGTCACAGTTTGTTAAGCCTACTGTCTGCAATCTTGGTGTGAAAATGGATCAGGAACTTAAATTGGACAAACAAATTAGTGCTGTGGTGAAAGCAAGTTTTTTCCACCTGAGACAGCTTGCAAAAATAAGGTCCTCACTCTCACGACATGATTTTGAAATTTTGATCCATGCTTTTGTAACCACACGGCTTGATTATTGTAACGCCCTGTACTGTGGGATCAGTCAGTCCTCTCTCGCACGGCTGCAGCTGGTGCAGAACGCTGCAGCGCGTCTTTTAACTGGATCTCGAAAGTCTGACCATGTTTTACCAATTTTGTCTTCCCTTCACTGGCTCCCTGTCCGTTACAGAATTGATTTTAAGATTCTTTTATTTGTTTTTAAATGCCTGAACGGTCTGGCCCCTCGCTACCTGTCAGACCTGCTGGTGAGGTATTCCCCTACACGCTCTCTGAGGTCCACAGATCAACTTCTGCTTGTGGTTCCTAAGACGAAGCGTAAACTGAGAGGTGACCGAGCTTTTTCTGTTATTGGTCCCAAGTTGTGGAATAAGCTGCCCCTGTACATTAGACAGGCTGAATCGCTTCTTGTTTTTAAGTCTTGTCTGAAGACTCATTTTTTCTCTTTGGCGTTTTACTAATTTAAAGGGTTGTTTTACTATTAACAATGTGCTGATGTCCCAATTATGATGTAAATATGTATGTTTTATTGTTTCTTCTGTACAGCACTTTGGTCAACTTTGTTGTTTTTAACGGTGCTTTATAAATAAACTGGATTGGATTGGATTGGATTTTTGGGGTCATTTCTTTGCCATGCATTTTAAACAACTCCTCCTAGGGATATTGTCCAACTGACACCCAACTTGCACAGGATGCTCAGGAGGCATGTGTGATTTAAAGTTGTGTTATTTCTTCTAATAGAAGATTTAGTTTAGGAGGGGCGGGCCCTCAAAGTTTTATGTCTCATTAACAAAGACTTATTGCTAAAACTCCCACATAAAACAACATATCAGCACAGGAATCGACACATTTGATGCCAGTCCCATGATGAACAAAATATACAATGCAATAATATGACTATGAACGAGCCCCACCCCTTGGCAACAACAAGTGTCTGATATCATGAACCAGGAAGTACCTGTAACAAAGCCATGAAATTGTTGATCTTCACCATACTTGCCATGAGTCATGACAGTTATGTCCTTAATAGAATAAAATTACAATATAGTGGAGAAGATAGTAAATGGCTCCATAGCGCCCCCTCCAATATTTCAATCAATCAGCCCCGCCCACTACATTGACTTACATGGATAAAATTCAGCACACTTGTAGACCATTCCAGTACCTTCAAAAAAGTCTCTTGGACATATGGGCTAAATCCAACAGGAAGTCGGCCATTTTGAAAAGGGTGTCATTTTTGGGGTCATTTCTGTCATTTGCTTTGCCATGCATTTTGAGGAAGTCCTGCTAAGAATTTTATCTAACTTTAACCCAAATGATTCAGGATGCTCAAGAGGCATGTGTGATTAGAAGTTGTGCTATTTCTTTTAATAGGGGATATCGTTTAGGAGAGGCGGGGCAGCAAAGCAGATGTGATGCAACGAAAAGGAAAACTGACATAACTCCCACAAAAAGGAACCAACCTGCACCAAATTTGCTACAGATGATGTCAGTCATATCCTTCACATTTGTGCATGTCAATAATTAGATGATAAGTTAGCCCCGCCCCTTGGTGACAGGAAGTGACCCTTCATAAGGCCTAAAGGGCCTGAAGTGCAGTCTGGCTGCACTTTAGGTTGAGAGAGGCATGGGAAGGATGTTGGCAGGGGAGGCGGTGGCATTATGCCGAGTGGCGCCATGGTGCGAGGGCCTATATCACCGCTTGCGGTTTTAATTTTAATTGTTTTCTTGGGCATTATAGCAGCAGAATGATGGTCTGGCTACTGTGTTGTTTTTTCCTAATTGAAATCAAGAAAAATGACGAGCAAAACAAAGTTTTATACATTTTTTTTTGTTTTTAATCTACAAAAATCATCAATATCAGAGAATTGTGAGAATCTCAATTTAAATCAAATTGACCCAAAAAATCTGAATCCAATTGAATCGGGACAAAAGCATATCGTCACAGCCCTAATTAAGAGAAACAAACAATTGAAGTTATTAACATGATTATATTGATTAATAGGCCCGAGCACAGAAGGCGGTGCAAAGGCCTATTGAAATGGAAGCGTTTTTTCTTCTTCTTCCATCAAATGAATTGCATTTTTGGGGGCCTGAACATGCTCGAAAACTCACCAAATTTTGCCTACCCCCCCCCCCAATGGAATGTGAAAATTGACGTATTTTGGCGTGCTCAGGATGATTCGGGTGATTATCACAATTATCCAGTATTTATAAACAACGCTGTGCGTCGTGGTGTTCTAGACTCCGTGTCGTGCATTATAATTGTCTAATGGACGGTTCCGAGTTGTTTAATCCGCTTTTACCGCTTATATAGAAACTATTTTATGTTGGCCTGGATGTACGTTTTATACCAAACAACCGCTGTCAGGCTGCAGCGCGTTTCTCTCATTCACCTGTTAAAAGACGGCTGATCTGAACCAGCTGGTTAACGCGTTGCTATGGTAACGCCCCGTAACGGAGGGACATTACAGTGTTTAACTCGCCGAACTATGTACAGGAAAATAATGCAGCCAGTTGTCGCTGACAATGGTATAAACTATGTTTAGGTGAACTTCCACAACCTACTGCAGTTATTCTACATTGACCTGCAGCCGGAGCCGACTGAGACTGGCCGCCTGGGAGTGCTTTAGGACGGGAGAGGCTCCCGCTGCTCCTTCCTTACAGTAACTGCAGAACAATATGTGCCTTCAAGTCAGTCGCCAAAACACCAGAAAAGTCTCTAATAACTCCAGTAAAAGCTGCTAGATTTGTCGCTTTTAACAAAAACAGTCTCCAGATTTAGCAAGAAAGTCTCCAAGTTGGCAACAGTGTCTGAATGAAAGCAAAGTGGCTGTGGGAGGAGTTTACAGCACAGCGCTGCAACGCCAGAGACGCTCGATTAGCAGCTGAAGACAGCAGGAGAGGAAACTGCAGAGAGAAAAATAATCACACCCTTTTATCTTTATCATCGTTGGAAACCCAGATCGTACTGAGATTACAATCTGATTAATCGCCCAGACCTACGCCTGATATGTGATGTAAAACAGCCGCCGTCTTGTCGAGGCCCGTCGCCCCCCGATGCCGGTTTATCGGTTGTTATGACAACGAGACGCGGCGCCACAGCTGCTGCAGAAAACAGCTTAATCCTGGTTTAAAGAGGTCTTACTGAGGATCATCATTGGCTACTTCATGCGACTCATAAAGTCCCAGCGAGGTAGCCGATTACTCCGCCACCTTTCCGCGTCCTTGAAGCCAAAAACCAGTTTTAATCTGAAATAATCCATCAGATCAGATAGATTACAGTCCCAGCAGATGAAAGCTGAGCAGGTCAGAGAACCTCAGCAGAATCATGTCTTCACCTTCATCCCGACCCGCCTTCCCCTCGCATCACCCCTTAATCCCAGACTTCCCCGTCCATCTGAAGGAAGGAAAGACCCCGAGAAGCCGCCGCCTTCGATCGAGCGTGTTGCGTTTGGAGACGTTGTTACACACAAAGTGGAAGTGACAAACTGAGGAGGAGGATTTCTTCATGTGTCAGAGTTTATTATTCTGTCCACAGCAGGTCAGAGAAACAGGACGTATCTGTGTCAGATCATCAGCCACACACACACCAACACACTCCGTCTGAGCGAATATGGAAGCTAAAAAAACAACACAGACAATGACACGCTGGAAGCAGTTTGAGGTCTGTATGGAGATGTATGTAAAAACATCTAACAGCTGCTGAAGAGACAAAACCTGGAGAAGAGTTTAGGATCCTGGCAGCAACTCAACACATCTGATGATGTAGACACGATGAGGTTCCAGCTGAAAACCAGGATGAGGAAGAAAGGAGATTTCAGCTTGTTGGTCTGAGTATTTACTGGGATCTTCACACACAACCATCTCCAGAGTTTCCAGAGAAGGTCTGAAGAAGAGAAAACATCCAGATGTTGATGTCAGAGGTCAGAGGAGAATGGTCAGACTGGTTGGAGATGATGTCCAACCAGTCCAGCCTGTTAGCAGATGGTCTCCAGCAGCAGAAGACCACAGCGGGTTCCCTCCTGTCAGTAAGAACAGGAAACTGAGGCTACAATTCACACAGACTCACCAGAACTGGACAATAGAAGATGGAGAAACGTTGCTGGTCTGATGAGTCTCCAGTTCAGCTCCACATTCACATGGTAGGATCAGAATCTGCTGGAAACATCATGACAACATGGATCCCTCCTGCCGTCAGGATCTGAGTCCTGCTGCTGACCATGTCCATCCCTTTATGAGCACAGTGTAGCATCTTCTGATGGAAACTTCCAGCAGGATGATGCACCATTTCACAAAGCTCACATCATCTCCACCATGACGATGAGTTCACTGTCCTCCAACGGCTCCACAGTCACCAGATCTACATCCAGCAGAGCAGCTTCGGGATGTGGTGGAACGGGAGATTCTCATCATGATGAGGTGGAACGGGAGGTTCTCATGGTGATGAGGTGGAACGGGAGATTCTCATCATGATGAGGTGGAACGGGAGATTCTCATCATGATGAGGTGGAACGGGAGATTCTCATCATGATGAGGTGGAACGGGAGATTCTCATCATGATGAGGTGGAACGGGAGATTCTCATCATGATGAGGTGGAACGGGAGATTCTCATGGTGATGAGGTGGAACGGGAGATTCTCATGGTGATGAGGTGGAACGGGAGATTCTCATCATGATGAGGTGGAACGGGAGATTCTCATCATGATGAGGTGGAACGGGAGATTCTCATCATGATGAGGTGGAACGGGAGATTCTCATCATGATGAGGTGGAACGGGAGATTCTCATCATGATGAGGTGGAACGGGAGATTCTCATCATGATGAGGTGGAACGGGAGATTCTCATCATGAGGTGGAACGGGAGATTCTCATGGTGATGTGGTGGAACGGGAGATTCTCATCATGGTGAGGTGGAACGGGAGATTCTCATGGTGATGTGGTGGAACGGGAGATTCTCATCATGATGAGGTGGAACGGGAGATTCTCATCATGATGAGGCGGAACGGGAGATTCTCATGGTGATGAGGTGGAACGGGAGATTCTCATCATGATGAGGTGGAACGGGAGATTCTCATCATGATGAGGCGGAACGGGAGATTCTCATGGTGATGAGGTGGAACGGGAGATTCTCATCATGATGAGGTGGAACGGGAGATTCTCATGGTGATGAGGTGGAACGGGAGATTCTCATCATGATGAGGTGGAACGGGAGGTTGTCATGGTGATGAGGTGGAACGGGAGATTCTCATGGTGATGAGGTGAAACGGGAGATTCTCATGGTGATGAGGTGGAACGGGAGATTCTCATGGTGATGAAGTGGAACGGGAGATTCTCATCATGATGAGGTGGAACAGGAGGTTGTCATGGTGATGAGGTGGAACGGGAGATTCTCATCATGATGAGGTGGAACGGGGGATTCTCATGGTGATGAGGTGGAACGGGGGATTCTCATGGTGATGAGGTGGAACGGGAGATTCTCATCATGAGGTGGAACGGGAGATTCTCATCATGATGAGGTGGAACGGGAGATTCTCATCATGATGAGGTGGAACGGGAGATTCTCATCATGATGAGGCGGAACGGGAGATTCTCATGGTGATGAGGTGGAACGGGAGATTCTCATCGTGATGAGGTGGAACGGGAGATTCTCATGGTGATGAGGTGGAACGGGAGGTTGTCATGGTGATGAGGTGGAACGGGAGATTCTCATGGTGATGAGGTGGAACGGGAGATTCTCATGGTGATGAGGTGGAACGGGAGATTCTCATGGTGATGAAGTGGAACGGGAGATTCTCATCATGATGAGGTGGAACAGGAGGTTGTCATGGTGATGAAGTGGAACGGGAGATTCTCATGGTGATGAGGTGGAACGGGAGATTCTCATGGTGATGAAGTGGAACGGGAGATTCTCATGGTGATGAGGTGGAACGGGAGGTTGTCATGGTGATGAGGTGGAACGGGAGATTCTCATGGTGATGAGGTGGAACGGGAGATTCTCATGGTGATGAGGTGGAACGGGAGATTCTCATGGTGATGAGGTGGAACGGGAGATTCTCATGGTGATGAGGTGGAACGGGAGATTCTCATGGTGATGAACAGCAACTGTGATGTCAACACTAGGAGTGGGCAATCTCAGGTACCTTACAATCTAATTATTCAACAATTAAAAGGATTTTCGTGCATTTTTTCCACACTGAGGTTTTTTTTCTTACTCAAAGCCTCCTTTAATTCTACTTTATTCTCCAGTCAGTATCTATTAATTCAAGTAACCAAACGAATTAATCTCCACTGTCTCTTATTTTTACACGTTAATCGACGTGTTGCATGGATTAGTGAATCAGTCCACACCTCGATGTTCAACGTTCACCTTCTCTTTCGTCCCATGTTCATGTACATGTACTGAATGATGAACAGTAAGAAGCTCTGACTTCAGACATGAGCAGCAAATCCTGCAGAGAGGCTGCAGGACTTTAAAACCAGCTTTATGTAAATAAGCTGCTGGTGATGCTTTCTAGATACAAGGAACAAAGTGTTGAGGAGATCAATACCAATAAAGATCCTTTCAGAAGCAAAACATTACTCCATATACTTCAGCTGGCCATTAGGAGCTTTGATGATCTGCCTTGGGCTCCAGGCTCCGCTCGGCTGGACTGAAACGAGGCCAAGCTGGCTGGGAGCTCTGGGAGAAGCACAGTGGGAGGACTGGTGTCCCAGAAACGCTGCATCGTTTTAAGAGGACGATGGGATTCAGTTCTGAGGAAACCCAGCGGTAGTTGGATGGAATAAAGGTTCAGTTCTCGTTTGTCGGGGCGGGTTAACGTGCTGAAGCGTTGCCTGTTCTTCTTCTCTTCTTTTTATAAGAGCAGCAGTTTAGAAAGCAGCGAGGATCAGACAGCAGGAGGACATCTGCAGAGCAGGAGCTCGTCAGGAATGTGCAGAAAGATTGTGCAGACTCTTCTTCAAACAAGAAGGTTTGATTCCGCTCAGACCGAGTTGTGCACGCTTTTCCCCAAGTCTTCTCTACATTTGGCTTATGAAGCTCAACAGACTGAAGAAAAAGGCGCCAGACTTCACCAGACCACTACAGACTGGAAGAAGTCCAGTTCATCTTCAGCTCTGCCAGTTAGAGAGGTTCACGCTCACACATGTCAAGTGTTGAAGACAGCAGGCCGATTTCCTGCTTTTTTGCCATCGTAAAGCTGCGTGCGATGGCGTGATTTTCCCTTTCCTCCCTCCGTTAAACCCTCCTGGCTCGGATGAGCGCGGCTCTCCATCTGATCTGTTCTGGTTCTAGATGTTGTTGTGATCCTGATGTCAGACCTGAAGCTTCAGCAGAAATGGATTTTTCCTTCACACATCTGTCACCAAACACAGATTCCTTTTAGATTTGTTTGTCTAAAATAAATGCAGGCACACACTGAACATGACTCACACACACACACACACACACACACACACACATACACACACACACACACACATACACACACACTCTGTTTGAAGCGTTGTGTTCACGTGGATTTGAGGCCAGAACTCGTGACTCGCAGCTGATGACACGCTTGCATCGCTAGAAAACTTCCACCATGGATGCCGCCGTGGGTCCTGATGCGGCTGATGGTGGGTGACACAACCTCAGCCTTAATTCAAGGCTGAGGTAAATATCGAGATATATATTGTATATCGTGACAGGCCACAAAAATATCGGGATATTACGAAAAAGTCATATCGCCCAGCCCTAGAGCTGAATTGAAGCTCGGTGGGCGGTTCCTACCATCACCATCTTGGCAGAGGCATGCGTGTCGTCTCGCCCAGAAAATACAAATATGGGAAAAGAGGTGGAGCTGAGAGGGGGGCTGTGAGCATCATGGTGGATGATTGACATCGAGCGAACTCTGAGCTTTCTGTAGCTAAGAGCTAACCGAGCTAACCTGGAGATAACAGGAGCTAACCAGCTAACGGAAGTAAGCGGGCTAAAGCTAAGTCACATTGTTAACTGGCTAAAAACCGCGGTTGTTCTACGTTCTTCTGACTTGAAGCGGGAGATCGGGTACCTGTCAATCAAAAGGACACGCCCCTAAATATGACGAACTTTGAGATTGAACTACTTTTAAACGGGCGAGTTAGAAAAAAATTCACTCCCCCACAGTTGTCATGAAGGTAAACCTGACCTATTAAACTTAAAATGGATTTTTGTACCAGGCTGTAAACATGTTTATTTCTGCTGTAAACATGTTTACTTCTGCTGTAAACATGTTTATTCCTGCTGTAAACATGTTTATTCCTGCTGTAAACATGTTTACTTCTGCTGTAAACGTGTTTATTCCTGCTGTAAACGTGTTTACTTCTGCTGTAAACATGTTTATTCCTGCTGTAAACATGTTTATTTCTGCTGTGAAGTTGGTCTTTTTAACATGGGAGTCTATGGGGATTTGCTCTGTTTTGCAGCCCCTAGTGGATGAAGGGGGAACTGCAGTTTTATGCACTTCTGCATAGGCTTCACTTTTAACCGCCGGAGGCTTCGTCCATCTTTATTATACGGTCTATGGATAAAACAGATGGAGAAACGCAGCATAAAGTGTCTCCTAACATCGTATAGCATGTTATGGTCCTGCGTTGAGGGGTCAGTTTGCATGTAGTCAGATCACCTGCAGCCCTGATCTGAGGTGAGCCACTAAGACGGGTTCTGGACCTGGATCCTGGTTCCTGACCTCCTCTTAACCATGCTGCTGTTTACATGCTCGGCTCCCGTTCAGAACTTAATCACCTTTTCCGTCTGAACGGGTCACAGCGAAAGCAGATGAAGGGATAATCCTGAGAACACACAGCAGCGCTGCTTAAAGTCCCGTCCCAGCAGGTGGTGACTGGTGTCTCTGGGACGGTTTCACCGCATGGAAAGGTGTGGGAATCCGTCCCCGAATGTGCCGAGGAAATGAGCTACTGGAGGAGAAAGTAAAATAAATATATAGGTGACCTATTTCCAGACGTCTGTCTGAGGCGTCCTGTTGATGATGCTGTAACATTACGCACAGTCCTTTATTTACCAAGCGCACGTCTGCACATACGTCTGTTTTTTATTACTCTCTACAGCCATGACAGGAACGTAGACCCCTGTGGGAATAATAAAGCAACAGGACCATAAACACGGCTCCTATTTAGGGCCGTTCTGTGACTGAAAACACAAAGAGGAAGGTTTCAGTCTGAACTTTTTTTTTTTCCTCCCCCTAAAAAAAGGGGGGAAAAAAATCTATAAAATTGTATAAATGGAGGGACCATAATATCTATAATGATAATTTCTATCCAGACAAATGTAAAAAGTAGAAAAATTAACAAGTTAAAGTAAAAAATGGCAATTAATGATATTTTGTATGAAGCAGCCTGGTCATTCAGTAAAATAAGTTATTTCCTGTTTTATACAACAGATGGAATAATTTACTACAATGTTTACAATAAAAAAATAGCAGTAAGGTACCTGGGAGATGAGTACTTCCAAAACCTTGAAATAATCATCACTTTTACCTTAAAGAACAAATATCAATTATAAGAGTATTCCTATTAAAGTTTTTTTTTTGACTGCCAAAAAACTACATTTCTAAAGATAAAATAACATAAACTGACAAAAAAAAAAACTTGTAAAAATGTGTAAACCGTTCATCCAGACCTTCCAAGGTTTCTTGTAAAATCATCTAAAATCCAGCTAAAAGTCACAGGAGCCTCTCAGGATGCAAATAAAAACAAAAATATAAACAGTTCAGGCTGATAAACAATTAAATTTAACTGGATTATTTACTTGTTCTAACAAAACATCTCTATAAATCAAACTATGAGGAAAATGCACTTGTGGGATGAGCAGCTGAGTTGTGTATGTTGGTTTTTTATTTGAAAAACATGCTAAATAAAAATAAAAATAGCTAAATAATATATAAATTTGTTTTATTTAGACTTCAATAATCAAATCCAAAAAGTGACATAAAATATCTCAGAATCAGCTGTTTGGCATCAGTCGAGAAGATTTATCCACATACTTAGCTGCTCATCCCACACATGCATTTTCCTTACAAATGTACGGATTTTCAGAATAGTTGAAGATTTATCGCCAAGAAGCGAAGGAATAATAGACTCCGGAAATTCCCAGGAAATAGAAATAAAAACCACATTTACATGTTTTAATCTGTAAATAACCATTTATCTATGATCAGTAAATTATTTTCTTACTATTCTGTTTAAATAGCAAATAAATCCTGTTTTTGTTTTTTTTTAATAAATAAAAAAAACCTGCTAATAATCGAATAATTTAGATAAAATTGTTAGTCATAAAAGTATATTTTTATTTACATCTGGTATTTAAAAAAAACATTCAATTGCCTTGACTTAAACAAAATAAATTTTCCTCTCTTTTTAATATTAGTAATACTTCTGTGACTGAGCTAATCGATCAGTGATCAGTTTTTTTTGTTTTTTTGTTGTTTTTTTTTAAATAAATAACTTGCTGATAATCGATTAATTTAGATAAAATTGTTGGTCATAAAAGTATATTTTTATTTACATCTGGTTAAAAAAAAAAACAACAACTTTAAATTGCCTTGACTTAAACAACAGTAATGTTTCCTCTCTTTTTAATATCATGAATCTGTAACTGAGCTAATCGATCATTGATCAGTGATCAGTCTGGCGTTCACGCGCCTACCTTCCAAGCTGAAGTCCAGCAGCACATATTCGTACACGGTGTCGGTCTTGGTCTCCACCTGCGGTCTCTTCAGGGTGGAGTAGATTTTCCCGGGGCTGCTGTCCTCCGGGTCCTCCAGCTTCCTCAAGCCGCAGCCCATGGCCTCAGAGGCGGGGACGGCAGCTGGGTCAGCGCGGTTTGAGCGCCGGAGGAGCCGGACTCTTCTGCTGCGGTCGTTGTGGAGGTCGGAACTTTTAACTGGACCCCTCCATCCCGCCTCCGTTCAGAGAGAAACAAAGAAAACTCCGCGGGTTGAAGAAGGAGAGAGAAGCGGGGAGCGGGACTCCTTCAGGCGGCTGTGGCTTGGAAAGCGTCCCGCTGAGGACGCTGCACGTCTGGGGCGTGATGAAGAGGAGGAGCGCGCGCCCTCCTCGCGGAGGAAAGTTTCTTCTTCACGGGGAGCAAGCTCGCGAACACTAAGTCACTTCCGCTCGAAACTTCAAAATAAACTACAAATACTGCTTGTGTCCAAGCAGCAACCTCCGGCGGTTAAAAGTGAAACCTATGTGGAAGTGTATGAAACTGCAGTTCCCCCTTCATCCACTAGGGGCTCCAAAACAGAGCAAATCCCCATAGACTCCCATGTTAAAAAGACCAACTTCACGGCAGAAATAAACATGTTTACAGCCTGATTAAAAAATCCATTTTAGCTTTAATAGGTCAGGTTTACCTTCATGACAACTGTGGGGGGAGTGATTTTTTTCTAACTCGCCCGTTTCAAAGTGATTTAATCTCGAAGTTTGGCATATTTAGGGGCGTGTCCTTTTGATTGACAGGTACCAATCTCTGGCTTCAAGTAAGAAGAACGTAGAACAACCGCGGTTTTTAGCCAGTTAACAACGTGACTTAGCTTTAGCCCGCTTACCTCCGTTAGCTGGTTAGCTCCCGTTATCTCCGGGTTAGCTCGGTTAGCTTTAAGCTACAGAAAGCTCGGAGTTCGCTCGATGTCAATCATCCGCCATGACGATCACGTCTGCCCTCTCAGCTCCACCTCTTTGCCCATATTTGTAATTTCCGTGCAAGACGATGCGCATGACGCTGCCAAGATGGTGATGGTAGGAACCGCCCACCGAGCTTCAATTCAGCTCTTCAGAAACCTATGGGTGACGTCACGGAGGCTCCGCCCATCTCTTTATATACAGTCTATGTTTGTGTCTAAGTCTAAGTTTTTATCTCCTGATATTTATGATCGATTAATTAAAGGTTAAGAAACAGATGTTTGACTCAATTATCAGGTAATTAATAATTACTTAAAATACACATTTTAAATATAAACACTTTAAATACACAGAGATTTTTAGGTACACCAGGTTACAGTTGTTCAAGAAATTGGATCTTTTTACACTTTATAATATCTACTACAGTGGAAACCCATTAAAAATATTTTAAAACGTTTTCTCGTAGGGGAAGGTATAAGTTTGCTACTTAAGCGGACTTCAGTGAGTCATTGCTTTAATTCACGGACTTTTGTATTTACCAAACTTGCACAGACGATAAACAGGAAACTAAAAAGATTAAGCTATATTTTAATAAAATAAATATATATATCAATACTTGAATTAAATATTTTTAAAAACTAAAATGCTAAATAAAATGCGGTGTAGGATTTTTCAAAAAGCATCATTCGTTTGCAGAAGTAATATATATATATAAATATATATATATATATATATATATATATATATATATATATATATATATGTATGTATGTATATAATGCACCACTGAGGTAATTATTTGCTTAAATATTGCATCATTAAATTTACTCTTCTAGAGGATCCAGACATTCCCTTGAAATCCAGTCAATATAAACAAGCTGAAACTCCAGAGCACAGTATTTTTTGCTTCTTTGCTAGAAATTTGTCCCATTTTATCACAAAAATGGAGTAACTTCTTCTCACACAGCATAATTTTCTTGTCTTATATGATTTTATTTTGAAACCAGACTTCTGTAACTTCCAGAAGTTTTAGCGGTAGAAAAACTTGGGATGTTGCACAGTAGCAGAACCACTGAGGATTGCGTTTACTGAGGTTGGATGTCAGAAAAGATGGAAGTGGTGGGGGGGGGGGATCAAGTGAAACAACCTTAAAAACCCAAAACTCCCCAATCTAAATGGAAAACCACCAAAACAGAATAACTAAATGTTATTCAGATTATTCAGTTGGGGTTTTCTATAAAATGTAGATAAAAACAGAAAACAAAGATTTGTATATTTTAAAAACTCATAATTTCTTCTCTTATTTTTGTCATATAACAATACAAAACAACACATATAACGTCAAAACTGAGACATTTTATCATTTCAAAGAAAATATCAGCCTGCATCTCTGATGGGATGGGGTTGCATTAGTGCCGATGGCGTGGGCAGCTTCCACATCTGGGAAGCTCCATCAATGCTGAAACATCTGCTCCCATCCAGACAACGTTTCTTTCAGGGAAGACCTTGCAGGTTCCACCATGCTGGACCACATCCTGATGGTGGAACAGGAGAACTGGTCCAGCAGGACCACGCTGAACCACATCCTGATGGTGGAACAGGAGAACTGGTCCAGCAGGACCACATCCTGATGGCGGAACAGGAGAACTGGTCCAGCAGGACCACATCCTGATGGCGGAACAGGAGAACTGGTCCAGCAGGACCACGCTGAACCACATCCTGATGGTGGAACAGGAGAACTGGTCCAGCAGGACCACATCCTGATGGCGGAACAGGAGAACTGGTCCAGCAGGACCACATCCTGATGGCGGAACAGGAGAACTGGTCCAGCAGGACCATGCTGAACCACATCCTGCATCAGATTGACAATCAGCTCACTTTTATCTGATATGCTGTTTATCTTCTACTGGGAGTAAAATATGACCTGATGAGATTTATAAATCATTAATTTTTCTTTTTATTTAAATTTTACACAACATCCCAACTTATTTATAATTGAAGTTGTAGTAAAAAATAACTTTGTAACTTATTTGACGACCCTGTATTCTTGTGTTTGCAAAACAAAACCTGTATAAACTGGAGGGAAACTAAAAAGAAAATGTTATGTTGATACTTTAACATCGAACATCAGCTCTCAACTTCCCGAATGAACAGTTTAACGAGACTCTCCGCGACTAATGAAGGAGCCATTCTGCTGCTCTCTGCTTAGAGGTCAGAGGTCAGCATTATTTAAGTGTTTGAGGGGCCTCACGTTTTGCCGCCCCGGATGTCGTTACTCAGCAGAACAACACCGAGCGACAGCAGTCGGATAGAGTTACCAGAGTGCGTCCGGACCGTCTGGTGTGAACATACTGCCGAACATGCGCTGATTAAATTACTTCCTGGTTTCTACATCGATGACAGAAGAACAGATGACTTAAAAGTATTTGCGATGTGACGGAAACACACTTTCAAGCCAAATCTACCAGCGGGTGTATGGAATCAGATTTGTTTCAGAATCTCCAAGCAAAACTTTTTAAAACTCAAGCAAAAAACAACAATTAAAACCAAAAATTTCTAAAACTTAAGTAAAATAAATTATCTCAAAATCATCAATCATCATGAAAACTATTAGACTTTTGTTTGGTTAGTTTCCTCTTCCTCTTTCTCTCTTCTCATTATTTTGGTTGCGCTTCACAGTCTTTGGTTTTGATTCTTGATTGTTTGGTTTAATTTCTGACACAAACCTTTTATGGGCGGGCTCTTTTCAGCGGTGTATTCCGATTGGCTGGTGAGTTTTGGAGTGACACAGCTGTAGTCCAATGAGATGTTTAAACACTTTCTTAGGAAGTTTAAGGTGTTGAAAATTAAAATTACTTCTGATTCTCTGACAAAGAATTTGAAACTGTGGAATTGTTATTGTTTAATGGTCATTTTCTTTAATCATCAGCATTCATCTGTGCTGCTTAACCATAACAATTAAAACCATTAAAAGATGAGTTAACTGTTTACTTCTGAATCCTCATGAACTCAGCTACTTTCACTTTTCAGCACACAGTAGTAAAAACACTTCCCCATTAAAGTATACTCTAGACTTGTAACTAGAAACTGATGCAAACTGCACACTTAGTGATAAAACAGACATGGGTGTAAACATAACTCAAAGCTGAACATACATATACAAGGGTTTAAACAACATCTGGGCTACAGCAGATTTTCCTTTCAATCAGAGAAAAGTGTGATGATTGTATGAATGTTGACTCCTCTAAACAAGGCGAGTTTGTCTACAAAGGAACTAACTTTGCACAATATTAAATAGAAGATAATGCAAATGGCCAAACTAAAATTCACATGTCTGCGCTGATGTCTGTAGCATTATAATCCTGTAAAATAGCATTTTAGTTTTAATAATTAGTAGTTTATGTGATATAACTGAACCTCCTCATCTTCATCTTCATGCCGCTTATCCGGGGTCGGGTCGCGGGGGCAGCATCCTAAGCAGGGAAGCCCAGACTTCCCTCTCCCCAGCCACATTTGCCAAGTGTGCGGGGGGTATCCCGAGACGTTCCCAGGCCAGCCGAGAGATATAATCCCTCCAGCGTGTCCTGGGTCTTCCCCGGGGTCTCCTCCCAGACGGACGTGCCTGGAACACCTCACCAGGAGGCATCCTGACCAGATGCCCGAGCCACCTCAACTGGTTCCTCTCGATGCGGAGGAGCAGCGGCTCTACTCTGATCTCCTCCCGGATGACCGAGCTCCTCACCCTATCTCTAAGGGAGAGCCCGGCCACCCTGCGGAGGAAACTCATTTCAGCCGCCTGTATACGAGATCTGGTTCTTTCGGTCACGACCCACAGCTCATGACCATAGGTGAGGGTAGGAACGTAGATTGACTGGTAAATCGAGAGCTTCGCCTTCTGGCTCAGCTCCTTCTTCACCACGACAGACCGGCGCAGAGTCCGCATTACTGCAGATGCCGCACCGATCCGTTTGTCAATCTCGCGCTCCATCCTTCCCTCACTCGTGAACAAGACCCCGAGATATTTAAACTCCTCCACTTGAGGCAGGACCTGACTCCCGACCCGGAGAGGGCAATCCACCCTATTCCGGCTGAGGACCATGGTCTCAGATTTGGAGGTGCTGATTCTCATCCCAGCCGCTTCACACTCGGCCGCGAATCGCTCAAGTGAGAGCTGGAGATCACAACCTGATGAAGCCAACAGGACCACGTCATCCGCAAAAAGCAGGGACCCAATCCTGAGGCCACCAAACCGGATCCCCTCAATACTTCGGCTGCGCCTAGAAATTCTGTCCATATAAGTTATGAACAGAGTGATAAAGGGCAGCCTTGGCGGAGTCCAACCCTCACCGGAAACGAATCCGACTTACTACCGGCAATGCGGACCAAGCTCTGACACCTGTCGTACAGGGACCGGACAGCTCGTACAAGGGGGTTCTCCAGGTCCACAAAGCACATGTAGACTGGTTGGGCAAACTCCCATGCCCCCTCCAGGACCCCAAAGAGGGTATAGAGCTGGTCCACTGTTCCGCGACCAGGACGAAAACCACACTGCTCCTCCTCAATCCGAGATTCGACTATCCGACAGACCCTCCTCTCCAGGACCCCTGAATAGACCTTACCAGGGAGGCTGAGGAGTGTGATTCCCCTATAGTTGGAACACACCCTCCGGTCCCCCTTCTTAAAAAGGGGGACCACCACCCTAGTCTGCCAGTCTAGCAGCACAGCCAGGACAGCCCCACAGCATCCAGAGCCTTAAGGAACTCCGGGCGGATCTCATCCACCCCCGGGGCCTTGCCGCCAAGGAGCTTTTTAACTACATCAGTGACTTCAGCCCCAGAGATAGGAGAGTCCTATCTATAACTGAACCACGAGACCATTCAGAGATGAAGAGCCAAACTCTGACTCCTCTTGTGTTGCTACTGGAATTTTGTTTGTAATTTTTTCACACATTTTGTTTTTGGGGGGGTACCACAGTTCAAGTTCATCTGGTGCTCTATATCGACTTCGAACGGCACTGGATACGTAGTAGGTCACACCTTGTACATCCAATCAGTCTTTGACCATGTACCGTTGCTAGTGGGCTTGTTCAACTTGAGCTAGAGGCAAAGCAACCCATCTTGAAGCAAAGCATGGTGGTCCTGGAGTACTCGGAGTGTCCAGCTGTAGCGTGTGAACCTGCCTGTTGATAACAGAACTTGATCCTGACTGGTTTATTTATTTATTTATTTATTTTAATACTTAATTTTTATTGAAGCATTTTTTACATAAACAATAACAGTTACAGTCGGTACACTGTGCACAATATGAACTTGGCAACAGAAAAATAAATGTCATAATACAAATATTATATTATTACAAAAAATTGGGGAACAATATCCTTTTTTTTTGTGTGTGTGTATGTATGTTTACTTGGTTTGTTTTCCCCCCTATTCACTTTGAATTTGATTTGTCCATTTGCCCCATCTTGACAAATAGAGTCCAGGTTGTAATCTCAGCATGAATGTCAGTCTTTCCAGGTTATGAGTTTCTTCAACTAGATCCAACCAGTCCTTGATACAGGGTGGGTCCACTTGAAGCTATTTTCGTGTGATTGTTTTTTTTGTGATGGCAAGAAGAATTTTTTATAGATATTTATCATTTTTAACTAAGTCTATGGGGAGATATCCAAGGTAAAGTGTCATGAAAGTTTGGGGAATTTTAAAATCTAATATCTGGTTTATTTTGCTTCCTACCTGTAACCAAAAGGATCTTATTTTTACACACGACCAAAAAATGTGTGTGTGATGTGCTCCGTCCACACCACAGCCCCTCCAACATGAAGAGCTGCCGGTATTTAGACTTTCTTGTTGTTTAGGAGTTATGAAATAACGTACTAAATTTTTCCAACTGAATTCTCGCCAAATGGCTGAGCAGGAAGTAGAGCATGCATTCTCAGACATATTGTCCCATTGTTCTGTTGATATATCCATATTTATTTATTTCTTCCATCTTTTCTTAATATAATTCAATTCAACTTTCAATTCAACTTTATTTATATAGCGTCAAATCACGGCAATGCCATCTCAAGATGCTTTACAGACAGAGAAGAAAACATAATGAAGGCCAATTCATAACAGCCTATATAAGGAAACCAACAGATTGAGTTGAGTCCAACTCAATCTCCCATCCTGAGCAAGCACACTGGCGACAGTGGGAAGGAAAAAAACTCCCTTTTAACAGGAAGGAAACCTCCGGCAGAACCCGGCTCAGGACAGGCAGCCATCTGCCTCTGCTGTGTGGGGGGAAGAGGACAGACAGACAACAGACAACAGGAACTGCTACTCCCGGCCAGGGAGACCTGCTGAGACAGGAGACATACATGTTAATGATGCAACACTGTTATGGGGGGGGGGGGTAAAAGAAAGAGATAAAGAGAAAAAGAAAGAAGCTCAGTGTATCAGGAAATGTCCCTCAGCAGTCTAAACCTATAGCAGCATAACTAAGGGATGCTAACCATCCCTAGCTATAGGACTTATCAAAAAGATAAGTCTTCAGCCTAGTCTTAAAGGTGGGGAGGGTGTCTGCTTCCCTAACACTAACTGGGAGCTTATTCCATAAGAGAGGGGCCTGATAACCAAAGGCTCTGCCTCCTGCTCGGCTCTTTGAGACTCTAGGAACCACAAGTAAGCCTGCAGTCTGCGAACGAAGTACTCTGCTTGGTATATAAGGAACAATGAGGTCTTTGATATATAGTGGTGCCTGGTTGTGGAGGGCTTTATATGTAAGGAGAAGGATTTTAAATTCTATTCTAGATTCAACAGGCAGCCAATGAAGAGAGGCTAAAACTGGAGAAATATGATCTCTCCTGCTGGTTCTGGTCAGGACTCTGGCTGCAGAATTCTGGATCAGCTGAAGGCTTTTCAGGGCATATTTAGGACAGCCCAGTAATAGAGAGTTACAGTAATCTAGTCTCGAAGTAACAAAAGCATGAACCAGTTTTTCTGCATCACTCTGAGACATAATGTCCCTAATTTTGGCTATATTACGTAAATGAAAGAAGGCTGTTTTAGTAACCTGCTTAATATGTGGGCCAAAGGACAGGTCAGGGTCAAATATTACTCCAAGGTTTCTCACTGTAGCACTGGAAGCTAAAGTAATGCCATCCAGGTTCATTACAAAACCGGAAAATTTAGCTCTGAGTTTTTCAGAAGTCTTTATGTCTATGAGACAATTTTGTAGCCTATTGGGCTGATTTGTTTCATCTGGTTTAAAGGATAAGTATAGTTGAGTATCATCTGCATAACAATGAAAGTTTATTCCATGCTGTCTAATAATTTTGCCTAAAGGGAGCATATATAGCGTGAAGAGTATTGGTCCAAGTACAGAACCTTGAGGAACTCCATGACTTACTGTAGTTTGTGAGGAGGACTTGTCATTTACATGAACGAACTGAAGTCTATCAGATAAATATGATTTAAACCAGCTTAACGCTGTACCTGTAATTCCAATCACCTGTTCTAGTCTCTGTAACAGAATGTTATGATCGACTGTATCAAATGCAGCACTAAGATCAAGCAAGATAAGTACGGACACAAGTCCTTTGTCTGAGGCCATAAGAAGGTCATTAGTAACTTTCACCAATGCTGTCTCAGTGCTATGATGAGCTCTAAATGCTGACTGAAACTCCTCGCATAAATTATTTCTGCTCAGGTGGGCATGTAGCTGAGCTGACACTATTTTCTCCAGAATTTTGGACATAAACGGGAGGTTTATATAATCTGTTGAATTCCCTCTGCTGTTTTGAATAGTTTTATATAGCTTAGAAATAATTGACTTACAACCCTTATTGTACGCTTGTGAGATCAGAATAACTAATTTGTTAGGCTCTGGGGTCCTAACCTTTAGGATCTTTGAGGATATATATTGCTTTAACTGTAAATATCTAAAGTAATCATTTTGTTCTAAGTTATATTTCCTCTGACATGACTGGAAGCTTGGTAATTAGTCTTTTTCCAGAAATTTGCAATAAGCTGTCATACCATTCTGTATCCAATATTTAAATACTGAATCAATTTGATTTGGCTTAAAATCTGAATCAAATGCTACCCATCTAAGAATTGTAATCTGATTCACTATTTTAAGTTCTTTCAAAACTTAAATTCATAGTGATAAAGTGAAAAATGCAATTGAAGTAATGTCTTTTTGAATTCTTGATACAAGTTTTATATCTCCTATTAAAGTTTGGATTGGGACATTTCCGCAACAAATTTCCATTTCCTTCCACCTTGTCCCACATGTGTTATCACACCACTGGGTTATAGCTTTGAGTTTGGCCGCTACATAGTAGTCACGGAGATTGGGTAAGGATAGACCCCCCCTTTTCTTTATTGAGTAACAATGTTTTGTATTTGATGCGGGGTTTTTTCCCTCTCCAAATAAATCAGGAAATTTGTTTATCCCACTCCTGGAATTGGGATGTTGGGATTTTAACAGGAAGTGACATGAACAAGTAAAGTAATCTGGGCAGTATAGACATCTTTATAATTTCAATCCTTGAATTAAAGTTAAGTATATTAGTTGTCCACTTAGTAAGATTTTGCTGACTATTTTTGTTCACTGGTTCATAATTTTTTTTGTATAGATCATTGGCAAAATACGTCATCCACACACCTAAATATTTTATTGCTTTCTGGGACCAATTGGAGGGTAGTTTCTCTCTAAGTTCTTCAGATGGATTAAAGTTAAAGGCCATAACTTGTGTTTTGCCTAAATAGTTAACATAAAAAAGAAGTCGATTCTTGAGTATACCTTGTGAGGCGAAGAAAAATATGTATAATCCCTATCGGTTGGATGTATCTCTCGCCAGACGTCAAGCAAACCCAACTCAATCAAGCCTTGTTTTAACTTTTTGCCCTGTGGAGTCAGTAATCTTTTGTTATTAGATGTATCAGTCTTGTGCATTATTGTATTTAAGCCACCGGCACATATTAAAATTCCATTTGTTTCTGATGCAATAATTTCGATAAACTTTTTCGCAATTTTGGAACTATAATCTGGGGGTAGATAAACAGAAATAAGAGTTGTAGGCTGACCATCTATTTTACATTGTATTAGGATATATCTGCCTTCACTATCCTTTATTTGCTTGATGCATTCAAAATGCACGGAATTATGTATCAGAACTGCGACTCCTCTTTTATGTCCTGTCTTAAAAGAGCTATAAAAAGTATTTTTACAACCAGAAGTCTTTAATTTTTCATGTTCACTATTAGAAAGATGAGTTTCCTGGAGAAACATTATTTTTATTTTTTCCTTCTTTACCCAAGACATTACCCGACTCCTTTTAACAACATTATTGAGACCATTTACATTCCATGTGACTCTCCTATATTTGTCAGTATTCATTACGAATTTTCAGATTACAAATGCAGACTGTAAGAACAAACTTAGAACTAACACAACAAAAAAAACAACAAAAACAAACAGAACAAAGGTGAACTTCCACCTTCAGGGCATGGCCTGGCCCTGTTTCCCTACATACTAAAAGATCCCAGTGTAGGAGAAAAAATCCCACTCGAGGCAGGAGCTCCTTCTCTGCATTAAGCAGAGTCCTTCTTCTTGAGCTAATAATAAGAAAAAACAAAAATGTCCCTTATCCCAGTCAGAATTATTAATAAGCCAGGGATGTAAATAGAGCAACGACCAAATGAAAAAATAAATACAATACCTTTGGTATTAAAAAAAAAACACATGAGATGAAATAATAACGAGTCTTTGAGACTGTTAGTGCAAAAACTTCAGTACAGATCATCAAACCATACAAAATTTAGTGAGGTCTGTACTTACATAGATCCCATTGTCCAGTAAAAGTTCAAGCTTAAACTTGCTCACGCTGAAATCCTCGCAGCCTCTCACGTACCCGCTCGGAGCGTGTATTGCTGATCTTTTCCCAGTGCGCGTCGCTAGTAAAAATCCTGTCCCAATCTTCCTCAGCGGCTGCTCGTGGTCCTTCCACAGAATAGCCTCTCCTCCTCATTTCCCCCGCCACCTCCGTTGCATTCCTGTACAAACGCGGTCCGTCGTCCCAATGAATCCTCATTCGTGCAGGGTACGGTGTTTGGAATCGAATCTTTGCTTCTTTGAGGATCCTCTTAATGTCCTTGTATTCTTTCAACTTGTTATAAACCTCCGTTGGCATATCATTGGCGAACGTGACCACCTTGTCGTCAACCACAATCTTCTTCGCCCATGCCATTTGATGATTTTTTCCTTGATATCAAACCTCTGAAAGTTGACAAGTATAGATCTTGCTGGCTGTCCTTCTCGGGGAGTCGGCCCTAACGAGCGGTGAACACGTTGAATCTGCAGCTTCACATCATCTCCCAGTGAGAACTCTCTTCTCAAAAAGTGAGTGATGAATGCCATCATGTCATTATTCTCAGCGCCTTCTCTGATCCCATATATCCGAATATTATTCCGGCGAGATCTGCCTTCGAAATCAGTCATCTTTGCTTGGAGAGTTTTCTGCTGGGTTAGGCAATGGCGGAGCGCATCCCGCAAACCGGCATTCACGGTTTCCAGCTCGGACACTCGCTGTTCAGCTTCTGTTAACCTTGTGCCTTGGTTTCGTACATCTGCGGTCAAATTCTGTAGTTTCTGGTTCATGTCAGACTTCAGGCTGGCAAGTTCTTGTTTTAATTCGTCCTTCATTTCAGCAATGTTGTTTGAAAGCGAGAGGATAGCTTTAGCAGTTGTTAGCTCGCTCTCCTCTTCTGTTAGTTCCACGCTGCTAGCCTTGTCTTCAGTGTCGTTTTCTTGGTTGTCTTTTGCTTCCTTTCCACCTTTGGCGGCCCCCGGCTTTTTGGTTTTCTTAGTTCCACCCATTACAGTCCAATTTAAGTACTGAAAGAACTATTTTCTTGAATTAGGTGGAGTTTTATTTCTTTCTGACTGGGATAGGAAAAAAGTTAGTCCGCCATCTTGAAAAGCTCATCGGAAGCCTCGATCCTGATTGGTTTAACCTCTTGTTGGCACACACTCCAATTTTCTGACAGGACTTCTATGTGACGCTCCCAGAAACAAATCCATTTTGCTGGTAATAATGGGCTACAAATGATTTCAAACAGCCTTAGAAATTTATATTGCTTTTTGGCAAATGTTTTTGGCTTACATTTGGCTTCTTTGTATAAGTGCTGCTTATGTCAACGTAACACTTGGCAATGATTTCACAAACCCTCTTCATGTTTTGGGTTTGCTTCATTAAAGACAGACAATACAAAAAAATTATTGTTGTGTATCCCACTTTTCCTGATGCCACGTTTGCACTCCCCCCTCACGTTATCCACGACCCATTAAACGGATAATATATATAATAATAGTAATAATAATAATAATCACAATAATAGAAAATAATAATAATAAAAACAATAGAAAATAATAATAATAATTATTATTATTATTTTACGTTGCATTTATAGGTGACTTTCAGACCCATCAACACATTAATAATCAATAAGAAAGAATAGAAATTTAAAAAAAAACCAAGATCTGCCTTCCTTGTAGTCGACAACTTTCCAGCTTTTATACTCCACCCATTACGACTCACAAAAGTTCTTGTTTTACCGTGAAGTCAGACGGGAGATAGATGCAGTCTAAATCCATATGGGCCTCATGTGTATCCTGGAACCTTGACTTTTCCTGCTCCATTTCATCAATGATTCATATCTGAGAAACACTTCAGTGCAGATGTTTCATCCTGATTAAAAAGGCTGAAAGTACAGCTGTATGCTCATAATTACATTAACTGTGAGTCTTCTTCTGTCCTTTGAGATACAAGTTAGAGTCTGTCATTTAATTTTAAAAGCAGCTTCTGAAAGCATAAAAACAAGCATGGTTTGGGGGGGATACCGCAACAAACGACATTCTGCCTCATTAGGAAGGCGGTTTGGTCCTCACAAGGACTTCTGCTCCCATCAAGGTCAGTCATTATACTGGAGATGGTCCCAGTGAGGTAGGTAAAACAAGAACCCACACACACAGGGAAATCCTGCAGTCTGAGCAGCTGGAACTACATACCAACACCAGCTGCAGGTCGTCCTCCACAGTATGCTGCAGGTGCTGCCACACACTCATTTCCTGCAGACTGACTCAGAACCAACACCCAATCTGACCCCGACCTCGTCCTCCCCTCAGATTAAACTTAACCTCAGTCTAACTGTGACCATTTATTGAGTTACCCTCTGAGCATTTTGTCACTGGAATCCACACAACGTGACTAATACGCAAACATAAAATGCACAATTTATATTCAGTTCTTTTTAAATTGGCTAACATTGTAAATTATTTAGTTGTTTTAGAAAACATCTATTTTATGTTTTCTATTTTATACAATTTACTTAATAATATTTTAAAATAAATCATATTATTATTATTATTATTACTATTATTACCAATAATAATGATAATATTAACAATATAGTGATATATATACTATAAGTTATAAATAAGTTATACGTTATATATACATATATATATATATATATATATATATATATATATATATTAATATATTAATTTTATTACATTTATATTAATATAATAACAATATAATTGTATTCTTTATTACATAAAATGATACAAAAATCTATTTATGTTTACATGTTTTATTGAATAATTGTTTTTTTAAAGAACATTTTTACATCATTTTATGTTGTTGTTTGTTTCTATCTAAGACATGAATGTGCCTGTTTTTGTGCACGATGCCTTGAGTCATGATAAATGTTGTTTGGCCTGAAAGAATAAGAGGAAGAAGACAAAGGAAGGAAGCAGCTGGATGGATGAGAGACACTAACAAAGGAAGACAGATGAAAATCCCCAAAATCTATATTTACTGTGTGTAAAGTCTTGAGCGGCTCCACCAGAAAGCAGAAAACAAGTAACGGATTGTGTACAACCGAGATTTTAAATAAAGTTTTTTAAAACCGTAAACGGATGCAAAAAGTCTGAGAAACTGTATCAAATATGTGACAAATGACTTCAAAGAGTTCAAATATTCCTCTAAATAAAACCTTTACATTTAAAATATTTTGTAACACTAAATATTTCACACATTTCTAATTAAATGTGTAATTTTTTTTTTTTTTTTTTTACATTTAGAGAAATTTATTTTATGGAATGCCCCTTGAGATGTACCATCTCATTTTCGAGGGGGTCCAAAAACATAAAACAATACATCATAATTAACAATGACACATATTATACGCAAAACAATACATAAGATACAGACAAAACCAGACAAGACAAACTTGCTCACTCCTACAGCTCTCCACACTCCTGCCCATGTGCAGATGTAAGACACAAAAGTTACACAACAGGGGATGTCAGAATCGGTGATTATTGAACATGTCACAGAATTGGAAAAGAAAAAAAAAAGGCAATAATGTAAAGAGCAATATGAGAATAAATTATGTTTACTCATTATTTTTAGTAATTATTTTATTTTATGTAATACATTTTAAATATTGTGATGCAGTGTTGCCTTCAGGCAACAAAACCACAAAATTTACAAAAATAAACATGTCTAAAACATCTTTGTATTTTTATTTAGTCTTTTGTAAAAGGTAAAAACCTTGTGGATATTTTGTTCTTTAACTGGGATCGTGATGCAGACAGCAGGGGGTCAACTGAAAGCAGCCACAGTTTGTCCCACTCTTACCTCCACATTAAAACCATAAATAATCAGCACAGGACTCAGATCTACATGTATGATGAAGGAAAGACTGATGGAAGCTGGATATGTGAACCAGAAAACCAGTTCAGCAAAGCAAACGCCCAGCCAGACCCACGCTGGCCAAAACCTCGCCGCTCTGCCATGAAAGAAGATTTAAAAACAGCTTCAGATGGTTTGAAGAGGAATGAGTGTGCAGCAGGAAACCACCGTCACTGGGAGCTCCACCCGGCCAGGACGCGCTGGGAAGGAAACCCGAGCTCCTCCTCGGCTAAACAGACTGGGAAGGAAGTGGACAGTTTATACAGCAGTTCATTAAACACTGGTGTCACCGACATCTTCCTCCTCATACACATTTATTACTGGTTATTAGAACAGATCACGCTGATTAGTGTCCATCAGACCTGGTGGATGAAACTGGGAACTGGAGGGAGACCAGTACACCCAATAACATGCAGTAAATCCAGCTGTGGACATTTAAATGTTTCCTGTCTCCGGTCTGGACTCTGGTCTGGACTCCGGTCTGGTCTCTGATCTGGACTCTGATCTGGATTCTGGTCTGGACTCTGGTGCAATCTCTGATCTGGTCTCTGGTCTAGATTTTGGTCTGGACTTTGGTATGGACTCTAGTCCAGTCTCTCGTCTGGTCTCTAGTCTGGTGTCTGGTTTGGACTCTGGTTTGGACTCTGGTCTAGACTTTGGTCCGATCTCTGATCTGGTCTCTGATCTAGATTTTGGTCTGGACTTTGGTATGGACTCTAGTCCAGTCTCTCGTCTGGTCTCTAGTCTGGTGTCTGGTTTGGACTCTGGTTTGGACTCTGGTCTAGACTTTGGTCCGATCTCTGATCTGGTCTCTGATCTAGATTCTGGTATGGACTCTGGTCTAGACTCCATTCTAGCTCTGGTCAGGACTCTGGCCTGGATTCTGGTCTGGATTCCGGTCTGGACTCTGCAGACCAGGGAGACCAGGGTAAATAAAGGAAAAGGTTGTTTATTCAGTTCCAGATGAATGGGATCATTTATTTCCTTCAGTCTGAAACCAGCAGCAGGAAGGCTGTAATATTTATGTTGTGTTGGCGCCATCTAGTGTCCGAACTGCTGCATCTACACAGTTTCAGTCAGCTGCTGATCTGCTCCATGAGGCAGAAAAATGTAATCTGATTACAAAAGCGGGACATTTACCTCTTCAGAAATGGCAGATAAAAAAGACATTAGACACAACTTTGCCATGGAAACAGAGTAAAGGAGTTAAGATATATAAGAAAACACCCATTTTTACAGAAAAATCACATTTAGTCTAAGTTCATTTGTATTTACATTTTATTATAAATAGGATAAAAATTTGACAACAAAGAAGAAATAAAGTTTGCTTGTTTATTTAATTATTCATTTGCATTTTTAGTGGTCTTGTAAATTAAATGTCCCATAAAGTAAACATAAATATTAACAATCAACATTATTATCTATGTAAATTAATAAATGCAGTTAATAAATAAAGGAAGGAAAAGTAAAACATGTTGATGTGAAACCGCAAACCTCCTTTCTTCTTCCTTTGGTCCAAACCAGAAGGCGAAGCTCTCGATTTACCAGTCGATCTACGTTCCTACCCTCACCTATGTTCATGTGCTGTGGGTCGTGACCGAAAGAAGGAGATCTCGTATACAGGCGGCTGAAATGAGTTTCCTCCGCAGGGTGGCCGGGCTCTCCCTTAGAGATAGGGTGAGGAGCTCGGTCATCCGGGAGGAGATCAGAGTAGAGCCGCTGCTCCTCCGCATCAAGAGGAACCAGTTGAGGTGGCTCGGGCAT
This sequence comes from Telmatherina bonti, assembly GCF_933228915.1. Classification (NCBI taxonomy): domain Eukaryota; kingdom Metazoa; phylum Chordata; class Actinopteri; order Atheriniformes; family Telmatherinidae; genus Telmatherina; species Telmatherina bonti. The sequence goes on from NC_136613.1 coordinate 5,725,811, forward strand.
CTGGTCAGGATGCCTCCTGGACCTCCCTGGTGAGGTGTTCCAGGCACGTCCCTCTGGGAGGAGACCCCGGGGAAGACCCAGGACACGCTGGAGGGATTATATCTCTCGGCTGGCCTGGGAACGCCTCGGGATCCCCCCACAGAGTTGGCAAATGTGACTGGGGAGAGGGAAGTCTGGGCTTCCCTGCTTAGGCTGCTGCCCCCGCGACCCCGGATAAGCGAGCCACATTTCAGCCGCCTGTATATGAGATCTCATTCTTTCGATCACAACCCACAGCTCATGACGAGGACAATCACCGTATTCCGGCTGAGGACCATGGTCTCAGATTTGGAGGTGCTGATTGCATGGAGATAACCTTCCTCTTGAAATGGTTTTGTGGATAAAAACCAGCAACTTTACTGGAAACCTGCTGCTGAACAGGAGGCTTTTTTTTGTTCAAGTGTCATCTCCTGCTGGATACACACAGTTTCAGATAAATTTAACTTGTGATTGGTCAGAAATAAGTGTTGACCAAATCCACAGTTGTTGTAGCCTGGCATGGTTCCCATCATTCACATCTCCGGAATCTCGGCTTTCCAGTGGTGTAGAACATGTGGAGGTACGATCATTTCCTACCATGTGAATGTGGAGCTGAACTGGAGACTCATCAGACCAGCAACGTTTCTCCATCTTCTATTGTCCAGTTCTGGTGAGTCTGTGTGAATTGTAGCCTCAGTTTCCTGTTCTTACTGACAGGAGGGAACCCGCTGTGGTCTTCTGCTGCTGGAGACCATCTGCTTCCAGGCTGGACGGGTTGGACATCATCTCCAACCATTCATTCATTCATTCATTCATTTTCCGAACCGCTTATTCCAATTCAGGGTCGCGGGGAAGCTGGAGCCTATCCCAGCTGGCTTTGGGCGACAGGCAGGGTACACCCTGGACAGCTCGCCAGTCCATCGCAGGGCCATCTCCAACCAGTCTGACTATTCTCCTCTGACCTCTGACATCAACATCTGGATGTTTTCTCTTCTTCAGACCTTCTCTGGAAACACTGGAGATGGTTGTGTGTGAAGATCCCAGTAAATACTCAGACCAACAAGCTGAAATCTCATTTCTTCCTCATCCTGATGCTCAGCTGGAACCTCATCATGACTGGATGTGTGGAGTTTCTGCCATCTGATTGGCTGATTGGATATCAGTGTTGGGAAGAGAAGGAAGGATCCACGTAGCAGGAAGTAAAACGATAAAACTTACTGAGCTGTTACTGCGAGGTGAAACAGGAACGAGGTAAAGTTCTTCATCTGGACACAGTTTTCCTGCAGACTGGAGAGGAATTGTTCTGCAGAAAGTGTGGACGTTGTTTCTAATCAGTAACACGCTGGCCGTTGTCCTAATGCTCACTCAGCTGGTGTAAATGTGCGGAAAACAAAGGGATTAAGGCCGACGGGCCACCCAGGTGGTGGATTACAGCAGTCTGTGTGACAGCTGAATGGTTTTTCCAGCTGCCTGCGTGAGCGATGGCGGCGTGAACGGAGGGATAATGTTTGATTTGATCCAACGAGACGTGAAAGTAAACTGAGTGTAAACGTGTCTAAGGACAGTGTTTACATGGGAGTTTGTGGAAGAGGATGAGCTGTTCCTCGGCATCAGGAATTTGGTTTTTCAAGGTCCTGATGAGTCGCTGCTGAGAACAGCGTGAACCGTCTGCTGACCAACATTTCATCCATCTGCCAAAGGCCTTCGCTCTGACTCTCTCACACCACGGTGGCAGCGTAGCACGGAGGCATGAAGAGTTTCTGCACGCTGGTGGAGGCGTTCTGCTTTCACCCTCTGATGACTTTCAGCAAGACTTTCATCCAAGTGTCACCTCATCTCCAAGTTGAGGAGATGAGGCTGAGTGGCCTTTAAATGTCACCGATATGAGGAGGCCGCTGAAGCTTCTAACAGAAACAACTGGATCTTATCGGCAGTGATTAATCGGTTAGGATTTAAAAGCAAAACTTCTGCTTTTTACTCCTGCAGGGCAGAAGGTCCCGGAACCGTTCAGGAGTTCTGGAGAGATTTCTGTGTTTAAGCTCCACTCGTGATATTCAGAGGGACTGGACCGAGAACGTGGTTTATAACGTTTACTGAGAATCATGAGGAGTTTGTTAACCGGGTCCTGAGAAGGTGGCGCCGACTTCTCCGGACTGGGAAGTATCTGGATGGACCATCATGCACTGGAAACCTGGACTGTGGTCGGACCGTCGGTATTCCAGGTCTCTGTTGGAAGAGATGGAGAAAAGATAAAAAGTAGCATCCAGACTCTCAGTACAAGTCCAAAAGCCCGGTTCTGTGACGGTACGGGGTCGGATCAGGGTTCTGTGACGGTACGGGGTCGGATCAGGGTTCTGTAACGGTACGGGTCGGATCAGGGTTCTGTGACGGTACGGGTCGGATCAGGGTTCTGTGACGTACGGTGTCGGATCAGGGTTCTGTGATGGTACGGGTCGGATCAGGGTTCTGTGACGGTACGGGGTCGGATCAGGGTTCTGTGACGGTACGGGGTCGGATCAGGGTTCTGTAACGGTACGGGTCGGATCAGGGTTCTGTGACGGTACGGGTCGGATCAGGGTTCTGTGACGTACGGTGTCGGATCAGGGTTCTGTGATGGTACGGGTCGGATCAGGGTTCTGTAACGGTACGGGTCGGATCAGGGTTCTGTGATGGTACGGGTCGGATCAGGGTTCTGTGATGGTACGGGTCGGATCAGGGTTCTGTAACGGTACGGGTCGGATCAGGGTTCTGTGATGGTACGGGTCGGATCAGGGTTCTGTGACGGTACGGGTCGGATCAGGGTTCTGTGACGGTACGGGTCGGATCAGGGTTCTGTGTAAAACCCGGTTGGAGTGGGAGTTTCTGTGGGAGTTGGACTGAATCTGTTTGTTTTTCTAAAGACGTCTCAGAGTAAAGATGAAGGTTCGCTCCAAGCAGCAGGCGGCTGACCTCCCACTTTAATCCCAGTGTGTGTAAAATGTCCGCTGGTGGTAGCTTTCAGTTTTCCACGAAAGAGAGGCATAAATTACCCTCCAAACACCGCTGTTTCCTCAGGATGTTTCAGCTTCATTCATCTCCAAGTGGTCTGGTCTCACATCGCTGACAAAGAGCGGCTATTTAAAGAGGCACAGCCTGAAACAAGAGTTTTCCTTACACTGGTTTCAGGCGGTTTAAGCGACGGATCAGTCTGAGGTCACAGCAGGTAATTAGAGCAGAAAAAATGACATGAAAGCACAACATATGGACACAGACTGGACGTGATAAAGTCGTCATGCTGCGTTCACACTGATGTAAAACTTCCGCTAAACGGCAGAAATGTGGAAAACAGAAACTGTCGGGTTGTTTTTCCAAGATAAAAAACAGAATGTCTGATAAAACTACATTTATTTATTTTATTTCTTTGGTTTGTGTTGTTAACAAAAAGGAAGTTCTGTGCCAGAAGCCACTCCCCCAACGTGAACACCTGATGAGCTTCTGGGACCTGCTTCGCCCAATCAGATTGCTTTGTTTTATTCTCATTCCGTCTCCTTTCTGCATTTATTCTCCTCTTTCTCATCTATTTACCATCCATCCCTCCACACACCCATCACTCCATCCATCCATCCATCCATCCATCCCTCCATCCACACATCTATCCATCATCCATCCATCCATCTGTCCATCCATCCGTCCATCATTCATCTGTACGTCCATCCACCTGTCTATAATCTATCCATCCATCTATTCATCCATCCATTGGTCCATCATCCATCCATCCATCAGTTCATCAATCCATCCGTCCATCATCCAACCATCCTTCCGTCAATCATCCATCCATCCATCCATCCACACATCCATCCATCTATCTGTCCATCAATCCATCCGTCCATCATCCAACCATCCTTCCGTCAATCATCTATCCATCCATCCATCCATCCGTCCATCCACACATCTATCCATCACTCCATCCATCTATCCACCCATTCATCCATCCACACATCCATCCATCTGTCCATCATCCATCCATCTGTCCGTCAATCATCCATCCATCTATCCACTCATCCATTCAACCGTCCATCCATCACTCCATCCATCCATCCATCCATCCGTCCATCATTCATCTGTACGTCCATCCACCTGTCTATAATCTATCCATCCATCCATACATCCATCCATCAGTTCGTCATCATCCATCATTTCTTTCTCCACATACTCATCCTTAAAACTTTTATCCCTCATTCATCATCCTTCTATCTCTCCCTACCCATCCATATCATCCCCTCTCTCTCACCTCACTATTATTCTCACTCCCATCCTCCCTCTACCCCATGCTTATCCATCCTCCCTTCCATCCACCCTCCTCTCTCCCTTATCCATCCCTCCATCAACGTTTATTGTCCCTCTTCATATCGTTCGTGTCCCTTCCGAGTCTCCTCTCAGTCTGAAATCATGCGACACTCCATATGAACCAGCCATAGACCCTTTATCGGTCCAGTTAAACCAGTGAGCTGTACTTCTGAACCTCTCGATGGTCATTTCATCAGCTGACTACTATTCGTGCCAAGTTTTCCGAACATTTCTTGAAATCTTGCATGAAAATGAAAAGAAAAAGGTATAATGAAATGCAAACGATTGTTGCTCCGTGATGTAAAAACAAGGAAAATCCCCAACTTTAAGGCTTTGCTTTGCTTTTCCGTTTCCATGCTAACGCCGCTTCATTGTTCGTGTTTAGAGGCTTTCATGCCTGAGCTGCCTCTCAAATCCCCTGGAAGCATTTCTGTGTGATCAGGACCTGGACTTTGGTCGACGTTTCACAATCCTCCTGTTCTTCAGTGTTTGAGTGCCGACGAAAACTGCAGCGCTAGAAAGTCCACCTCCTGCTCGGACGGTCTCACTTTGTCTTTGCTGTCAGACAAGATGCCAAACGTGGAAGTAAATCAGCAAGCGCAGACCTCCAGTCTCTGGAGCGGCAACAACAAACACGAATCATGACACTTCCACCACCTTGCTTTGCAGATTGAGGTTCTTCTGATGAACAGATGTTGTTGAGCAACGGTAAAATACTGGATTGTTTGTTTCACGCTAACACACACTCATCCAGAGCCAGAAAACTTGGGTGTTAATGTGTAACTCTGTCAGGTAAATTATGATCGATAATTCATTCTTCAGGTGATCAACAGATGTTTTCCAGGCATTTATATCCCTGTGATGGCTCAAGCTCTGCTGCGGTCATGTTTCACACAATCCTTTGTCTTTACCAAGCAGCAGCATCTGGCGGTTAAAAGTGACTCCTATGCAGAAGTGCATAAAACTGCAGTTCCCCCTTCATCCACTAGGGGCTGCAAAATGTTTATAGCAGGAATAAACATGTTTATAGCAGGAATAAACATGTTTACAGCAGGAATAAACATGTTTACAGCAGGAATAAACATGTTTACAGCAGAAATAAACATGTTTACATCAGGAATAAACATGTTTACAGCAGAAATAAACATGTTTACAGCAGGAATAAACATGTTTACAGCAGGAATAAACATGTTTACAGCAGAAATAAACATGTTTACAGCAGGAATAAACATGTTTACAGCAGGAATAAACATGTTTACATCAGGAATAAACATGTTTACAGCAGAAATAAACATGTTTACAGCAGGAATAAACATGTTTACAGCAGGAATAAACATGTTTACAGCAGAAATAAACATGTTTACAGCAGGAATAAACATGTTTACAGCAGGAATAAACATGTTTACAGCAGGAATAAACATGTTTACATCAGGAATAAACATGTTTACAGCAGAAATAAACATGTTTACAGCAGGAATAAACATGTTTACAGCAGGAATAAACATGTTTACAGCAGAAATAAACATGTTTACAGCAGGAATAAACATGTTTACAGCAGGAATAAACATGTTTACAGCAGGAATAAACATGTTTACAGCAGAAATAAACATGTTTACAGCAGGAATAAACATGTTTACAGCCTGGTACAAAAATCCATTTTAGGTTTAATAGGTCAGGTTTACCTTCATGACAACTGTGGGGGGAGTAAATTTTTTTCTAACTCGCCCGTTTAAAAGTAATTTAATCTCGAAGTTCGGCATATTTAGGGGCGTGTCCTTTTGTTCTTATAGTTTAATATTCTGTCCATCAGATTGGATAGAAAATGATCTATAGAGGCAGACAGTCATATCGATGGCCTCAACGTCCAGGCTTGATGTCATATGTTTTGTATTGTGTCTTTAGTTCTAGTTTCCTGTTTTATTTTGTAGTTTTTCTTGTTTCGTTCTCTTGTGTCTTGTGTCATTAGATTCACCTGGACTCATTGGTTCAGTCATTACACCGGTGTCTTGTTCTGTTTCTGTCTGTATTTATAGCCTTGCTTTCAGCTCTGTTTGCAGTTTCATGTTGTTAGCTTCATGTGTTAGTTTACCCTTCGTCTCCTGTGTTTGCTTCTCTCTGCCTGACTTTAACCTTCCATTTTCCAGTTTAGTTAATTAAAGCATTTTGATTCTGCATCCCTGGCTCCCGTCTCTGCATTTTGGGTCCACACCACACCCCATCCGCGACACTAGAACTCACATCTGAGGCAAAGTGGCAGTCGGACTGAACCAACGTCCCACAGTTAGACGAACCGCCACAATGGACGATGTTCGGTTTCTCCATCCTGTGATCTGTTTGGTCTGATCAACTTAAAGTTGTGATTACAGAAGGGATATCGCTCGTAACTGGATTATTACAGTCAGCTTCTCTGTTTTGCTTGTCGGGAGTCTCGGATTGAGGTCGCTCGGAGCACATCGGTACGTTACAGCAGGCTACTTTAGCATATGTCGTCATCACTGTACCAGTAACGGTTCTGTGGTATTTTGAGATACGATTCATCAGTAATAAAATTATTTGAGCTTTTGCTTTCGCTGATAATAATGTCCAGCACTTTGTTTCAACTGTGGTTGTTTTAAAAGGCTTTATAAATAAAGTTGAGTTGAGGTTTGCCGTCAGCCATAACCAGTTTATAAATAATGCAGTTTTTAATAAACTGAAATGATATTATCAGCTTTCATCAGGATGCTAACTTTTCCTCCTCATCTTTCAAGTTCTTTTCTCCTGATTTCCAGCGTTTCAGCTGGTTTTACAGCAAACATCTGGATGGAAATTGGCCTGCAGCCCTCAGCGTCCAGCAGTTCAGTTGGAGTTTTAACTGATCTGTGATAAGGAAGAGGAGCATCAGCTTTGAATTATTCATCTGTTAACGTTTAATGACTTATTTTCTTGTATTTAAATGGTAAAAATGAGAATAAAATGTTATTTCAGGTTAATTTATTTTCATTAAAATCGTCTGTGGGTTGTTTTTCCACTGACTTGTAAGCGTACCTGCTAAATGTGCGGCACATTCTCCGGGTTTTTCTGCCGTTAAGACAAAACACAAAGACGGCAAATTCCTTCCTTCCATGAAAGCAGCCTGGTTCCACTAACAGCGACGTGCGACTGCAGAGCCTCGCGTGCTAATAGGCTTCACCAGCCGGCCACATTCCTCAGCTGTGTGGCCCAAGGTCCACACACACACACACACATTCATACCTGCTCGGTCGGGAACACCTTCCAGTAATTACACAGCGGATTCAGTGAGTTTAAGCCAAATCTCAACTACCTTCAAAGTGTTTCCACTATATGAGAACGGTGACCGGAGTTCAACTGGGATTTACGCCACTTTCATCTTATATTTGTAGGATAAAACTATGATTTCAGCTGGATACTAGTCCTCCAACAGCTCTGCTGGGTCACAGGCCACAGCTGTTCATCGACATGGAACTAACAGAGATGGTTTGACCGTACAGGTCTACCTTCCCGTACCGGGTTGGACTCCTTTTCCTCCAGAACCACCTTCATTCTTGGTGTCAGAAATTCAAATTTTTCTGAGATTTTGTTCCATATTGACATGAAACATCACAGTTTCTGCACATCCATGATGACAATATCCTGTTCTGCCATTGGCTGCATGTAAGAGATGGGCGGAGCTTCTGTGACGTCACCTGTTGGGTTCTTCGCCATCTTGGCATCGTTATGCACGCTTAGAGGGAGGCTGTGAGTGTGTGGGTGGATGATGGACACCCATAAAACTTCAATAGTTAACTGAGCTAACATGGAGCTAGCGGGAGCTAACGGGAGCTAGCCAGCCAACGGAGCTAGGCGGGCTAAAGCTAAAGCTAAGTCAGGTTGTTAGCCGGCTAAAAAAAAAAACCACACAGTTGTGCTACACGCTGCCTTGTTGCCATCGGACACCTGTGATTAAAATGGACGCGCCCCCTAATGATGCTGAATTTGAAGATTTCTGGCCTTTATTTTATTTCTTTTAATCTCATTATATATTTATGACTCTACTTATAATATCTATATATTATCTATCTATTATTTATATTTATTCATTAATTGTCCTTAATAGGTGAAAGATTTTTCATTTCATTTTGTACAACTGTATTTTGTTTTTATATAATTGTAAATAAATGCATGCATTAAAGGGTTAAAAGCTGCTTTTACTTATTTATTTGTCAGGTTTTTTTTGTTTTTTTTTTTAAATTGAAGTGGCCTTTATGTTTTTAATTGATTTTAAGCTTTTTCTAATCCTTAGTTTTCTGGTTTTTCTTACTTGTATTATAATTTATTGAGCTTTTATCTGTTGTCATGCTTGTATGGCCGAATCGTTAGCATCACTCTCCAGCTGGAGAACAAAGTCCTCTACTGGACGATAGTTAACCTTCATTTTGGTCTTGTTGGGCATCTGGATCGTCTTAAAAACGATGTTGTAACTGGAGATGCAGTCAGACATCAGTCAGATCGTAGTAAGAAAAGTTAAACGTTGGCATCATCCACTGAGGCTAATGCTAAAGCTAAAGCTAAAGCTAAAGATTGTGATAGCACACACTCTTGGTGCAACTTAGACACATTGTCAGTGTTGTATCCCAGGTTCATTGAGTGTTTCGGGTCTTACAACATACCCAGGTGACCCAACCAGGTTCATTAAGCCCCAGCTTGTGTCTAAGTAGCCTTTAGCCACTGATCCCCTCGCTTGATCCACAGCCATTTTGACGCTTTCTCTGCTGCGTCTGTGATGTTTTTGATGGATTTTCTTTTCTCCAGCCCATTCACTCCTAACATCTTAAGGGCCGGTAAATCCAGGCTTTAAACTTGCCTGGTAGCCCAGACTTGTCCACCACTGTTAACCAGGTTAACCAACGTCCTTGATGTTTGATGTTGTCTTGAGTGTTGCGGCACCCTTAAAGTAGCAAAGATAGAAAATATGTTGTCATTGTACAAATATTCATTGTTTTTGTGAAACTAGAAAGCCACCGGGTCCCGAAATGATAAATAATCTAAAAAAAAAACTTCCCAATAACTGTTAAATTGATCGAGTTGACAATTTTACAAATATCCATGAGTCCCGGAGCACAAACCACTTGATGCTCTTCTGGCTTCCTAAGATTTTCTGGTTTTAATGTTGTAGATTATTGTCATATTTGTACGGCTCTGCGATGGACTGGCGAGCTGTCCAGGGTGTACCCTGCCTTTCGCCCCAAAAGACTGCTGTGATAGGCTCCAGCATCCCCGCGACCCTTCGTCGGACTAAGCGGTTATGAATGAATGAATGAATGAGTGAATGAATGAATATTTGGATGTTGAATAAAAGTTAAATAAATGATGGAATTAAAAAAGATTAAATATGTTTTCGGTGTCTTTCCACACATCTCTGACATCTGCAGGAGAAAAACCTGGAGGTTATTGAAGCCATCACTCTGCTGATGTGTTCTTGAGCAGGATGCTAAATCCCCCCACCGGATCCCAGGTTCTGCTGCCTCCCTGACCCTGATCTCCAACCTCCCCATCAGGAACAAATAAATAAAAAAGGCAATTCTTCTGCTGCGGTGATGAATAATGTATCTGAGTTTTATTATTACACCTCAGCACCAGTCGTCTCCAGCTGCCTGAACCGGCTCTGACTGGACAACAACACAAGGTCAAAGGTCAACTCCGACAGCTTGAGACCAAGCTAAGAAGGAGGTTTCAGTTTCACAGCTGGATTTTTGCTGAAAAGATCCATAAAATGTTTTTTTATTTACAATTTAACCCTCATATATTCTGGTTTCATCTGATCCTTCGTGTTTCTTCAACACAAACACACAACATGACAAAAAAATTATATTTATTAGTTTAGTATAGTATCTCAGATGTAAGTTGGATTGCAGGAAAGTGTCTGCTAAATGACCGTAGAATAGAATAGAATAATTTCCCACGTTGGTGGTATATAAACACTAAACTTCATGTGTCATTAAACAGAAAATTAATCTGATATTTTAATAGATTTTAACTGAATGATCATTTCCATTGGTCAGTTTTCTGGAATATAAAATGATCGTATGTTGGAAACAACTTTATCTAAAACAACCACAAAGCGACGCATATCACTGATCAAATGAAGAAAAACAAGATGAAATGGATAAAAAAAGCCGATGTGTGTAAACATGACAACAGCTGAAATCCAACAAGCTGAAACAAAGAAATTGGGCCTCACTGAGGTTAAAGAGTCAAAATATTTAAAACACCACATCGGCTGGCCGAGAGATATAATCCCTCCAGCGTGTCCTGGGTCTTCCCCGGGGTCTCCTCCCAGAGGGACGTGCCTGGAACACCTCTACCAGGGAGGTCCAGGAGGCATCCTGACCAGATGCCCGAGCCACCTCAACTGGTTCCTCTCGATGCGGAGGAGCAGCGGCTCTACTCTGATCTCCTCCCGGATGACCGAGCTCCTCACCCTATCTCTAAGGGAGAGCCCGGCCACCCTGCGGAGGAAACTCATTTCAGCCGCCTGTATACGAGATCTGGTTCTTTCGGTCACGACCCACAGCTCATGACCATAGGTGAGGGTAGGAACGTAGATCGACTGGTAAATCGAGAGCTTTGCCTTCTGGCTCAGCTCCTTCTACACCACGACAGACCGGCGCAGAGTCCGCATTACTGCAGACGCTGCACCGATCCGTCGATCTCGCGCTCCATCCTTCCCTCACTCGTGAACAAGACCCCGAGATATTTAAACTCCTCCACTTGAGGCAGGACCTGACTCCCGACCTGGAGAGGGCAATCCACCCTATTCCGGCTGTGGACCATGGTCTCAGATTTGGCTTCAAAATTTAAATTAAAATATGTCACCGATACAGTTAAATAAGACGTCACCAACGTCCAATCAGCAGTTCGTTGCGTACAGATACGTCTTTTTAAAGTTGTTGTGTTTTCACTTCAGTCTGGATGTCACCCCTGATGGACGATGAATGATGGGATGCAGTAGCAGTGTAACCAAGCTGGTGGGCAACATGAGGAGGCGGGACCAGGATGTTGGCTGTGCATGGATCTTCCACATGATAACCCCCCCCCCCCCCCCCCCCCCCCCCACCAGTCTGGTAAATAAAAACATGTCCGTTTTGTTTCATCAGGTTTCAATACATCAGAATCAGTTTGTCAGAGATTTGTTTGTTCTACAAATAACTGATGCGATTACACCGAAGAAAATTAATCCTCCAAACACTCATTTTCTTATTTATTGTGCTAAATTTAAAAAATCCCATCTGCAGGTTATTATGACGTAAAGCTAAAAGAAAAATGAAAAAGGAACCTTTAAGTAGTTTGAGCCTTCAGATCAGCTGGTAACTGAAATAATAACTTCTTCACTGATCATCTGCATGTCTTGGTTTATGTGAGAAGACTCAGGTCATCATCAGAAACGTTTTTATTTATTTGTGAATGAAACGAGTCCAAGCGCAGCTCAGCTGAGGAGAAATCACTTGTTACTCTAACAGATTACAGAAACTGTTGGGGAGGCCGACCCTCTCGGTCCTGAACTCGACCCTCCACCTATCAGAAGCGCCAACTCTCGCGGCGGCTGCGCGCATTGGCCGCTCCGCGCGCCTGTCGCGGGCGTGGGAGGAGCCGCGTGGAGGGGAGATTGAGGGAGGAGCGGCTGTCGGGAGGCGGTACGACTGTCAGTTGTGTGTTTTTTTCTTAGACAAAAGTCTGCTGTTGTTTCTGTGAGAACAAACCAGACGGCCGCGGCGGCTGCGTTCAGTCCGGGCGACGCGCCGCGCGCTGACACGAGCGGAACCTCCGTCTGCACGCGCAGCTCTGAGTTCAGCGGGCTCTGCACTTTGACACGGAGCAGGGTTGTGGATGGTAGCCTGGTGGACGCATCTGGATTCTTCCAAATATTTTCTTTCTTCCACCTCCGGCAGCCGCTCGCGCTCGCGCTCGCGCTCGCCGCCTGTCCTCACGCCGAGGCTTTACGCACGTCTGGACGTCCTGACCGAGCGACACCGGAGACTAGGAGGACTTGTTGCGCGTCTCCTGGGAGCGCACCAGACCAGTTTCCAAGTCTGAAGCTGCCTGTGATGCTTGGGTTGTTGTTCAAGGCGCGAGGATGGAGCGCGCGCCAGCAGCCTGAAGTCCGCGCGGGCTGTCGCTCAGAGATGCTGACAGTCTGCTCCTAGTTGAGGAAATTGGGGTGACGAGTTCCTGCCAGGCTTGCGAGCAACAACGCGCTTCTCCTGTAAATGGCATCCACGCGCAACCGAGCCAAACTTTCCGCGGGTCAGATCCGACCAGTTCTTTAGATTCATTTCTTTTCCTCGCGCTTGTTTCGAACTGAGCCTTCCCCTCTCCTGGTCGACATGTCTGAGCGTGATGGATGTGGAGACGGGCTGTGCAGCGACGGAGCACCGGACTTCATTCCGCCGCGAGCGGCGCGCGGGCGGCGCAGCGGCGTCATCCTCCCCGGCGGCGGCCAGGACTCCGACACCATCCTGCTGGAGTCCGTGAAGGCAGCACCGCGCCGGAGCAGCATCATCAAGGTAAAGACATCCAGGCATCTGACTAGTTCTCCTTCCTCTGAAGCTTCTTTACATCCATTTAGTTACATTAAATAAAGAATTAGTCCGTCTTTACAGACACGTGGTTTAAATGTGGAGAAAATGTCTGTAAAGCTTGAAAAAGATTCCCACCTGCTCCTCTAAAGGTCAAGGTCCTCACCCTGCGCCCCCCCACCCCAAGGCCTGGCAGGTTTTTCTTTCTTTTTGACGCGCACATCCTGGCACACTTCTGCTGATTTCATGTTTTAGTCGCGTCACATGTGCGTAATTTCAAATTCCTCAATCTCCTGCTCTGCCTTTTGACTGGAAGCAGTCAGACCACATTCCCAGATGATTGGAGAGCTGTGCATGGTGGCAAAATGTTCAGAACAATCAGTGAAAGTTGAGGGATGTGAAATCCTTCATCGTCCCGGTACAGAGCGGGATTTATTTAAGAATTCAGTCCTGATCCAGGCTGAAAGTTTAATCAGAATCTCATCTCTGAGTTATAAGTAGCCGTATGTATGCAGGAGAAACCGCGGACACACTGAGCTGCTGGCATCAGGGTGACATCATGCTTCTCCTGCCCCACCTGTGCTCAGGTTGCAGGTTGCCAGAAGCGTGTGGGGGATCATGTTTGAAGGGGGTCATTACCTTTCATGTGGAACATACCGGCTCAGGTGTGTGTTGCAGCAGTGGTGAAGTACACGACTAATACGTGTTTAATCAATACTATAGAAGTGTAAATAATTAGTTCAGAGGTTTGAATCTCCCGTTCCATCTCATCACCATGAGAATCTCCCGTTCCACCTCATCATGATGAGAATCTCCCGTTCCACCACATCACCATGAGAATCTCCCGTTCCACCTCATCATGATGAGAATCTCCCGTTCCACCTCATCATGATGAGAATCTCCCGTTCCACCTCATCACCATGAGAATCTCCCGTTCCACCTCATCATGATGAGAATCTCCCGTTCCACCACATCACCATGAGAATCTCCCGTTCCACCTCATCACGATGAGAATCTCCCGTTCCACCTCATCACGATGAGAATCTCCCGTTCCACCTCATCACCATGAGAATCTCCCGTTCCACCTCATCATGATGAGAATCTCCCGTTCCACCTCATCACGATGAGAATCTCCCGTTCCACCTCATCACGATGAGAATCTCCCGTTCCACCTCATCATGATGAGAATCTCCCGTTCCACCTCATCATGATGAGAATCTCCCGTTCCACCTCATCACCATGAGAATCTCCCGTTCCACCTCATCATGATGAGAATCTCCCGTTCCACCTCGTCACCATGAGAATCTCCCGTTCCACCTCATCATGATGAGAATCTCCCGTTCCACCTCATCATGATGAGAATCTCCCGTTCCACCTCATCATGATGAGAATCTCCCGTTCCACCTCATCACCATGAGAATCTCCCGTTCCACCTCATCATGATGAGAATCTCCCGTTCCACCTCGTCACCATGAGAATCTCCCGTTCCACCTCATCATGATGAGAATCTCCCGTTCCACCTCATCATGATGAGAATCTCCCGTTCCACCTCATCATGATGAGAATCTCCCGTTCCACCTCATCACCATGAGAATCTCCCGTTCCACCTCATCACCATGAGAATCTCCCGTTCCACCTCATCACCATGAGAATCTCCCGTTCCACCTCATCACCATGAGAATCTCCCGTTCCACCTCATCACCATGAGAATCTCCCGTTCCACCTCATCATGATGAGAATCTCCCGTTCCACCTCATCACCATGAGAATCTCCCGTTCCACCTCATCATGATGAGAATCTCCCGTTCCACCTCATCATGATGAGAATCTCCCGTTCCACCTCATCATGATGAGAATCTCCCGTTCCACCTCATCACCATGAGAATCTCCCGTTCCGCCTCATCACCATGAGAATCTCCCGTTCCACCTCATCATGATGAGAATCTCCCGTTCCACCTCATCATGATGAGAATCTCCCGTTCCACCACCTCCCAAAGCTGCTCTGCTGGATGTAGATCTGGTGACTGTGGAGCCGTTGGAGGACAGTGAACTCATCGTCATGGTGGAGATGATGTGAGCTTTGTGACATGGTGCATCATCCTGCTGGAAGTTTCCATCAGAAGATGCTACACTGTGCTCAGAAAGGGATGGACATGGTCAACAGCAGGACTCAGATTGGCTGTGGTGGGTCGCGTTAAGGGGAACAAAGGCAGGATGGATCCATGTTGTCATGATGTTTCCAGCAGATTCTGATCCTACCATGTGAATGTGGAGCTGAACTGGAGACTCATCAGACCAGCAACGTTTTGCATCCTTATTGAAACAAAACATCTATGAAACAGTGACAGAATTAAACCTTGACTGCTTGGAACTCTATGTGTAGCCCGATCCTTCTCTTCAGCCTCCATTATGACATTATGTTGTCCTAAATGTTTCACAGTCCCGCCTCAACGGGACTTTTTCACGATCCACTGGTTATTTTTCATTTAGCCATGACGAGGTGTTGGATCAGACAGGTGAACCTAGTTCACGGCATAACAACAGCATTTTACTGTATTATAGAGTTTGACTATTCTTTAGAGACGACGCCGAGTCGCAGTCAGTCTTCAGAAACCTCTCCATGTTGGCATCACATCTGACAGTAAATGTTGCTTCTGTGCATTTGGGGATTTATCTCCATTAATGATGTAATGTTTGCTGCTACATCAAGCTAAGTCCAAATCCACGCAAGTATTTTTATCTTTTATGATTGTTTCCTCTGCAGTTAAAACATCCAGCTGGTTGTTTTTAACCCTGAAACCTTCAAGCAGCCATAGAGGATCATTATTTTCCTGCTTTTCTCATCACTTGTTGATCTTTGGCTGCTCCTGATTGGACGTTACCGTCAGTTTAAGCTCTCTGATTGGTGGAAGGTCTGACAGGAAGTGTCTTCATCATCATGTCCAGGTGGAAATCATAGGCTGTATATAAAAGATGGACGGAGCCTCCGTGGTTTCTGAAGAGCTGAGTTGAAGCTCTTCACCCTGCCATCTTGGCAGGGTGTTGTCTCACCTGGAAAATACAAATATGGGCAAAGAGGTGGAGCTGAGGGGGGGGCTGTGAGCGTCATGGTGGATGACTGACATCGAGCGAACTCCGAGCTTTCTGTAGCTAAGAGCTAACCGAGCTAACCCGGAGATAACAGGAGCTAACCAGCTAACGGAGGTAAGCGGGCTAAAGCTAAGTCACGTTGCTAACTGGCTAAAAACCGCGGTTGTTCTATGTTCTGACTTGAAGCGGGAGATCGCGTACCTGTCAATCAAAAGGACACGCCCATAAATATGCCGAACTTGGAGATTAAATTACTTTTAAATGGGCGAGTTAGAAAAAAATTCACTCCCCCCACAGTTGTCATGAAGGTAAACCTGACCTGTTAAACCAAAAATGGATTTTGAACCAGGCTGTAAACATGTTTATTTCTGCTGTGAAGTTGGTCTTTTTAACATGGGAGTCTATGGAGATTTGCTCTGTTTTGCAGCCCCTAGTGGATGAAGGGGGAACTGCAGTGTTATGCACTTCCGCATAGGCTTCACTTTTAACCTCCAGAGGTTGCTGCTTGGTGAAAATAGAGGTCTCTTAGCAACATGGTAGTGATGGTGATGAAGATGTGATAAATAATGGTGGATTTACCATCTAGAGTCTCTGAATAAACACTACATGTTGTGTCTGGATTGTAAACCTCCTGGACGGATAGAAACGCTGGAAAACCTTTACACATTATTCCTAACTCTTTGGCGCCCCCTAGCAACGGCTAATTCACCTGTCCTGCATCTTGTCTCTTCTCGGAGATCTCTCCCGGCAGTAAGAGTCAGGCTAATGTTGACTCTTATGTCTTGTTCCGTCTCTTCCTCCAACAACGTCCTCTTGCATGTCTGCTGAATCAGCCACGTTGCACCTTTAAGGCAGCTGGCGTGGACATCCAGATGTTGACCTGTAACACAGGTCTGGTGAGTCAATGCTGCCGTAACGTGATGCTGGTTTAAAGGTCAGACAGTTGTCGTGTTTTGGAAATTTCCATTCTTAAAGGTCAAACTCCAACAGAAATCTGATTAAAGTTTCATCCTGGTTGATATTTACATTTATTTTAAAGGTCCAGTTCCAGTCAGAGGAAGAGATTCATTGGTTTTTACAATGTGCTGATCTAATCCTGCTGTTCTGCTGCTGCTTTTTGACTCGTGGAGATAATGAACCCTGTTTATTTTTTTATTTAAGGCCCCATGAGGTGAGTTTAGCTGTTCGTTGGGTGTTTGTTCTCCTTCATTCTGCTGAAATCCTGCGGAAGGTTTTCTGTGACGTGAAAGACCACCGACCGGGGAACAGATTGATGCTTTCGCCGCCACCGAGGTTTACGACCTTCTGAGCCTGTTTCCCATCTGACGCTGCCAGGTCAGCCTCCATATTTCATGTCAGCGGTGGCGCCCCAGGGGAAGGTGGCGTTTCTGGCTGGAGTCGTGTCCACGCCGCGCCCAGCGCGAGAGTCGGGCCCGTCTGCAGGACCCAGCTGAACACAGAGTCCTTTGACTGCATGGAGGGATGTGGTGACAGGCGCGATGCTGCACGTCACATGATCAATAAATGTTGTTTTTTTTGTTTCCAGGATGCAGAATTCCTCCTTTAAGCTGCAGCGTTGCTTCCTGGAACTGCTCCGAACGCCACTTATAAAAAGTTTTTGTTTCCTGAAAAGACAGATAGATGTGTTGTGAGTCCGTTTCTTCTCCTCTCCCGCTGGATAGATTCACCCACCAGGGGTCTAATTAATTCGAGGAACCCTGAGCCGGATCCTCGTCAAAGTTTCAAGCAATGTTAACATTTATTGTTTTGGAAATGACATCAGAAGGAAATGGAAGCTCAAAGGGACGCAGACGGACCAGAGAGACGGCTTCTGTATGTCTGAGCAGATGGCAGCGGCGTGAGGTGTGAACCGAGGGTCGCTTGTTAATGGCGATTGGCAGGCGTGTGATTGGTCGGCTGTTGGTGCCGGACAGACTGGATGCAGGCAGAACGAGGCAGAATTTATGGTCCTTGTTGCCATCTGATAATTAGTCCGTTTTGGAGCCTAACATGTTTTTCCTCATCCACACTCTGCTAGTCGGCATTGAATGTTGGTTTGAGCAGAAAATACGTGGAAGTAAATGATGTTGCTGTCAATCACGACTCCAGAAAGTCTGGAAATGATCTCCTAAACCTCCCCGCCTGATGGACAACAACAGCTGCTTCTCTCAGATCGTTTCTGATGTCTTTCCTCCTGGGCTTGGTGTTAACACCTGAACCGTGTGGCGCAGATGAAACGTCAGCCAGTCAGGACAACGTTCACGTCTTTCAGAATAAAAGACGGCGAACTTTCTCCTTCTGCAGCGTGACAAACGGAGGAGATCTTTGGTCCTCGTGAAGCTCAGATAACCGTCAGGAATTTCCGCTTCTTATCGTCTGATGAAAGCGGCAGATTTCTCCACATGCTGGCTTCAGTTCAGGCCTGACGCCACGCGAGGGGACGTGTGCTGGCGGCGCCTTCCGTCTGAAACGAGGCCCGAGGGCGGGGCTGCTTCCTGCGCGGCTCGCGTTACTACAACAACTCGCATTCACACGTGCCCGCTGCGACACACATAACATGAAACGCACACACACGCAGGCAATTAAAGGCGTCCTTGTTCAGCCGGCTGCAGGGATGCGGTGATTACATCTGCAGCTCGTACGGAGGTGGCGGTTCAGACCATTACCTCTCCTGTAAGCAGCTTAAAGGTTTGGTTTCATTTAAACTCTCTGATGAGGTTTTATTATCACTCAGACCAGCGAGGACGTGCTCTCCTGATGGCTGCGTTGTCTGAGGTTTTTTGCATGAATTTGTCAGTAATTCCGCCTGTTTGTGCGTCTTTGGGAG
Source organism: Telmatherina bonti (assembly GCF_933228915.1). Classification (NCBI taxonomy): domain Eukaryota; kingdom Metazoa; phylum Chordata; class Actinopteri; order Atheriniformes; family Telmatherinidae; genus Telmatherina; species Telmatherina bonti. The sequence goes on from NC_136613.1 coordinate 5,744,626, forward strand.
TTTTCAGCTCCCCTGGAATGTTGCATTAAATCAGCTGTTGTTTGTGTTTTCTCCGCAGCATGTTTGCTGTGAACCAGAACTTTTTCTTTCACTGCACTTTTTTTGTTCTCATGATCCGGCGTGGAGCGATTCGTGTCCATGAAGGCTTGGAAACGCCCCAGCAGCCAGTCACCTCTTGACCCGCGAAGCCAGAAATAACTTCCTCCTCGTCTACTTTAATAAAAAGTAAATAATCGCAGGAGGAAAGCTGTTTTAGGGCAAAGTGGTGAAAATGATAAGATGGTTCCTCCCTCATCGTTCCCGCTTGTTTTCGCTCGGTCGTGTGTCGCCATCCAGGCCAGCGGCGCCGCATTGGCTGCCAGGCGCTGCTTCATCACATTTAAACACGTTAGTTCAGGCTGTTCTGGTCATTTCCCCTCCTGCACACCGTCTCCTATTAGAGCATCGGCGTGTAACCGGCCAGAAGCCGGACGAGCGCTCTGCGATCAGGGGAGCGGCGTGGGAATAACGGCGAATGAAAACACACGAACACCGTCGGTGTTTCCTCTGAAGGCTGCGTGTGATTCAGCGTCGCGGTTGACGTTCAGGACGAATGTTTTTTACCTCTGCTGTCGCTGTTTTACATGGAAGTCGAGTTTCTTCGACTTGTTTTTGTTCCGGAAGCTGCTGAGTCCTCCTCGTCGCTGAAGGGACGAGCCGGTCGTGTGAGACGGAGCAGACAACTCGGGAAAGACGACGCTTTTTTTCTGCATTTTATCTCTGAGAAGCCGGCGAGATTAGACGGGAAGCAGGATTTTACAGGCAGCGCGGCGGAAAGTCGTCACAAGGAGGACGGAGAAGTCAGGACCAGGAATACAGCAAAGACCAGAACCAGGACCCGAGAGATCCGGACCTTCAGCTGATCCAGCTACTGTTGGGTTTCCATGGAAACGGGGCTGTTAAGATGCCAGAGAAGGCTGAGATCACATGACACAAAAACTGGACTGAAGATCAGTGGAAACAGGTCCGATGGAGGGATCCGCTCCAGAACCAGGACCTCAGCCGGTCCGACGGAGGGATCCGCACCAGAACCAGGACCTCAGCCGGTCCGACGGAGGGATCCGCACCAGAACCAGGACCTCAGCCGGTCCGATGGAGGGATCCGCACCAGAACCAGGACCTCAGCCGGTCCGACGGAGGGATCCGCTCCAGAACCAGGACCTCAGCCGGTCCGACAGAGGGATCCGCTCCAGAACCAGGACCTCAGCCGGTCCGACGGAGGGATCCGCTCCAGAACCAGGACCTCAGCCGGTCCGACGGAGGGATCCGCTCCAGAACCAGGACCTCAGCCGGTCCGACGGAGGGATCCGCTCCAGAACCAGGACCTCAGCCGGTCCGACGGAGGGATCCGCTCCAGAACCAGGACCTCAGCCGGTCCGACGGAGGGATCCGCTCCAGAACCAGGACCTCAGCCGGTCCGACGGAGGGATCCGCTCCAGAACCAGGACCTCAGCCGGTCCGACGGAGGGATCCGCTCCAGAACCAGGACCTCAGCCGGTCCGACGGAGGGATCCGCTCCAGAACCAGGACCTCAGCCGGTCCGACGGAGGGATCCGCTCCAGAACCAGGACCTCAGCCGGTCCGACGGAGGGATTAAAGTTGCTGAGAACAAAAATTTCCTTTTAAAAGTTCCTTAAATTGAGACAAACTCAGTTTTTACATCATAAACTGTATTTTTATTTATGTTCTCATGTTTTAGTCAATAAGGAGCGAGACGGGAGTTCTGTTCAGGGTAACACAATTAGATAAAAGTAAATAAATAAATAAATAAGATGATCTTGCAGCCCTGAGCCAAATGTTTCATGTATATTCTCAAGAGACGCAGCGTTTGTCGGTGAAAGTGAGCAGATTGTTAAATCAGCAGTTATCAGTCAGAAACATATGCATCCTTTATTCTCTGTCTTAAGGTTATTTTTAAGATTTTTGTGTATTTAAATTAATAAAAAAAACCTTTTTGGAGGAAATAATCCCTTTTTTAGAGACAAACTTTTACTTTTGTCGTTACTTTTTTGATTGAAAAAATGAAAAACCGTTAAGAAAAGTGATCCTGTCTGTCAACAGACGAGATGATGACATCAGAATGTATTCAGGCCTGGGTTTCTTCCATCCAACCAAACCTTCGGATTGTAATGTCAGCTTGAATAAAGGCAGAAAAAAGAAGGAATTCTGGAGGAAATCCACCAAACAGATGCAGAGATTTCAGGGAAGGAGTTAAATCTTTATGCCTGCTGGTGGTGTGAAACGCCGGGAGTCATGGTCGTCGCCCCAAAACTGACTTCTACTTAGATTATGGTTCAAAAGAAAAATTAATTTGTTTCTAGAAAAAAAAAAGAAACGCTTTAAATGTAATAATGAGCTGAGAAACTGCACAGATGTGTCTGTGATCCTGACGGAAAGTCATGGAATTTCATCTGAAGGCCACAGTGGGAGCCCTGTTTATGTTTGATATGAGTTTATTTTTGTCCCTTCTCAGACAGAGTGCCATGTGGACTCCTTATCCCGTTCTGCCTGCGCCTCCTTTCCCATCTGCACTCCTTACAACTTTCCAATCCCGGGCTCATCCTTTGTTGTTCCGTCGTCTTCTCTCGGCATTGTCCTTCTGCTTTGACTCTCCTCGTGCTTCGCCGAGAAGCAAACAATGATTTGTTTGCGCCGTGCTCCTGGAACATGGACAAGCGTGGCGACAATGATCCCCCTGTGGTTGTGTGAGGGGCCCCTCTGTCTCCCAGTATCACTCAGATACTGGTGCCACATCTCTCAGAGCAGACCTCACTGCAGCTGCTGGTCAGGGGTTTGTGTGAAAAGACAAAGCAAACGTAGGAAAACGTTTGTTATTGTTCACATTTCTCAACGATGAGTTTGTCTCTCGGCCTTGGAGCGTCACGCTTGCTTCCTCAACCAACGGCACAAAATGAAATTTTACAGCAGATAACGAAACATTTTTGGAGGAAATATCATCACCTTTATTTTTGCTTTGTGGAAATAAACTAGATTTTCTCTCAGTTTGGAGATTTTAGGCCCATCGTTGCTGCTTTCTTTGGGATTACGACCTTCAGCTGTTCAGCTTGTTTAACCTTTCGTTTTATTTTAAGATTTAAAAAATGTGTTTTGGGCAAGCGGCAACCTTCAGCGGTTTGAGGTGAAGCCGATGCAGAAGTGCATAAAACTGCAGTTCCCCCTTCATCCACTAGGGGCTGCAAAACAGAGCGAATCCCCATAGACTCCCATGTTAAAAAGACCAACATGTTTACAGCAGAAATAAACATGTTTACAGCAGGAATAAACATGTTTACAGCAGAAATAAACATGTTTACAGCAGGAATAAACATGTTTACAGCAGGAATAAACATGTTTACAGCAGAAATAAACATGTTTACAGCAGAAATAAACATGTTTACAGCAGGAATAAACATGTTTAAAGCAGAAATAAACATGTTTACAGCAGGAATAAACATGTTTACAGCAGAAATAAACATGTTTACAGCAGGAATAAACATGTTTACAGCAGAAATAAACATGTTTACAGCAGGAATAAACATGTTTACAGCAGGAATAAACATGTTTACAGCAGAAATAAACATGTTTACAGCAGGAATAAACATGTTTACAGCAGGAATAAACATGTTTACAGCAGAAATAAACATGTTTACAGCAGAAATAAACATGTTTACAGCAGGAATAAACATGTTTACAGCAGAAATAAACATGTTTACAGCAGGAATAAACATGTTTACAGCAGAAATAAACATGTTTACAGCAGAAATAAACATGTTTAAAGCAGGAATAAACATGTTTAAAGCAGGAATAAACATGTTTACAGCAGGAATAAACATGTTTACAGCAGGAATAAACATGTTTACAGCAGAAATAAACATGTTTACAGCAGGAATAAACATGTTTACAGCAGAAATAAACATGTTTACAGCAGAAATAAACATGTTTAAAGCAGTAATAAACATGTTTACAGCAGGAATAAACATGTTTACAGCAGAAATAAACATGTTTACAGCATGTCTCCCGCTTCAAGTCAGAAGAACGTAGAACAACCGCGGTTTTTAGCTGGTTAACAACGTGACTTAGCTTTAACCTGCTTACCTCCGTTAGCTCCTGTTATCTCCGGGTTAGCTCGGTTAGCTCTTAGCTACAAAAAGCTCGGAGTTCGCTCGATGTCAATCATCCACCATGACGCTCACAGCCCCCCTCTCAGCTCCACCTCTTTGCCCATATCTGTATTTTCCGGGAGAGATGACACGCATGCCCCTGCCCAGATGGCGATGGTAGGAACCGCCCACCGAGCTTCAATTCAGCTCTTCAGAAACCTACGGGTGACGTCAGGGAGGCTATGTCCATTTTTTTTATATCCAGTCTATGTGTTGACCAAGACAAGTATACATTTGGTTTAAAGATAATTTGATCATAACTGAATGAAGTTTTCATGCAATAAGTGTGCAACATGAAACACACATCAGGGGTTGTCAAGACAAAGTAAGATTGATTCGATATCGAACAGTTCCATCGGGTTCATTTGAGCAGCTGTTGGCTGAAGCAGAGAAGAGGTCGTTGGTCAACCTCCCATGTTTGCCCTCTATAATTACATATTTTCTGCTCTAATAACTTCAAAAAAAGCACAAAGCCGCACATTTATCCTGTGATTTCTTGTTTGGTCTGACTCCTCCGCCAACTGTCACTGCAGTGATGTGGAAAAGCTGAATCAGGCCTGATCAAATAAACTCACTTTATAGTTGACATAACTATCCTGTGATGTGGGAGCTCGCTTCTTTTCCAACAGGTTCGTCTGTCTTCTCAGAACAAAGGCACGCTTCTTAAGTTTGCTGCCTAATTTAACACCAATTAACAGCTTAGCTGTCCAAGTGAAATAACTACACTCACAACAGCCTCAGCGAGTTGCCAAAGAAAAATCAAAGTTTATTCTTGGATTTTTACAATAAGAGATTGTCCAAAGGGCTTCACATAAAACAAATATCTACAGATAAATACAGTCATCACCAAACACGGCGACAAAACTTCGTTTAAAACAGGTAAAATCACAAATCAGGAGTTGTTAAAAGCTGTGTCTTTAGCTTGCTCTTAAAAAGTGACGAGTCACCTTCAGACTGTTCTGGTGGTAGTACCTGTCACTTCCCATACCTGGTGCACGGAACCTCAAGCAGATTTTGACCTGCAGAGCCAACGCTCTTCTGGGCTGATGAGGCGCGAGCGTCTCACACCAATAAGAGGAAACAAGGTCATTCTTTAAAAAGAGCTTTGAGAAGAAACAAGAATTTTTACAAAAGTTGGTGCAGTGAAGACAGAGTTGGTGAGATGTGGTTGCACTTAGGAGTTCCTATGAGGAGGCGAGCTGCTGCGTTTTGTCGTACGTTGCAGTGGTCTAGTGTAGATCTGATAGACCTTTTCTAGACCACCACAGCTTTTTTCTGAATGGAGATTAATCCAGGTGGACGCACAGTTGCCGTGTTCAGTCCATGTGGTGAATGGTTTGTTTTTGGGGAACATGTTGCTGGCTGCAGAGGGACTCGGTGAGTCTTGGAAAACTGTTCTCACCTTAAACTGTATCTGAAAGATGGACGGAGCCTCCTGTGGTTAAAAGTGAAGCCTATGCGGAAGTGCATAAAACTGCAGTTCCCCCTTCATCCACTAGGGGCTGCAAAACAGCAAATCCACATAGACTCCCATGTTAAAAAGACCAATTTAACAGCAGAAATAAACAAGTTTACAGCAGGACGTAGAACGTAGTGCCACATAGAAAAATTGTGGTTTTTAGATGGTTAACAACGTGACTTAGCTTTAGCCCGCTTACCTCCGTTAGCTGGTTAGCTCCTGTTATCTCCGGGTTAGCTCGGTTAGCTCTTAGCTTCAGGCAGCTCGGAGTTCACTCGATGTCAATCATCCACCATGACACTCACAGCCCCCCTCTCAGCTCCACCTCTTTGCCCATATTTGTATTTTCTTCGTGAGACGACACGCATGCCCCTGCTAAGATGGTGATGGTAGGAACCGCCCACCGAGCTTCAATTCAGCTCTTCAGAAACCTACGGGTGACGTCACGGAGACTGGTTGTCACACAGGTTGAAGGCCCAGCAGATGCTGGAAGTGTCTTTTCTGAAGTGTTTAAAATCTCTTCATGATGTAAAAAGCTCCTCTTCATCTAAACAAAAGACAAACCAGAGACATTGCGTCTCACGTTTGCCTTCGTAGGGCTTGAAGTGGTCCCCTCTAACATACATGTTATTATTGAAACCTGGATTTTGTAATTGGCAAAACATAGAATAACACATGGGTAAACTAACTGTTTTTATTGTTTTTTTTTTTTTTAATTTTCCCTTGAATGTTTATATTTTAAAACAATGTTTAGTAGGTTTCAAAACTCTTTGATTTGTTGACTGAAAGCAATGTGATTGCAGTTTCTCTCAGTAGTTTTGGTCAAACTGCAGTTTGTTTAATATATAAGGTTATATTGTCGAGCAAGCCACTACAATCTCAGATGGATTTGAACTGTTTTGACGGATTATATGCAGACCTTTTGTGCCAGACGGGGATGTATTGGAAATGGGACCAGAATTGGCTGGAAAGAGACGGTCACCTAATACATGTGATTGTTCATGTGTAATATTTGAGTTAATGCAAATTATGTGGGATTTAAACTGACCTTCACTCTGGTCCAACAAGGTCTCCAGGCCAAAGAAAGGACTTTACATTTGAATAATTGATTTAAACATAAACTAGTTTAGAATTAAATAGGTGTCATGCAGGTTAACTGTGAGCAAGGGCAGAGGGGAGCTGTTTAAATCTACAAACCACATCCAATCTAAACCTCTCTGCCATGATCCCACTCATAAACGCATCTCTGATTTGTCAAGCTAACTTTCTTGACGTTTGTTGTTTGTTCCTTTTGAGATTTGTCTGTGAAAACAGCAGGAAGGAGAAGAGATGTCAGAAAGCAAAGAGGGAGAGTCTCCAGAGTGGAGGGAGATGGTGACAGATAGCGAGGAGTACTCAGTTTGTTTCAATGGTTTGTAAAGTGCAAAAGACCAAGTACTGAACACGAAGACAAATTTTTAGAGATGGAAAAACATTTGTTTAGGCAGATGCATTTTGCAGTGTGTGTCAGCTCAGCTGTGTGTGGGGATACTTTGGGGTGGAAGGATCAGGGAAAACTCCAGAGACCACATGTCGGATTGCATTGCTACGCTGACTTTCAGCCTAGAGGGCATCACACAGACACACAAAAAAACATGATATATACAGATTCTGAACAATGTGAAAGGGGCTGAAAACGAGTTTGCTTGTTTGATTTACACACCAAAACACCAGTGATCTCTTCAGAAAAAGAATATCACAATAGGCTACTAAGAAAATCGGATGTCAAAAGTAAATAGTATAATATTTTTGGATAAATTCAGCCGTTAATTTCAGATCTCTTAATTTTGGAAATAATTCCAATTGCCGGATTAGCATAAACCAAAAAACCTTAGCTCCTGCAAGATAATGTCAACTTGAAGTAGCTAAAGTTAGCTTCAAGGATATAATTGCTTGCTCTGTTAGTTGCAAAATGACAACATAAACAGCTATGTTAATTTAAAAAAGGTAGCACAGAGATTATCATTAGCTGCTCTGTTAGTCCTGACAAGATAACCTCAACAGCTAAGATAGCTTAAAGAAGCTAAAGTTAGTGCAAACGATATAATTATAAGATGCTTAGTTAGTCCTATAAAGATAACTGTGGCAACTAAGTTAGCTTTAAAAAGCTAAGGTTAGCACAGACATTATTACAAGCTACTCTGTTAGTCCCCAAAAGAAGACAGTAGTACTATGTTGTCTTAAAAAAACCAAAGTTGGTAGAAACAGCATGATTATTAACTGGGCTGTTAGTCCGAACAAGACAATATCAGCAGTTGCGCTAGCTGAGAGAAGCTAAAGTTAGCACACACATTATAATTATTATAAGCTTCTCTGTTGGTCCTAACATGAGAACATTAGCTTGTTAATGCTAATTATATACCAAACATGAAGTTTAGGCTTAAATTTAGGCTAATACTACAACATCTTAACAGACATTAGCTTTTTTTTTTAGCCTAGCATAAATTTTTAACTTCTGCTTTTGTGTAAGTATGATAAACACTCAAAAGTTTATATTACTCAAAAATAATATTGAATTATTTTGGTCTAAAAACATGTGGGTCAATATGCTAGCGGTTGCAAACTAATGTTAGCTAGCATGCTAGCCTAAATAAGATGACCTGAAGCCATGTCATACCACTTAAAATAAACAAAAAATTGTTTTGAAATTGTGTATATTAAATGAGTGATAGCAATGTAAGGTGTGTTGGTTTGTGTTTGGAGTAATTCTTCAGATTTATATATAGATAAAGAGCAGCTGCAAGAATTACTGCCTAGATAAATAGTTAATTCTTTGATTAAAAACATAATCGAAATGAATGAAGCACAGTAAGAAAATTGGACTATTCTGGACACAAAGCAGTTGAAATTCTTTCCACAAAATATTCATTGTGAATTATTCTTCATTTAATTTATCTTCTAGTTAAATGAGGTCCCCATGAAGTCTGATTCGCAGTCCTGAATAACAAGTGAAAGGCTGCAGTTAAAGGTTATTTTCATTATTGATTGACATGATTGTTTTCTTGTCCCAGCAGAGCAGAAATAGCTCTAATGATGTTATCATTATGCACGGTCATGAACTTTATTTTCTCACCCATAGTTAAACTGATTACAGACCCACTCATTCACATGGCCTCAGTTCAGAGGGAAATGAATCTTATTTTAGTTTAATCCTTTTCCACAAACTTTAATTGAGAAACTTCTCCTGCTACTGTCAATTTTTTTCCTTAGACTTTGCTCCAGCTGACGTGTTGCTTTATAAACTCAGTAGGTGTGTTTACCAGAAAGTTGAGTCCGATTATGCGTGCGACTAGGCTCATGCGCGCTGACTTACAAGTCTGTTAGAATAAGCAGACTTCATGGGTGTGTGTGCATGTGCAGGACATGTTTCAGCCCTTTCAGAAAGGAGGAATGTTGTGTGGCTGCCAGAATCGTCTACTGTGACTTCAGTGGGACCAGCGTAGATCCCTGGCATCTCATACTCTTGCTGCCATGGCAACCCCATACAGGACAAAACTCCCCTATAATCCCTTAGCACCCTCGTCTTCCACACTCCAATCCCCCCCCCCCCCCAAACGGGGTGTGAACTTGTATTACTCATGTTTTGGGGACAAAAAATGTGTTTTAGAAGCACATTGGGGTGTACTATTAGATTCTTTGGCAGACAGCAAACCTCCACCAGATAAATGACTAATAGTTGGGTGAGACCTCAGTTTGAGATTAGTTACTTTATATTATGATATAATGGTGAATGAGGCAGAAGGCAGTTTTTACCAAGTGCATGTGGTATTTTAAATTTATGCTTTTGGATGAAAAATAAAAACAAAGTCTTAAAGACAAGGCAGGTAAAACCAACCAGCAACCTCCAGCTGTCAAAAGTGAAGCCTTTGCAGAAGTGCCAAAAGCTGCAGTTCCACCCTCATTCACTAGGGGCTCCAAAAGGGAGTTGATCTCCATTGACTGCCATGTTAAAAAGACCAACTACAAAGCAGAAATAAACATGTTAACAGCCTGCTACTAAAACATCCATCCATCCATCCATCCTTGTTCAAAAATCTTTGGGTTTTGTAGCAATGATTCCTGGTACATTTTAGCGACAAAAGGTTTAAAATGCACATAAGTCCACTTGTTTGGCATTGTCTTTATTTACCTGCGTAGAACATAAATGTGACATTTCTCACCTTGTCCGCTGTTTGGTTGAGTGGCAGACTTAATGAAATTATTTCCATTTTCTGCAGCAAATCAGGAAGGTTTTACCCCAACCCAGTGTTTACTTTGAGGCCCCTGCGGTGTAAGTTGGCTTTAATATGATGGACCTAATTTCAAAGCCAACATCGGTGTGGAACACTGGTTTAAAGCCAAAAAAGGACCAATTTGACGCATCGCACAGATCTGAAAACTCAGATTTGCATTTATACCACCCCAACCAGTTCTTCATTTGGAATAAAAGCCACTGGCACAGCTGGGTTTTAGTCAAAGCTTTCAAACAAGTAAATAAATAAAAATATAGCTGTGTCTTATGGCTCAGTTGCTAAGAAATTCAGTCACGCAACAAGGTAGAAAAAACAGCAAATATAGAAATGCTGCATTTTTTTAAGCTGAATTACCAGTTAAAACATGAATATAAAAATACAACTCCCAACTAGTAAAACAAAACAAAAGATGACATTCTGAAGGATTTGAAACAACCTTTTACTTGGTTTCCACAGAGACTTCTGAAGCCTAAAAAGAAACCAGAGGTATTATTCAAGTTTACTTTCTTTTCCTATAAATGACTTATTCTTCACTAGGTGTATTATCACACCGTGATCAGGCTTCATCTGTCATTGTGACCTAAAAACGAATAATTAAATCCTGAATGAAAATGATATGTACAACAAAAAGGAATCCTGAGTTTTGTAACAGTCTGACACAATTTTATAATACATTAAATCCAATACTGTAGATGCCTGTGACTTTATTCATGTTTTGCAGGGAAAAACAGTCTTTAAGGAGTCTCTTTTTTTGTTACTTTGTTACCCAAAATTAACATGTAAATAGTTGTTCTTTATTAAAAAACAAGGGTTTTAGTTAAAGGGGTATTCCCAAAGCATTCAGGGCTGTAATTACCATAATAACCTATTATTCTTTTTTAATAGGTGAAAGAATTCTATTTATTATTCCATAATGTCCCTGATGGTGCTTCACAGAATTAAAAACGTACAATGCTTTCTGCCTTCGGCCTTAAGATGAATAATTGAGTAATCATTTTAGGTCTGATTAAGCGAGACTGCTCCACTTTGGTCCTTATTAATCTTGTCCCTGAATACGCTGTCAGAACACATCAGGAAACTGCATTACGGCTGCTGATTACAACACAGAGCCGTCTGAGAGAAGTGTTTAGATGTCATTCTTGGAAGTCCTCGCAGTGGCCACTAACTGGATTACTGGGCTAATCGAATTTGTCAATGTGTGCTTCAGACGAGGTTGTAGTCCATTTTCAGCTGTTGTCACTGGTCACTCGGTTACTTTGCATTTCACTGTTGTTTGCTATGAAGGACAGCTGTGATATTTTTTCTCCTTAATTATATCTGTCTCCTCTTCCGTCCATACACACCGTGCCATCTTTACCTGAAATAAACTGGTCACATGACCCCGTATGTCACGTCTGGGCAGTTTTGCGATACACTTTTACATCTTAACATCTGAAAAATCACCTTACGAGAGCATAAAAACTTTTTAGTGATATTTGAGAGGTATTTCGAAATGTAGGTGTTTCCATTACCAGTTCCATTAGCGTTATTTAGGTTTTGCCATAGTCTGTATATAACTGGAGCATGGAGCCTCTGTGATGTCACTCGTAGGTTTCTGAAGAGCTAGATTGAAGTTCGGTGGGCGGTTCCTACCATCGCCATCTTGGCGGGGGCATGTGTGTTGCCTCGCCCGGAAAATACAAATATGAGCAAAGAGGTGGAGCTGAGAGGGGGGCTGCGAGCATGGGGAATAGATGATTGACATCTAGCTAACTCTGACCTGCCTGTAGCTAAATGCTAACTGAGCTAACCGAGCAAACAATAGCTAACTGGCTAACGGAGGTAAGCGGGCTAAAGTCACGTTGTTAACTGGCTAAATAGCGTGGTTGTTCTACGTCCTTCGGGAGATCAGGTACCTGTCAACCAAAAGGACAAGCACCTAAATACGCAGAAATTTTAGTTTAAATTACTTCTAAACAAGGGAGTTAGAAAAAAATTCACTCCCCCCACAGTTGTCATGAAGGTAAGCCTGAACCTATTAAACTGAAAATGGATTTTTGTACCAGGCTGTAAACATGTTTATATCTGCTGTAAACATGTTTATATCTGCTGTAAACATGTTTATTTCTGCTGTAAACATGTTTATTTCTGCTGTAAACATGTTTATTTCTGCTGTGAAGTTGGTCTTTTTAACATGGGAACTGCAGTTTTTGGCACTTCCGCGTAGGCTTCACTTTTAACCACTGTTGGATGTTGCTGCTTTGGTTTTGTGTGACTTTAGAGGTGATGGAAACGCAGCTTGTGATGTGCTACATTTCTCTTGATTTCTTCTGAGAATGTATAAAATGGTACCATGATACAAACTCGTTTTGAGGCAGATTGTATTTTAACTCTCCAATTTGCAGTTTTAATTAGGAATTGATAAAAATGCCCATATTTAATGGATTTCTTAGAACTTGTGTCCTATTGATAGGGGACGCTTAGATTAAGATTTATTGTCCGTCAAAATTCTCCCCTCTGTGTCTGATCAATGGATCCCAAGGCTGTTCAGTGTTGCCTCACAGCTGTGGAGTTTTTAAGGTGTTTTTATTACACGTCCTAAAATCTGTCTTATACACAACAGACAGGACAAATTACATTGTGCACTTTCTTTTTGTTCTTGAGAATTTTCCAAGAATGAAGCACTGCTGCAGGAAATACAGGGTATTTCAATATATTATTCTTAGTGAATTACTCAGATGAATAAATCAGCAAGTGTGATAATGTGTGCAGACTTGGAAGGGAAGTAGTCCTAAAAAAAGACGATGCCATGATGGGAAGCAGAGGCAAAGTGTTACACAAGTGAAAAGGACAGCGAGCTGCTGTTGAAAGCAGAAATTGTTGTGAATCCTCATGTGGACGTGGTGAAGGAAATGAAGGAGCGACGGCATGTGAAAACAAACCAAGCTTCGCTCTGCTTTGCTCATCATAATGCAGCAATAAAGTGTTGCTATTTTGAAGTATTCTCATATGAAATAACATTCTGCTGATACTGAGAGCTTTTTCCCAGATTAACACTTCCACTTTGCTGCTTTTCAGTACTTGTTTTTCACCTTTCTGTCCATCACATGGTATTTTTGATCAGCCTTTAATCCCTATTTGGTATCAAACTGTGCATGAAATTATTTTCCTGTTCAAAACTATGTTTTTATCCATAATATGCTCTACTCCACTGCAGAAGGTAACCCTCTGTACCAGAAAACTGGTACTACTAATACTACTGAAATGAATGGATCGGTACACTAAAATCATCATCAAAAACCCAAGAAATAATAAAAAAAAAAAACAAACAAAAGAAAAAACAACAACAAATGAATGGATATATCTTTACCTAAAGAATATAATATAACCCCTTACACAAGCTTCAAAACACTAGCCATAGTATTAAGCTAAGCTAAATAACGTTGTCAATTCTGTAATGTTAGATATTAATAGCCTTGTTCATTAAATAAGATAATATCCCCCATTACAGTAGCTTTAATATACTGGCTGTAGTGTTAAACTAAAGTTAATTGCATTACCTGTTATGTTTGCTATTATTATCTCAGACTAAAGGAGACAAAATCACTCATTACACTAGCTTCAAAACATGTTAAGCTAAGCAATGCTAAATGACATTGTCGGTTTTGGCCTGTTTTACCTATAAATTATTTTAAATAGCAATAGCTATTATGTTTAGCTAAAGAAGATAATGTTACCCAAATTAATTTCAGATCGCGAACCACATTGTTAAGCAGAGCTAAATAACATGTTAGTTAATATGATGCGGCTAACTGTATTAGCTTTATGTTACTGACGGTGAAGTAAGTTAATTTAGAACATTGTCTAGCATTATTATTATTATTATTATTATTATTATTATTATTATTAATAATAATAATAATAATAATAATAATGATAGATGGATAGATAGATAGAAAGTATATTATTATTACATAGAACTGACAGAAGTAATAACAGTCATGAGCTCGACATAAACCGTCATTCTGATGTTCCATCTTCATTTATGATCAACCAGTACAAGACTTTGCTATTTCTGTCAAAGTCTGGTGCATGATTTATAATTTCTGTGTAACCTACGTTTCTCCAACCAAAGTCCCTCCTGAATTTCTTTTTTTTTTTTTTTTTTTTTTTTGTCTTGTCCAGCATTTAAGCAAGCAGACTGATGTTCTGGATGCTGTGTTCTGCTGAGCAAATTTATTTTGCCAAGGGGAACTTTTGTAGATGTAATGATCCCCTTGTATTTCTTGATTCTTATTTTATTTTTCAATTTGTTTTGGATAATAGCTTGTATTACAGAGTTTATGCTGCTGGACCCGACCGGAAAGGACTGAATTTCTTATTAAATAAATAAAACCTTTCATGTCATGGAGTTGGGCAGGAGCAGTGACAGATCCTGTGGTGCATAAATCGGAGTGATTTTCTGTGTTGGAGGGTCATGTAATTAGAATTATTTCTAATCTTGCTTTAGCTGTGTTTAAGTGAAGTTTTAATTCTGTGCAGAAATAAAAACAGAACATTTTTAAACTTGTCTGAGATATACAGGTTAGTGATTTTTCTGATCTGGATAAGTCATTTAAAAGATTATTTATTTATCTGACCACCATTCTAAAACCACAAAATGTTTGTTTTTATTTGGTTCAAGTAGAAAAGTCATGAATCTTCACCTTGGAGAAGTTTGAAAAGATCCATTTTCTGTGTGGTTTTGGTGAATTATTAAACTTTTACTTTTCTGTCATCTTCAGAACATCATAAAATAAAATGGAGAGTCTGTGCTGTACATACCACATGATGAGGTCATGCTGCTCCCAGACATGCTGGGTGGAGTTGTCTCAGCTCACATTCTCCATTCAGCCTGTCCTTTTCATCTCTATCGCACCAACGTCTTTCCAGAAAGCCTTTCCTGTACGTCATCTGCAACCTCTAACCTTAAATGAGGACATCTTTAGTCTGTTTTCTTGGCTACAAAGAGCAAAACAAACAAAAAGAACAACAAAACAACATAAAACTGGCCCTGGCTTTGGTTGATTTCGTCATGTACATGCCATCGGCTGGACAACTCTGAGGTGAAACTGCTGGACGGCGAGGGCTGCAGTCGTGTCTAATCAGGTGTTTGCATTAAAAACAGCTGCAACGTCGGAACTGTGGAAGGAAAACTTGGAAAATGACTTTCTTCTTAGTTAATGAAGATGAACTGGTTTACTGATAAAAACTAAAGTTATGGGTTAAATATGTATTACAGCTTATAATTTTTGCTTTCTAAAGACTTTATTAAAAAATTTATTTATTTATTTTTTTTTTTGCAATCAAACCTTAAATCTCTGAGCAAGTTGTAACACAGTCAGCCTGAAGACGTGACGTTTCTCCGCAGACGTGACGTTTCCATGCAGACGTGACGATTCCACGCAGACGTGACGATTCCACGCAGACGTGACGTTTCCATGCAGACGTGACGATTCCACGCAGACGTGACGTTTCCATGCAGACGTGACGATTCCACGCAGACGTGACGTTTCTCCGCAGACGTGACGTTTCCATGCAGACGTGACGTTTCCATGCAGATGTGACGTTTCCATGCAGATGTGACGATTCCACGCAGACGTGACGTTTCCATGCAGACGTGACGATTCCACGCAGACGTGACGTTTCTCCGCAGACGTGACGTTTCCATGCAGACGTGACGATTCCACGCAGACGTGACGTTTCCACGCAGACGTGACGTTTCCACGCAGTCGTGACGTTTCCACGCAGACGTGACGTTTCCACGCAGACGTGACGTTTCCACGCAGACGTGACGATTCCACGCAGACGTGACGTTTCCACGCAGACGTGACGATTCCACGCAGACGTGACGTTTCCACGCAGACGTGACGATTCCACGCAGACGTGACGTTTCCACGCAGACGTGACGATTCCACGCAGACGTGACGTTTCTCCGCAGACGTGACGTTTCCACGCAGACGTGACGATTCCACGCAGACGTGACGATTCCACGCAGACGTGACGATTCCACGCAGACGTGACGATTCCACGCAGACGTGACGTTTCTCCGCAGACGTGACGTTTCTCCGCAGACGTGACGTTTCCACGCAGACGTGACGATTCCACGCAGACGTGACGATTCCACGCAGACGTGACGATTCCACGCAGACGTGACGTTTCTCCGCAGACGTGACGTTTCCACGCAGACGTGACGATTCCACGCAGACGTGACGTTTCTCCGCAGACGTGACGTTTCCACGCAGACGTGACGATTCCACGCAGACGCGACGATTCCACGCAGACGCGACGATTCCACGCAGACGTGACGTTTCCATGCAGACGTGACGATTCCACGCAGACGTGACGTTTCTCCGCAGACGTGACGTTTCCATGCAGACGTGACGTTTCCATGCAGATGTGACGTTTCCATGCAGATGTGACGATTCCACGCAGACGTGACGTTTCCATGCAGACGTGACGATTCCACGCAGACGTGACGTTTCTCCGCAGACGTGACGTTTCCATGCAGACGTGACGATTCCACGCAGACGTGACGTTTCCACGCAGACGTGACGTTTCCACGCAGTCGTGACGTTTCCACGCAGACGTGACGTTTCCACGCAGACGTGACGTTTCCACGCAGACGTGACGATTCCACGCAGACGTGACGTTTCCACGCAGACGTGACGATTCCACGCAGACGTGACGTTTCCACGCAGACGTGACGATTCCACGCAGACGTGACGTTTCCACGCAGACGTGACGATTCCACGCAGACGTGACGTTTCTCCGCAGACGTGACGTTTCCACGCAGACGTGACGATTCCACGCAGACGTGACGATTCCACGCAGACGTGACGATTCCACGCAGACGTGACGATTCCACGCAGACGTGACGTTTCTCCGCAGACGTGACGTTTCTCCGCAGACGTGACGTTTCCACGCAGACGTGACGATTCCACGCAGACGTGACGATTCCACGCAGACGTGACGATTCCACGCAGACGTGACGTTTCTCCGCAGACGTGACGTTTCCACGCAGACGTGACGATTCCACGCAGACGTGACGTTTCTCCGCAGACGTGACGTTTCCACGCAGACGTGACGATTCCACGCAGACGCGACGATTCCACGCAGACGCGACGATTCCACGCAGACGTGACGATTCCACGCAGACGTGACGTTTCTCCGCAGACGTGACGTTTCCACGCAGACGTGACGTTTCCACGCAGACGTGACGTTTCCACGCAGACGTGACGATTCCACGCAGACGTGACGTTTCTCCGCAGACGTGACGATTCCACGCAGACGTGACGATTCCACGCAGACGTGACGATTCCACGCAGACGTGACGTTTCTCCGCAGACGTGACGTTTCTCCGCAGACGTGACGTTTCCACGCAGACGTGACGATTCCACGCAGACGTGACGATTCCACGCAGACGTGACGTTTCTCCGCAGACGTGACGTTTCCACGCAGACGTGACGATTCCACGCAGACGTGACGTTTCCACGCAGACGTGACGTTTCCACGCAGACGTGAAGTTTCCCTGCAGACGTGACGTTTCTCCGCAGACGTGACGTTTCCACGCAGACGTGACGTTTCCACGCAGACGTGACGATTCCACGCAGACGTGACGTTTCCACGCAGACGTGAAGTTTCCCTGCAGACGTGACGTTTCCATGCAGATGTGATGTTTTCACGAAGACGTGACGTGGCAGACATGACATTTCAGCGCTGACGTGACGTTCCCACGTGGACGTGACGTTTTCAGATTCTGAGGCTAAAATGATGTAAAATGAATGTATGAACAGATAAAGCAGCATGAAGAGAAACCAGAAATTTGTAGAAATAACACACATAGATCAGCAGTGACCAAGTCTTTTCTAATTTGCACATCATTCTCTCACGTCTGAAAAACACACACACACACACACACACACACACACACACACACACACACACACACACACACACACACACCGTTTCCATGTTTCCACACGTCTTCCTGCTACTATCTACCTGCTCTCCTCACTGCAGCACCTCCACCTCAGCTGCATCCCAAACGTCTTCTTGGCTTTATTCCAGCCATAGAGGATCATTATTTTCCTGCTTTTCTCATCACTTGTTGATCTTTGGCTGCTCCTGATTGGACGTTACCGTCAGTTTAAGCTCTCTGATTGGTGGAAAGTCTGACAGGAAGTGTCTTCATCATCATGTTCAGGTGAAAATAGAGGTCTCTTAGCAACATGGTAGTGATGGTGATGAAGATGTGATGAATAATGTTGGATTTACTATCTAGAGTCTCTGAATAAACACTACATGTTGTGTCTGGATTGTAAACTTCCTGGACGGATAGAAACGATGGAAAACCTCCGTAGATCTTGTTAACATAAGCTCTCTGTCAGAATTTACCCCTCAGAGTTCCACACTGACGTTCCTGAGAAACTGATGATGATATAACTGATCGTATTTGGAGGCGTCGGAGTTCTAGCGGAGCTTTAAGGGAGGATATGTGTGTTCTGACTGTGCAGGGGAAATTACATTGAACTTTGAAATATGATATGAAAGCATGTCAAAGAAACAGATATCCAGCTGTTTGTATTCACGAGTCTTTAAAAACCACTAACATACTTTTTAGAGAATACAAAATCCATATTTAATCTTTTTTGCTTTCGCCAAATTTTCTGCAAATTTGTTGGAAATTTCTGTGACATCAGATCAGAAGCTGATCCTGTTGATGCATAACCACACCGAGCTGCGGGAAGCTCCTGCTGCTCTCCAGATGTTGTTTTCTCACCGCCATCACTCAGATTTACTGGAAGCTGATAAGCTGCTGTGTTTATTAATGAGCCGGGTTGATTCTGATTGTCAGCTCCAGAAACTCTTCACTCCTACCTTCTCTGTCTCTTTGATTAGAGAATGATCTTCATAATCTTTGCTGTTCTTGCGGCACATGGTTGAGCTCAGTCAGTCCCAGCCATCTCATTGGACCTTACTTCATCTTGTTTTGCTGTAGCAGCTTATAAAATGAGAAAGAACATCACCTCTTGACACTGTTCTGTTTCCTGTCAGAAGTATTTGGGAGTAAAATTCAAGCCAATTGGTGATTGTTGCGGAGGAGGGGGAGAGCTGGTGCTGACAAGCAGGCGTGAACAGATTTTTGCAGACCAGTGATTCCACTTGAGGACTCATCCACGAACCGGCTAGAAAACTCAGCTTCGGGCCTCCATTCGGATTTTAAAAAGAGCTAATTAAAATAATTACCGCTCTTCCAGCATGAAGAGATGTTCTGTCTCTCCTCCACCCCCACGCCGCTCTCCCCCTCAGCAGGTTTTTGTTGCCGCTGCAGGAATGGAGGCATCATTAGGAGCCTATTTTCTCCTGAAGTCGTCTTCTGTTTTCTTTCTCTCTTGTTCCTTCCGTCAGCTTTTTTCTTTTACTTCATGAAGTCATAATTGCGAATGTTGCCGTTGGTCATTTCTACCGCTATCATTCATTCATTATCCCAACCGCTGAGGCCGATGAAGGGTCGCGGGGGAGCTGGAGCCTATCCCAGCAGTCTTTGGGCGAGAGGTGGGGTATACACTGGACAGCTCACCAGTCCATCGTAGGGCCCTGCTATAATTCATCTGTTTATTTTCTTTATCAATTCTATTCAGCTTTATTTGTATGGCACCACTTCACAATGATGTTGTCACAGGACACTTTACATCCACATCATTTCAAGCCAATTCATACATATCCTATAATAGAAACCAACTGATTGCATCGAGTCATGACTTGGATCCAATCCTCCATCCTGAGCTGCACGAGGCGACAGTAGGAAGGAAAAAACTCCCCTTTAACAGGAAGAAAACCTCCGTCAGAACCCGGCTCAGGGAGGGCAGCCATCTGCCTCCACTGGTTGGGGTGGAGATGACAGGAAAGACAGATCAACATGTACAACTGCACTTATTCAGGAAGACCTGCGGAAAAAAGGAGAAATAAGTTAGAGACGGCAATATTGTCATATATTTATACATTAATATATTAGAGAAATAGAGCGAGGTACTTCTCAGTGCATCAGGTAACATCCCCATTGCTACATAAGTAATGGATGGCTAGACTACCCATAACTATAAGAGCAAAGAGCAGAACCTGGACAGTTGGGTCCCGTACATGCATACTCCAACTCAGGAGATGCTCATATCCTAACTATAAGATTCATGGAAAAGGAAGGTTTTCAGCTCCATCTTAAAGGTGTGGAGGGAGTCTGCCTGAACCCACGGTGGGAGCTGGTTCCATCAGAGAGGAGCCTGATAGCTAAAGGCCCTTCCTCCCATAGTACTCTTTGAGACTCTAGGAACCACCAGTAAACCTGCAGTCTGAGAGCCAAGTGCTATCATTCGGTTGTAATGCAGCTCACCTTTTTAGTTATGTTTTTCCAAGCTCTCAACGCTGCTTTCAGCGTTTTTAAGGGGGGTTCTGTGTTGAAAATGTGATGGTTTGTCACGCTGTGTTGCATGTTGGGAAGGGGACGCCATCTTGTGAGTCTGCTGCTCCTGGTAACTTTAGTTTTACTGGTCTAAACCATATACTGTATATAAAAGATGGACGGAGCCTCCGTGACGTCACCCGTAGGTTTCTGAAGAGCTGAACTGAAGCTCGGTGGACGGTCCCTACCATCGCCATCTTGGCAGGGGCATGGTCTCACCCGGAAAATACAAATATGGGCAAAGAGGTGGAGCTGAGAGGGGGGCTGTGGTGGATGATTGACATCGAGCGAACTCCGAGCTTTCTGTAGCTAAGAGCTAACCGAGCTAACCCGGAGATGAGAGGAGCTAACCAGCTAACGGAGGTAAGCGGGCTAAAGCTAAGTCACGTTGTTAACCAGCTAAAAACCGCGGTTGTTCTACGTTCTTTTTACTTGAAGCGGGAGATCGGGTACCTGTCAATCAAAAGGACACTCCCCTAAATATGCTGTATATCGAGATTAAATTACTTTTAAACCGACGAGTCAAAAAAAATTCACTCCCCCCACAGTTGTCATGATGGTAAATCTGACCTATTAAATCTAAAATAGTTATGTACCAGGCTGTAAACATGTTTATATCTGCTGTAAACATGTTTATTTCTGCTGCAAACACGTTTATTTCTGCTGTGAAGTTGGTCTTTTTAACATGGGAGTCTATGGGGATTTGCTCTGTTTTGCAGCCCCTAGTGGATGAAGGGGGAACTGCAGGTTTATGTACTTCCACATAGGCTTCACTTTTAACTGCTGTAGGCTCCGTCCATCTTTCATATACGGTCTATGGTCTAAAGGCTGGAAAACACTTGCGTAATGTAAACTAAACAACAATGTCGACATGCACGCAGCTTCCAGGCTTCTCAGCAGCAGAAACACTTCAGATTCTTCATCGGTCTTTGTTGTTCAGCAGCAGCAGCAGCGCTTCTACATTGTTTTTGCCCAAAAAAGTAGGGATTGCAAACTTCCTCTCTGCGTCTGTGTTAGTGATCCTTCCCGCTATGTTGGTCTGTCTGTGTGACAGTGGCCTAAACACAGCAACAAGCTTTGACTTCACAATCCTATTAGTCTCTTTTCCCTTCCAGCAGTTCCACCTGAGGAGCGATGATCTGTCATGGTGAGATGATGTGCCTCGGCCAGCTCTGACAGGATTACTGAGACGCTGTTAACTCGTCCCTCTGCTCAGCTTGTCTGCTCTCGTTTTCTTGTTCTGGGAGTGCACATGGGGTGGAGGCGAGTGTTTACCAGGCTGTAGATACACTCCAAGTCTTTCAGCAACAAATTGCTACAAAATGCAGTTGGTTTCCTCTGGAAGTTCTCTCCACACCGTCTAGATAGTTTTTCTTCCCAGTATCATGATCATTTCCCAACCACCGTGTGATTGAGGTGTTTAAATTCAGTTTTTTATGTATGATGTTGCTTTGGGCAACATGTTTCATACTGTTTCCTGTGTCAGTATAGTACATTTAACCAGCTGGGGTGTGGTGAGGTGTGAAACATCCCACAGCTGCAGATGTGACATTGACAAGCCAGACCGTCCAAACAAACCACAAAGACCAGAAACAAAAGTGGTTTAATTTAGCAACAAAAGAGCAGAGCGGTGGGGTGCTGTGTTTTCTTCAGCTGACCTTCAGCATTTTAATGGCAGAAGAGTCTGGAGTTGATTCCTCCTGACGACGGACATCTTTAACCAGAGCGTAGCTGTGTAATTTCAGACTAGAGGGGATGATTACGCCTTTAAAAAGGCCAAAACCTTCCCTGAGCATCTGATTCCTCCCTGAAACCTCATTTTGACCAGATTTCCAAACCAAGCAGTGCACCACATAAACTAGTGGTGAGCCGAGTCAATATTTAGTCGATCATCTCAATGCAACAAATGCTCGATTATAATTTGTAAAAGTTCAGAAACGATTATTTCTCATAATCAATAAATTACAGAAACGCAGCTGGAAAGTGAGGCAGAAAACTACAAGTGTTGTTGCCACTGTACCTGGCAGACAGACTGGTCCATCTGCTGAAAATGTCCGGGTGTTGACTAGTAAACCATAGACCGTATATGAAAGATGGAGGGAGCCTCTGGAGGTTAAAAGTGAAGCCTATGTGGAAGTGCATAAACCTGCAGTTCCCCCTTCATCCACTAGGGGCTGCAAAACAGAGCAAATCCCCATAGACTCCCATGTTAAAAAGACCAACTTCACAGCAGAAATACACATGTTTACAGCTGAAGTAAACATGTTTACAGCCTGGTACAAAAATCCATTTTCGGTGTAATAGGTCAGGTTTACTTTCATGACAACTGTGTGGGGAGTAAGTTTTTCTAACTTCCCTGTTTAGAAGTAATTTAATCTCAAAATACGGCATATTTAGGGGTGTGTCCTTTTGATTGACAGGTACCCGATCTCCCGCTTCAAGTCAGAAGAACGTAGAACAACCGTGGTTTTAAGCCGGTTAACAACGTGACTTAACTTTACCCCGCTTACCTCTGTTAACTGGTTAGCTCCTGTTATCTCCAGGTTAGCTCGGTTAGCTCTTAGCTACAGAAAGCTCGGAGTTTGCTCGATGTCAATCATCCACCATGACGCTCACAGCCCCCCTCTCAGCTCCACCTCTTTTCCCGTATTTGTATTTTCCGGACGCGCATGCCCCTGCCAAGATGGTGATGGTAGGAACCGCCCACCGAGCTTCAATTCAGCTCTTCAGAAACCTACGGGTGACGTCACGGAGGCTCCGCCCATCTTTTATATACAGTCTATGTCATAAATGACAGATAGCAGCTAGCCTAGCAGCTAGCCTAGTAGCTACTGTTCCTGTCTCATTGTAAAACCATTACATTTTCTCCTTTTTCTCAGGAAACAAGGTCAGTTCTTCAAATGAAAAGTCATTCACTGAATTAATCGTGTCAGTGCCTTTAACACGACTGGATGTTGACTTCCTAAAACTTCACCTATTCAGTCATTATCTCCAAGAATAGCCCAAAAGAATTCAGGAAAAGCCAACAGAATATGTTAATGTTGTTCATTCCTTTAGATACGGTCGTCTCTTGGACAAGGTTATTGCTTACTAATACACAGCAGTTTGACAAAAATTTGTAATCTCAATAAATTTAACTGCACAACCTGAAACCCTAAATCTACGGTTAAAAAAATAAGTGTAAATGTAAATATATAAAGAAATATATTAAACCTACTTACATTCTATCCTTGAATTAAAAAAAGCTTACACATTTACTGGATGCCTTTTTTTAATACCCAACCCTGGCACCCCTACCTGCCACCAGGTAATCTGCTAAAAGGCGAATTTGTCAGGGAATTTGGATAAAGAAAAGGACTTTTAATACAAGAGGGGAAAAATCTGCCATCAGAGAAGCGCAGTGCTACCAGCCTCGTGTACATACATATATTTTTAGCCTGTTAAAGCCTGTGCTTAGCTTGTACTTAACCAACACAAGTACAAAGGAAGTTATTTCTGTTTTTGTCCTCAACATTTAGCTTTGCAGATATTAAAAGACTTTGGAAGTACTTTAAGTTTAAAAAAAGGTATATATGTAAATATTTAAATATAAATAGAACCTACTTAAATCTCATCCTTCATTTAAAAAGTACCAAGCTTTGGTCAGTGATCTTTTTATACCCAGCCCTGGCACCCTCACCTACCACCAAATAATCTGCTAACAGGAAAATCTTCCAGAACAGAGTTACTGGATAGTCATGAAATATTTTTTTGTCTTTCTTTGATGCTGTTCTAATTTTTTTTGTGTTGCTGCCATAATTTAAAAAAAAAAAAAAAATCAGGGAATTTGGATTAAAAAAAATCAATTTTGATATAAGAATGGGGGGGAATCTACCCCCAGAAAAGCTCAGCGCTTCCAGCCTTCTGTACATTCTAATGTTTTTAGCCCCTGACGGCGTAAATGAGATGCTAATTAGGATTAGTTTAAATAGTGATGATGCACATGGTCCAGGTCACTATTTATAGATTAAACGCAGCTCTTAGGGACGTTCTGTCTCTTGTTAGTAGTAATTATCCAGCTTGTGCGTGACTGTTTACCTTCATGCTTAATGGCATTCTACTAACACACTTCTGCACTGAAGAGGAAGTTTGGGATTCTGGGAGGTAAAGGTTGATTTTCAGCGCTAATTAGCATCATCAGGTCACTTTCTGTTAGAAAAATGTGACTAAACGTAGATGGTGAAATGGAAATAAGATGAAACTTAAACAGGGTGGTGGGTTTTCCTTCTATCTCACCCTCTTTCAGCCCATCCGTCTCTCCATTATGCAGCTGTAAATGTTTCAGTCTCACTTATTTGCAGCTCTGATTTAACTTTAAGTTTAGCTCAGCTCGCTCTGCTCCGAGCACAAAGCTGTCCTCTCCATCTCTGTCTGATGCTGCTGCCGGCTTCAACATCCCGCAGCAGGAAAACGCAAACACACACTCTTCCCTTTGTGTCCAGCCAGCCTCTTTTTAGCTCCAGAGCTTAGTCTTATCAGGAGGTCCTGTCCATCACACATTCCTACGCTGTTTGGACTCCTCGCTGGATGGTTTTCTCCTCACACTTCTGAATTCACTCCCGTTTGTTCTGTTCTGTTTGTGTCTGCTGCAGATTTACAGCAGGTAGTTTTTATGTGATAAAAAATTGTTTTGTGTGTGGAATGAGTGTAAAGAAACATTAAAAAAAACATTTCAGATACACAGTCTGTAATGTCTATTTCTTTAAAAGATTTTTTTCTTTCTTGATGATAAAAATTTGAAATAAAATCAATCTTTTGTATAAATTTTTGGATTATTTTATGTCTTAATTGTTTTATCGTTTTATTTTTAAGTTTTTCATTATGTTTTCTTCTGTGAATATTTAAATATTTTCTTTATTTTTTACAAAGTTTTGTTCTTTTTTGTTATTAAAAATATTTTTGATAATCAATAAATGTTGCAGGGAGTCGGTTGTTTTTATTAATTATTTTAAAATTACTTTTAATTTTTCAGTTTTTAAGATTTAAAATGAAAGTCTCAGAATTTTCTTTTTTCATTTTTAAAATGTTGAATTTTTGTGTTTTTAAAATTTTAAAATTCTTAAAATTTGAATTAATTTAAATAAAATTTTTTACATTTCTATTTTAAAAAATAACGATTTCTGTACTATTTATTGAAGTAAATAAGTAAATTAAAGCAAATAAAAATACAACTAACTAACTAACTAAATAATTGGGTGTGATATTTTTGTCGTTTTGGGTTCAAATTCATGGCGTCTGTTTTTTTAAAAAAAAAAAGTTCAACTTTATTACATTTAAAAAAATTCTTGAAATAGTTTATAAAACTTCAGTTTGTGACCAAAAACCCTTTTAATTTTTATAAAGAAATATTTATTTTCAGCAGACATGGTCAGAAACTGGTCAGATTTGGTTTTATTCACAGCTATACATAAATGCAGGAATTTAATGTTTATAATGTGAGTAAAAACCCAAACGTAACAATTTCTGCTTGACATGACTTAATGAAGCGGTGGAGGAAAAACCGAACATGTTTGGGTCGTCTAACTTTGCAGCGTCACCAGAAATAACGAACTAAGCTGCTAAACAAAAGCTCGACAGCGAGACCCAAGCTTCAGGTATTTTTTAGCTGGATTGACTGAAACTGACTTTACTGGGATAAAATGTCTCAGTCCACTGACTTGGAAAGTTTCAGACTTGCATTTCAGAGATTATTTGCAGGGAGAAAGTCAGACTGAGTTTATTTTCTGTTACTGACAAAAAGAGCCAAAGCTGCTTTACATCACCGACATATATGATGGAATTACGTGTTGGAGGAGAAAACTCTGATATCTAAAGATAAACTTCTCCATCTGGATCAGCTCAGCAGGGATTAAGGCATTTGTTTTTCTTCTTTAAGTAGCTGAAATAAATAGATATTTGATGTGTCCACCCCCTCCTGATCTGCCTGCACGTCTCCGTGTCTGCTGCCATATTTCCTTCCGTCGTCTTTCCGCGTCTCGTCTAGACAAGAGACTAACGGAGAAGCTCCGGGCTCCTCTTTAGCCTTTGATTTGTTTATTTGGGAGCTGCAGCTCAGTCTGGACACTGCTGCGTGCATGTGATTATGTCATGATTTTATTTTTTTGCAATCAGTAACAAGTAATTACCCGCTGAGCGGAGCCAGGTCTTCTCTGAGCTGCCAGTGAAGCATGAAACCTGGATGCAGAGAGTCTTACTGCTCACCTGAGACCGTTGTGAGGCAGGCAGAGCGTGTGCGTTTGTGTGCGTTTGTGTGCTTGGGGTGTGTTTTCAACAGTGTAATTGAAATTCAGAACAGCATGACCTGCGACATGGAAACGAACCGTTCAGCAGTGCACATCAGACCCACAGCTTCCAGTTAGCTGCAGACACAGTGCCAAAGTTTCACTTCATTTTTGTATTCTTATTTTTCTATTGTTGACATAAATCAGCATCTGTGTAAAAGTGTCAGTGTTTCCAAAAAGCCTTGTTTTCCTCTTACTTCTTCCTTTCTTGCATTAGATAACATCCAGGTGTTTCCTACATTCACAGTTGTGTTCTGACCCGATCACCTGAGTTTACCTCTGTTGCTTGTTTCAGTCAGCTCGGCTGCTTCCCTCTCCCCAAAAGGATCTTTAGAGATCCAGGTAGGAAACCAGCTGCTGCTGTTTGTCATGTTAAGTTCAGCATGTGGATGTCCTGACAAACCAGCTCACGTTAACCGAGCCTCTTCATCACCTTAACAACAGCAGCAGCAGCAAATGTAGGTCAGGGAAAACCAAGCGAGATAGCCGACCTGCTTTTAGTATCCGATGGCATCTTTCCTGCTGCTGTCAGACGGAACAACCAGCAATGCTCGCAACAAGCCACAAGGCACAATATGTAGGGAACACACAGGCTCTGTTTTAATTGGTTTATTTCTATTTATTTTGCAATTCTACCAGAAGTAATGTGTTTTTTCCTCTGGTGTCTGCAAAATGCGCCTTCTGTAAGTGCCAAAATGCACTTACCTGCTACTAGTATCCCATGGAGGTTGGTTTCCTCTAGAAATGCCTGGATTTATGTTGTAATTGATTCATCAAGATCAAGAACATTTTGATCCATACTGACAAGAAGCATCACACAATTGCTCCACCTCATCACCATGAGAATCTCCCGTTCCACCTCATCACCATGAGAATCTCCCGTTCCACCTCATCACCATGAGAATCTCCCGTTCCACCTCATCACCATGAGAATCTCCCGTTCCACCTCATCACCATGAGAATCTCCCGTTCCACCTCATCACCATGAGAATCTCCCGTTCCACCTCATCACCATGAGAATCTCCCGTTCCACCTCATCATGATGAGAATCTCCCGTTCCACCTCATCACCATGAGAATCTCCCGTTCCACCATATCACCATGAGAATCTCCCGTTCCACCTCATCACCATGAGAATCTCCCGTTCCACCTCATCACCATGAGAATCTCCCGTTCCACCTCATCACCATGAGAATCTACCGTTCCACCTCATCACCATGAGAATCTCCCGTTCCACCACATCATGATGAGAATCTCCCGTTCCACCTCATCATGATGAGAATCTCCCGTTCCACCTCATCACCATGAGAATCTCCCGTTCCACCTCATCATGATGAGAATCTCCCGTTCCACCTCATCACCATGAGAATCTCCCGTTCCACCTCATCACCATGAGAATCTCCCGTTCCACCTCATCATGATGAGAATCTCCCGTTCCACCTCATCATGATGAGAATCTCCCGTTCCACCTCATCACCATGAGAATCTCCCGTTCCACCTCATCACCATGAGAATCTCCCGTTCCACCTCATCATGATGAGAATCTCCCGTTCCACCTCATCACCATGAGAATCTCCCGTTCCACCTCATCACCATGAGAATCTCCCGTTCCACCTCATCATGATGAGAATCTCCCGTTCCACCTCATCACCATGAGAATCTCCCGTTCCACCTCATCATGATGAGAATCTCCCGTTCCACCTCATCACCATGAGAATCTCCCGTTCCACCTCATCACCATGAGAATCTCCCGTTCCACCTCATCATGATGAGAATCTCCCGTTCCACCTCATCATGATGAGAATCTCCCGTTCCACCTCATCACCATGAGAATCTCCCGTTCCACCTCATCACCATGAGAATCTCCCGTTCCACCTCATCACCATGAGAATCTCCCGTTCCACCTCATCACCATGAGAATCTCCCGTTCCACCTCATCACCATGAGAATCTCCCGTTCCACCTCATCACCATGAGAATCTCCCGTTCCACCTCATCATGATGAGAATCTCCCGTTCCACCTCATCACCATGAGAATCTCCCGTTCCACCATATCACCATGAGAATCTCCCGTTCCACCTCATCACCATGAGAATCTCCCGTTCCACCTCATCACCATGAGAATCTCCCGTTCCACCTCATCACCATGAGAATCTCCCGTTCCACCTCATCACCATGAGAATCTCCCGTTCCACCTCATCATGATGAGAATCTCCCGTTCCACCTCATCACCATGAGAATCTCCCGTTCCACCATATCACCATGAGAATCTCCCGTTCCACCTCATCACCATGAGAATCTCCCGTTCCACCTCATCACCATGAGAATCTCCCGTTCCACCTCATCACCATGAGAATCTACCGTTCCACCTCATCACCATGAGAATCTTCCGTTCCACCACATCATGATGAGAATCTCCCGTTCCACCTCATCATGATGAGAATCTCCCGTTCCGCCTCATCACCATGAGAATCTCCCGTTCCACCTCATCATGATGAGAATCTCCCGTTCCACCTCATCATGATGAGAATCTCCCGTTCCACCTCATCATGATGAGAATCTCCCGTTCCACCTCATCATGATGAGAATCTCCCGTTCCACCTCATCACCATGAGAATCTCCCGTTCCACCTCATCACCATGAGAATCTCCCGTTCCACCTCATCATGATGAGAATCTCCCGTTCCACCTCATCACCATGAGAATCTCCCGTTCCACCTCATCATGATGAGAATCTCCCGTTCCACCTCATCATGATGAGAATCTCCCGTTCCACCTCATCACCATGAGAATCTCCCGTTCCACCTCATCATGATGAGAATCTCCCGTTCCACCTCATCACCATGAGAATCTCCCGTTCCACCTCATCATGATGAGAATCTCCCGTTCCACCTCATCACCATGAGAATCTCCCGTTCCACCTCATCACCATGAGAATCTCCCGTTCCACCTCATCACCATGAGAATCTCCCGTTCCACCTCATCATGATGAGAATCTCCCGTTCCACCTCATCATGATGAGAATCTCCCGTTCCACCTCATCACCATGAGAATCTCCCGTTCCACCTCATCATGATGAGAATCTCCCGTTCCACCTCATCACCATGAGAATCTCCCGTTCCACCTCATCACCATGAGAATCTCCCGTTCCACCTCATCACCATGAGAATCTCCCGTTCCACCTCATCATGATGAGAATCTCCCGTTCCACCTCATCACCATGAGAATCTCCCGTTCCACCTCATCATGATGAGAATCTCCCGTTCCACCTCATCACCATGAGAATCTCCCGTTCCACCTCATCATGATGAGAATCTCCCGTTCCACCTCATCATGATGAGAATCTCCCGTTCCACCTCATCACCATGAGAATCTCCCGTTCCACCTCATCACCATGAGAATCTCCCGTTCCACCTCATCACCATGAGAATCTCCCGTTCCACCTCATCACCATGAGAATCTCCCGTTCCACCTCATCACCATGAGAATCTCCCGTTCCACCTCATCATGATGAGAATCTCCCGTTCCACCTCATCACCATGAGAATCTCCCGTTCCACCACATCATGATGAGAATCTCCCGTTCCACCTCATCACCATGAGAATCTCCCGTTCCACCTCATCACCATGAGAATCTCCCGTTCCACCTCATCACCATGAGAATCTCCCGTTCCACCTCATCATGATGAGAATCTCCCGTTCCACCTCATCACCATGAGAATCTCCCGTTCCACCTCATCATGATGAGAATCTCCCGTTCCACCTCATCATGATGAGAATCTCCCGTTCCACCTCATCATGATGAGAATCTCCCGTTCCACCTCATCACCATGAGAATCTCCCGTTCCACCTCATCATGATGAGAATAATTTTATATATAAGTTATTGCACAAAAAGACTAGAAATGAGCAACATGTGTCAGAAAATCAGCTTAAGTTGACGACCTTGAACATCACAATATTAGGACTGAATATGTAGAAACACTACATATTCAAGCGTGCCCATCGATGACATGAACAGAATGTTGATTTGGTCACAAACACATGGTAGAAGGTGTTGGTCCATTTCCATGTAAAACTTCACCGGTTCAACACCCTTCATGTAAAACAACCTTTACAGTCCTTTAATGTCTTTGCTTCTCTGTCATTCGCCAGTTTAAGACTAAGATAATATCCACAATGGAGTATTTCTGAAATGTGATTCCCATCATGAAATATGAGTTCTGCCTGATACTGCAGACAGATCGGCTTCCATATCCCAGTTTGGAGAAATGGATTGTGATGCTGCTGTGTTTGGAAGATGAGCTGAGACGTGGTTTAACACACAGCTGGAGAAGGAAAACATGGACTGTTTTAAAGATGCAAGTTATGAGTGTCGACCTCATTCTCATTAAAAAGAAACCTGGTAAAACCTGCTGTTCCTAAAAGACTCCAACCTTAAACACAGCGCAGAGGAGCAAATATGAGCAGATATTAACGAAGCTTGTAGATGAGGGTAAGCGGTTAGGGTTAGACTGTCTCCAGGTGCAGCATGTGCTTGTCTTTTACACATTTTATATACATACACATATAGGGCTGGGCAACATGACCAAAACATTTTATCACAATATCACTCATTTTACATCCCCATAATGATATAAAACTGTGTCACGTTGTGTCAGTCATCAGTTATGTGTCAGATGTTGCTAGGCAACAGCAGCAGTGATCTCCTTCCATCTGGGGGAACTATGGCCGTATGACGTTCCACAGGTAAATACCTGCTGCAGAGTTTGGTCTGGAGTTTATTATGAGCTTTCACCTCCACTTGACGCTGCTTTTGCTGCTTTTGCTGCTTTTGCTGCTTTTGCTGGTTGACTCTATTCTTTATTCTGTATTCTTTATCCTGATTCCTGCGCAGGTTATAAAATGAGTTAGTTGTGTCAGAGTCCGTTGTTGGGAATGTGAGCTAGTCTGTTGTCGGTTCCACGTCTGTCTTTTTATATCCAAACTGCATCCAGACAGATATTTCCTTCTTTTAGGAACAAGCTCATCAGTTTGGGTTGGCTGCTCATCTTTTAGTGAATTATCCTCTAAAACACGTCTGTTACCGTCTTCCTCCATGTTCATTTATTCATTCATTTTCTGAACCGCTTAATCCAATTCAGGGTCGCGGGGAAGCTGGAGCCTATCCCATCTGGCTCTGGGCGACAGGCAGGGTACAAACTTGACAGCTCGCCAGTCCATCGCAGGGCAGACGGTCTGCTACCGTCTTCCTTCATGTTTGTTTATATATTTCAGCCTGCATGGTGTAAAGCACGTCTTGACGTAAAATACTGCAGTAAACCAGCTTATCGTGGCGTAAACAACAGAGCCTCGTATGAAACGATACACATTTTCTATTGCCTTAACGATATATATTGTCAAATCGGCCAGCCCTACACACACACATATATATATATATATATATATATATATATATATATATATATATATATATATATATATATATATATATATATATATATATATATATATAGTATACATGTATATTTATTTATTCTTCAGTGAGTGTTAAGGTGTACTGGATGACTCGCTGATGTCCACTAAACTGTTTCATTACAAATATACCATCGTCATTGATAAGTATGTGAGAAAACAGCTTGTAAATAGGTGTCCACTGCAGTGACAACTGTACATGAAAGGGTTAAACAACATCTCCAGCATCATTACTTGAGATTTTCCAAATCTAATCTTTTTATTTTTTTGGTGGAAAGTAGGATCAGAGAGTCTTAACCGCGGTCAGAAAACGAGACGATGTTATAAAAGGCCTGACAGGATGGGAATTCTGGATGTTGTTCCCAGTCTGTTTTGTCTGCAAATGACACAAGCGCTCCCTTCACGTGGGCTTGTTGTCAGCAAATGCTTCAGTCTGTTAGTTTTACAAATATAACGGTGCGTCCTGCTGATGTACATAGTGTATTTATGTAAACCGACCCATGTTCTATCTCTGTTTTGTCCTCCATCCCTGAAGGCATCTGAATGCTGCCGGTCTGAGCTGCCTCTGCTGGAGCCGTATGGCGACAAACCACTCTAAGTAAAGATTCTCAAGAATGAATGGATTTGTTGTCAGACAAGTCAAGATCACCACATCCGTGCGAGTGTGACACAGTTGTACTTATTTCCATGGTTACAGTGATCCAGGATGGCCTATGAAAGCATGCCTCCTGCAGACATTGTTGTGTGCTCTCATTACCGCCCTGTGTGTGTCCTCTCCAGCTGAGAGAGGAGAGGAGGGCGATGGAGGGGCGAGGTGACGGCGCTAAGCTGCTGGGAGAAAAGATGCACGTATAAGATTGGAAATGCAGCTTGAAGTGGAGCAGAAAGAAGCACAGGAAGTGTCTGATGTAAAGACTGCTGTAGGGAGTCTCACAAGAGACACTCTAGATGACAATGAAGACTGATGCTGAGAGATGAGGAATATGCAACTGAAGCTGTTGCTGTGATACCGGGAGTCGAGATGGGAGCAGGCTCGGAACTCTAAACCATACCTCATTGATTTTTAAAGGGGGAAAAAAAATCAATATTTTTCCTAATTCTTTCAAAGAAAGCTAACTGGTAACTGTGTACGCAGTGTGTTGATGTGTCACGTTGTTCACACAGCAGAGAATGACAAATAGTTTTTTCCTGCCAACGACAGTTTTGCAGGTAATAATTGTGTTAAAGGAAAGTGTGACCTCCACATCATTTGCAGTGAGAACAACTGGATGTAAAACGTACAAATGGCATCTCTCATAGAGACTTGCTACAAGAGTCAAAATGGCACTAAGGTGATAGTATCGCTTTCAAAGGAATGTGTTTTATCTCTAGTCATCATCTATTCTCTAAAGGCCTATTTATGCTCCCTTTATGTACGTGAATTGCTACGTCTTGTGTCAAACTATACTGTCCACATCTTCCTGTGCTTCCTTAATGATGGTGTGGTTATTTAACAATTGTTCCATTAGAGGGCAGTGAGGAGTTCACTCCCAAGTTCAGACATCAGTTTCAGACAGAAACACTGTATATAAAAGATGGGCGGAGCCTCCGTGACGTCACCCGTAGGTTTCTGAAGAGCTGAATTGAAGCTCGGTGGGCGGTTCCTACCGTCGCCATCTTGGCAGGGCGATTCGTGTCATCTTGCCCGGAACATACAAATATGGGCAAAGAGGTGGAGCTGAGAGGGGGGCTGTGAGCGTCATGGTGGATGATTGACATCGAGCGAACTCTGAGCTTTCTGTAGTTAAGAGCTAACCAAGCTAACCTGGTGATAACAGGAGCTAACCAGCTAACGGAGGTAAGCGGGCTAAAGCTAAGTCACGTTGCTAACCGGCTAAAAACCGTGGTTCTTCATTCTTCTGACTTGAAGCGGGAGATCAGGTACCTGTCAATCAAAAGGACACGCCCCTAAATAAGACAAATTTCAAGATTAAATTACTTTTACGGGCGAGTTAGAAAAAAATTCCCTCCCCCCACAGTTGTCATGAAGGTAAACCTGACCTATTAAACCTAAAATGGATTTTTGTACCAGGCTGTAAACATGTTTATATCTGCTGTAAACATGTTTATTTCTGCTGTAAAATTGGTCTTTTTAACATGGGAGTCTATGGGGATTTGCTCTGTTTTGGAGCCCCTAGTGGATGAAGGGGGAACTGCAGTTTTATGGACTTCCACATAGGCTTCACTTTTAACAGCTGGTGGTTGCCACTTGGACAGAAGCAAAGATGGCGACTATGGATGAGATCATGAAGTAAAGCCATAAAGTAAAAATCCTGTTATGCAGCTTTTCCAACCAGTCACTAAACCAGCTGAATTTAATTAGCTCAGCTCAGATGCAGGTTGATAAGCCTGTTGGTGAAAAAACCTGTTTCAAATTCACAGGTAGATCCAAAAACATGGCAGGATTTTACATTATGGCACTTGGATTATACTATTCTGATCATGATAATGTAAAAAGAACCCGGTTGTTGTCTGTGCAACCAGTAAATGTGGACCTGCATGTCTGATGCAACAAATGAGTAGTGGAAACGCAGTGATATTATCCTCTTCCCAATTTAACCTTTGCTAATAACTTTGCTAATGTAAAAGATGCATGAAGAGTATGTGGGCAGGGTTGCTTGACAACGTTTGAATGAGACTTTACCTATAAAAATTAAGTATAAATGGACCCTTAACTGAATGTTTGGCTGGAGAAAAAAGGACCCTTAGAATTTAACCTTTATATTTCCTTAGTATTTCTATAAAGTCTTCATAGTCAGCTCAGTTTTTAAGACCACCATGTTTTTCTGTGTGAACATGAGGATAAACTTGTAAAGGTGTTACCTAACTTAACGCCTGGGTCATCAAAGCTTGAAAAATGAATAATCTTCTATTCTATAGTTTATTTTAGAAGTGAGGTCCATTTGAGGAGGCCAATGTTTGAAATACAAATACTAAGTTAAAACCCACAGTCGTCTGGCTCTGAATATATCTTTAAAAAAGACACGCTATGATCTAGATTTTAAGCTTGTTGCTTAAAAATTCAGGTCAAGTGCTGATCAAGTATTCAGGTTAGCTGTCAAAATGAAATATTCTTTATGGTTTCATTGATTTCTAGTCTAATTTTTTGCCCCCAAATTAAAACTTTATGTTTTTAAGACACTTTGCATATCCGTACACATATCCACACATTTTGAATCAGGTCTGTATAAGATAATGGCAAAATGCTATAAAACACCTGCGCACTGACACATGATCACATAGGCTTAGTTTTGTTGCAGTGGGCTGAACACATGAGTAAATCCTTCCTGTTATTAATGCTCATTGCTTTGAGTAAAAGCCTGTGAATAACGCTGCTAAAAGATGCATATTGTGTGAGTCATGTCAACCTTTTAGAGGATTATTATTAAATCCTGAATGAACTCAAACCGTTTCTGCCTTTATAGATCTGGTGTGGCTGAATTATGTTTTTCCTCTTAAGTGGCATTGAAATTAACAGCACATACTGTGCAACATTTTTTCAGCAGTACTGTCCTTGTATTTATTGAGGAAAAAACCCATTCAGGTCGTCTTAAAAAATCAAATGTTATCCCAATAATAAAAACCTTTTAGGGCATTTTCCCATTTTGCAATCTTTCTTTATAATTTAAAAAAAAATTCTTAAAACATTGAATGACTTATTATTATATAATTATTTTAATTTTGAAATACAAGTTTCTACAACTATTGCCTGAGAGAAAAATGACAACTTATAAGTGAAAACTGTAAAACACCACCAGCTGATATGTTGGCCTCAGCCAATGTAATGGTATTTGATGCATCAACAAGATAAATATTTGTTAAATTAACCTAAACAAGATTTTAATCTATGTTATATGAAGACACATTAGCTACTCTGTCAGTTGAAACAGAATACATGCTAGTTATATAAGCTGAAACAAAAACCATAGTTTCTGTATTGGCATAATCAAAAAATGTTTATTATTTAGTTGTGATATTAGCCTCAGTAAGATCATGTTAGCTATGCTGAAACACAAATGCTAGTTGCTATATTAGTCTAAACAAGACTAATATAGTCGCTATGTAAGACATAACAAGGCTATTTAAACAGCTATGTTGGCGTAAACAACATTGGCCGGTGTGGGAACACACGTCTCCATCTTTTACTAAGTCTGTCAACATAATCAGCTACAACACAACAGTTAGCCACCATCAGATGTTGTTGCTAACTTTGTTGTGGATAATTATGTTGTTGCTATCAATAGCTAGCTTCACATAAACAAATTTTTAATTTATTGGATCTATCTGATCAATCTGATGAGATTTCAACTGATATGTTTACATGAGCACTGGATAAAATGGTCAGATCAGCTGTGACACATGAAGGAAAAATATTATATGACCAACACTTTTGAAACGTGTAATAAATATGAAGAAAAAGCAGCTGCAGAAGACTTTCTGCTGCTGAAACTTTTTGAGCGGTTCTCTATTTTCAAATATCATTGTGAACAAAAAAAAAACATTTTGACCATTGAGGCACTCAATAATTCACAATTCTTTCAGTTTTGACCAAAAACCTTGTTCAATTGTGCTTTGCTATTACCATTTTATAGAAGTTCTCTTAAGCTAATCACATTACTCAATTCCCATAGAGTTCAAAGCATGTGCAGAGACATCAACCACAAGAATGAACAGAATGACTGTATATGATCATATTTTCTAGCTTAATCGTGAAATTGTTTAAACCATCTCTCTCAATCTTATTTGTGTTTTTGCTAACTGCTGTGTTGTTGCTAAGTGTGCTGTGTTGCATCTAACTGTGTTGAGCTGTGGCTATCTGTGTTATGGCTAACTGTGCTGTATTGTGGCTAATACTGTTGTGGTGTGGCTCTGTGTTTTAGCTAACTGTGCTGGGTTGTGCCTATCTGTGTTGTGGCTAACTGCTGTGTCTTGGCTAATACTGTTGTGTTGTGGCTATCTGTGTTGTGTCTATCTGTGTTGTGGCTAACTGTGCCCTATTGTGGCTAATACTGTTGTGGTGTGGCTATCTGTGTTTTGTTATGGTTAACTGTTGTGTTGTGGCTATCTGTGTCGCGGCTAACTGTGCTGTGTTGTGGCTAACTGTGGTGGTGTGGCTATCTGTGGTGGTGTGGCTAACTGTGTTGTGGTTTGGCTAATACTGTTGTGGTGTGGCTATCTGTGTTGTGGCTAACTGTGCTGTGTTGTGGTTTGGCTATCTGTGTTTAAGCTAACTGTGCTGTGTTGTGGTTAATACTGTTGTGGTGTGGCTATCTGTGTTGTGGCTAACTTTGTTTTGGTGTAGCTATCTGTGTTGTGGCTAACTGTGCTGTATTGTGGCTACTGTTGTGGTGGGGCTATCTGTGTTACGGCTAACTGTGCTGTGTTGTGGCTAACTGTGGTGGTGTGGCTATCTGTGTTGTGGCTAACTGTGCTGTATTGTGGCTACTGTTGTGGTGGGGCTATCTGTGTTTCGGCTAACTGTGCTGTATTGTGGCTAATACTGTTGTGGTGTGGCTATCTGTGTTGTGGCTAACTGTGCTGTATTGTGGCTAATACTGTTGTGGTGTGGCTATCTGTGTTGTGGCTAACTGTGCTGTGTTGTGGCTAACTGTGGTGGTGTGGCTATTTGTGTTTTGTCTAAGTGAGTTGTGTTGAGTTGTATAATGAGAAACATTTCTTCACAGTTGGTAAATGCAAATGTTTTGTCAGTTTTACCACATTAAACTCTCACCTTTCACACTATTCATCCCCAGCAATAATAATATCATGGTCTTATCAGTCTGACACTGTGGTTAGAATTTCACCACCACATGAGTAATTTTTATCATGCTTTTCTATGTCAGTGGCTCATCTTCATAAGGCGTTTACAGGCTTCAGGGTTTGTGCTTTCACAAAAACATTAACATATGTAGACAGAAAATATTGACTCTGGATGATATGAAATAGTTCGTGTGGTCTCCATGGAGATGGGAATGTAAACGCTGTCAGGTTAGATTACCGGAGGGGTGCAATCCTGAAATTAAATCGACTTATTAATCGAAATGAGTTTTTGCTGGCACATTTATGAAAGATACAGAGGGTCTGATAGGACTTCCTGGGAGATGGGGACGTGTCGGGGGAGATGGAACATTGTGGACTATATATAGCATTATCTATGAGAAAGTGTTGTGCATCCCAACAGGAACAGTAACTAATGTCAGTGCGCTAAAAAGTATTTCAGCTGAATGGCTGTGCAGCCAATGACTTCTAGGCAGTTTGGGGTGGAGGGATTGGGGTTCCTAGTGACAGATATTCCTGATAAGGGACGATATATGTAGGTTGGGTGCATCCTGACAATGCTGGAGTCTAGTGCATGCATATATGTGTGGGTATGATGACTGGAGGGGCACATATGCAGAAACTTTCACTAGTTTAACTGCAGCCTCATTGTCGGAAAAATAAACTTCGAAGGTTCAGTCGTTTTCCTTCCATCTGTTAAATATAAAACAGGGTTTTAAGTGGATTTTTGAGTTTCTGTGAAGGAAAATTAAAATGGACTGAAGTGAGTTGTGGGTATAATTGATTTTTCTGGAACCCTTGAGGTACTTTATCCTCAGATTTTAGCAATCACAAGCACTTCTTTGATTTTTTTCCCCGTCATATTATATGTGAGCTGAAGCCAAAAAGTAGAATCGGCTAAATTGGACTGGACACAGAAGTACAAAATTACTCTGTTACTTTCCTCTGCTGTAAATTAACTTTTCCCATTTTATTTCTAATATGTGTCTTTGAACAATAAAAACTTGTTGCTTGTATTTTTAATCAAAATAGGCATCAGATGATATGAAAATATAAAATACATAACTGCAATTAGCTTTTTCACTGCAGAGAAAGTTCCAGGAGTGTGTATCTGATTTATGGGACACTAAAATGATGGAATATTTTCTCTTTATATGTTTATAAAACTCTGACGTTCAGACAGATTAGCATGTAATCCTAGCTGTTAGCAGCTTAGTGCCACAGCTCCGAAACTGCTTTTCCCCAGAAATGTTCTTCCGCTGTCAGAGTTTATAAACCAGTCTAGTTTTCAGCACAGCTTAGATACGTAGCGATGCCATGAACAGCATTCAGTCATCAGCTGGAGTCCTGTTGAGAAAATCACTCTTTACAGTTAAAGTTATTATAAAAGAGTTTCCAACATCACTTGTTTTACTAGTTACAAAACAATTTTTAAAAACTGGTGTCTTTCTTGGTTTTTCAGTGTTTTTAAACTGGGTTTGAAGCTGGTGACTGACCTGTTGATGGCTGGCACCGGCCTTGGTTTTTGACTCGTGTGTGTCTCATGACTGTTACTGGTTTTAATCTCGTTTTAAACGTGGTTTATTCTGCTTTGGAAGTGGTCTTTAATGGGTAATAATAGTTTTTCTTTTTTATGAAACCATAACTTGGACTTGCAGCAAACCTTGTTCCACCTTTGGTTTTTTTTCTTTTTTTTTTAGCTATGTTTGGATTAGTTCTGACTTTATTCTACATTGGTTTTAAACATATTTTGGACCTTTTTTTTTTTTTTTTTTTTAAATGTTTTGGATGTGATTTAATTTAAGTTGTGGGTTTGTTCTGGAATGGTTCGTAAATGTGGTTCTAAACATGTTTTTTTGGTGTGGAAAGTCCTCCACAGCAGGTGGAAAACCTGCTACCTGGTATAAGCAGCAACTTGGCTTATGTGCTAACAACATTCAAACGCCTGCAAATTGCAACATTGATTTGCCAAAATTTCAGAAATATCCTTTTTATTTTGGGGAAAACTGTGATGGTGTTGTAGGTGAGGGACTAGTAGGATCCAAAGAGCGGACACTTTGAGTACAGAGAGAGGTTTATTGATTTTCCACAGATTCCTGTGAATTCTTCCAGCGGAGCTTTCAGAGACTGGCAGACTGGCGGGCATCAGGAGGAAGGCAGGCAGGGGAGCAAGCGAACGAACAGGCAGGCAGGCAGGCTTTCTCTGGCAGGAGGAAGACAGGACAGGTTACAATCAAGGTCAAGCACAAGCAACGTGAGCTGAGGCCGAGAGCTGTTTTACCACAGGGCAATCAACAATCTGGCGCTGGATAGCAGGCAGAGCTGGTCTTAAATAGGTGGTTCGTTGATTGCTGAGATATGGATCAGCTGTGCCTCCAGTTGTCAGCTGACCGCGCCCACCAGGAAACAGGAATCACCACAGTTGGCAACGCAGCTGTTGACTGGTTTTTCATGACTCCAGTATGTTGGGCTCATCGAACGCTTCTCAAAAGGCAAGTTTGTTTGTAGAGCGCGTTTCATGTGCAAAACCATTTAAAGTGCTTTTCATAAAACATTAAAAGCATCACGGGGGGTGCAGAAGCATTAAAAAGCACATAAGCTAACATCAAGAGAATGGTACTAAGACATAATTAAAAGGGTGTTAAGAGGGTGCTAATTAAGATGGTGCAGCAGGATGGATTTTGTATTTACACTGCAGTGCTGCACATGTACAATATAGTGATTTCTGTAAAGAGAGGCCAGTTTTTGTTTTTTTTTTTAAAATCTCCAAAAAGATTATTACACAATTCTGAGAGACACGAGTCGAACTGATCGAGCTTACGCGCCTTGTAAACGCAGCTATCTTTATGAAGCCTTAACTGTCCATGCGACCCTGTCAGCCAGAAGCTCATCGGCTGGAAGAGTTTCTGCAGAAGTCCTCTGTCCTCACTGCACTGCCTCCAAGACGAAACAGAGGATGAAAATCTGCTGCTTGGTTTCCTGTTTAGAGCTGCAGTCCAGGACACAAGTCGATGCGAAGATGAGATGTTCTGCAGAAATGCTAAATGAAACAGATTAAAAAGGCCTCCATTTAACCACTGCAAACAGATGGCTGGTTCCCCAACGTGGCGGAACAATCCCACATTTACATTGATGACATCTGACGACGTTCCTCGTGTGTCTTTCAGATTCAGACAAACACAGCTGTTAAACGCTGCTGGTCCTGCTTGGTTTGTATGAACTTGTTGCTCCATGTGGGGCTTTTTGTTTTGAGGATTTAAGGCATGATGGTGCAATTTGTGCTCTCCTGGATTTCATTAAGGCGAAGCAGTGCTAATCACACTGATAGGAATTAATCATCTTTTCAGTTAATCTGCTCAGATTGGAGATGCAGGGACACGCAGACCAAACCAGCACAACGTCTGACAAGGAAAGAGTCATAAAGATGCAGATTGGATGGATAGAGGGATGGATGAATGGATGAGAAATTGGAAGGCAGGGGAGGGATGATGATAGACGGAGAATAGATGGGAGGCAAGACTGAGACGGAGAGCAGGAGATAGTGATGCAGCGGGTAAGAAACAGATTATGATAAATGTCATTCTATTATTGCCTGGATAGAATTTAGGGCAGCGGCGGGAGGGATGGCGAGACGGAGGAAAAGAAATTGAGCGGCCGAGGCGAGGGGAGGTATGCTTGAGGTTAGTAGAGCGGTAAGTCCAGAAGTGTGTCATGAAATGGTGAAACCCACACAGTGACACGGTGATGTTAGCGTCCCTGAGGGCTGCAGACAGACTGTTTTCTCAGCAGGTTCTCTGAACTGGCTGCTGCTATGCCTTCATGTCTTCCTCCTCTTTGGGTGCTGCATGATAAATTTTAACATCAGCTACCAACTAGAGCTGAAACTATTTCTGCTTTTCTCTAATTTATGTTGCCCCACATGCATCAGGCTTTTTCTTTTTGTGGAAAATCGGTTTGAATCGAGTCGCCCGTCTCGTATTGAGGTGATTCACCGACAGTTCAGATAACAGGATGGGAACTTTGCTCAGAAAACAGATTTGTTGTTGCACATCATGCAAAGAGCTGATAAAAATGAAATGCTGTAGTTTTAGTTTTTGAAAGGAGAGAGTAGGGGAGTTTAAAGCTACTAAAAGTGATGCATTATGGGATGTTTGTAGCCTTGATGTTTCTTCATTGTGGGGACAATGCTGTGTTGAAATACCTGCTGGTTTTAAACGTGGTTTTACCTGGTTAGACTTGGTTTTGGATGGTTTTAAAGTTGCATTGATTTCCATTTTCTTCAGGGTTTTTATGAAGTTATAACACCCTCAAGCGCCTACGTTACACCAGGAAACACCAACTTTTGGGGGTTCTGGTTTAGAGCCGGCATGGAACAACAAATCGATCTACATCATAACATTGATCCAATGATCAGTGAGCATCAGTTTAAACTTGCAACATCATATAAAGCAATTTTGTTAATTTTGATAAAGTTTGTTATGAAGTTTGTTGCGTGACTGTAAAATCGGACCGAACTATCTGGTTATCATGACTAAGTTTGCGTTGAGAATTTCAGTTTGTTTTAGTTTTCACTTAAATGTCTGAACTTTGCAAGAAAAGTACGTTTTGGCATCTCAGTTGTGTTTAGTGTTGGAAATACAAACCAATTCTAACGAAGTTGTGCAAACAGAAGTTGCGTTTCCCTTACGTTTTTTTTCTTTTTCTTGCAAAATAAAAGCGATATTTGTAAGTTTCAACAAACAATTTCAATTTTCATGCACATTAGCCTTGGTTCTCGTAAAATCTCGCCTGGTTGACGAGATTTTTTTTTTTATGAATTGCGGCTTATGCTAGGTAGCCACATAGCATGATTTTGGGGTTTTCTAGTAACTGAAGAGAATTTGCTACGGCTTCTTGAAACTTTAAGTCTTCATTTTCATTTTAAAACCTGAAAATTCCCTGTTTGTTCCACACCGCGCCATTTTTACCAGAAATGAACTGGTCACATGACCCACCGCGTCACGTCCGGGGACAC
Organism: Telmatherina bonti; assembly: GCF_933228915.1. Lineage (NCBI taxonomy): Eukaryota > Metazoa > Chordata > Actinopteri > Atheriniformes > Telmatherinidae > Telmatherina > Telmatherina bonti. The sequence goes on from NC_136613.1 coordinate 5,787,653, forward strand.
ATAAATGCTTAAAAAGTGTTTCCATTACACTTTTGCGATATATTTCTATATCAATATAGTGTCTGAATAAACATCTCATGAGAACGTAAAATCCTTTTAGCGATATTTGAGACTTTAATTTTTAAATGTAGGCGTTTCCATTAGCGTTGTTTTTATTTCATATCGAGTTTTCGCGCAATTCTAAGTGTAATGGAAACGCACCTGGTGAATAAAAACAGATTACAATGATTTACATATCCTATTATAGGTTGTGAGTACTCTGTTCAGTCCCACGTTTTCCATGTATCCCTGCTCCAACGCAGCTGACTCAGACTGATGAGTCTCTGTACAAAACCTGATGGTTTTTATGATACGAAGTTTCAGGTGTTTTTCTCAGTTTTGGTTTTCTGTTTTATTTGTAGTTTTTTTTTCTGTTCATTCTCCTTGTTTCCTGTGTAGCCTTTGTTCCTGTTCAGTTTTTACCTGGTCTTGTTAGTTTCATTCACTACACCTGTTTCTTGTTTGGTTTCACAGTATTTGTCGCCCTTTCTTTCAGTTGTGTTGTCTGGTTCATTGTGTTCGCTTCCCTCCAGTTCAGTTCAGATTTCAGCGATTAAAAACGTCTTCATTCCTGGTTCTGATCCTGCATTTGGGTCTTCACATCCACCTCAACCTTGACAGATAGGCTGTTGGATCCATTTCATTTGATTCAGGCGTGTTGAAGCAGGAATACATGGAAAACCTGCTGGACTTCGCACCTCGTTGGACCAAACTGAATACTCCTGAACTACAAAGAAAAGACTGAAAAACCTTATTGATGTTTGCAAATATTCACTCATTTTAAATTTGATGCCTGCAACCTGCTGAGAGAGGGCTGTGAAAGCTGAGGAGTAATAAAATAATATCATCAATTCAGAGGTGAACAGGTTAGTTTGAAACAGATGGGTGCCATGAATTGGCATAAAAGGAGCATCTACAAAAGGCTCAGTCGTTCACAAGAAAGGATGGTGCGAGGTTCACAGATAGAGCTAATAGAACAACCGTGGTCAATGTACAGTTGCAGGAATTTAGGGATTTTCTCACCTTCAGTCCATAAAATCATTAAAAGATTCAGAGAATCTGGAGAAATTTATGTATATATGCAGCAAAGCTTAAAAACCAACATCGACTGTCCTTCGATTCTTCATGCGCCGCTGCATTAACCTCTTAACTACCACCAGGTCACCACTGGTAAGTAAGAGGTTAATGCAGGTTAATGAAGATGGTTTAAAAGGGTTAAAAAGCGACATCAACCATCAAACCATCGTCAGTTAAGGCAGTTCGTCGCGACGGACCTGAGCTCGTCTCAGATGCACTGATGCGAACTGGTCTGACGAGTCCACATTTCAGATTGTTTTTAGAAATCACTTATGTGGTTTTGGACTAAGAGGACGATCCGGATTGTTCCCAGCGTAACGGATTCACACAGGTTCTGGAGCAACATCAGCTTCAGCAAAGCAACACTTATTTAACCCTCTGAGGACCAAGGGTATTTTAGAGAAATAAACCTGACTTTTTTTAGTCTAAATGCTAATAAACTCCACCTTTCAATGCCCCATAATGTCCTAGACCTTGGTTTTTCCTTTGTTTGAAATAAAGAGTATTATAATTTGGAAGCATGACTAAAGGTACAGAAGGGGACTGAAGCACCGCAGCTGCACACACTGTATCTGTTACCAACTTATACATCTGTTACGACGCTGTCGTGTCATTTATGTTGAAATAAACTACTTGAGTAATGCAAATGTTTGTTTGAGCAACTACGCATGGCATGCGTGCGTAAAAGCTGCTGTTTTTATAATTTATCGGCCTTGTAAATACAGAAGGCAGCTATCCGACTGCTAATGACACCGATGCAGAGTGATTGACACCGTTTGGAGGCGTTTCCTGAGGCATCGTCGGCTCTGATTGGACAAACACCTGTCATGTGCCAAAGACAAAGGCTCTGATTGGAACATATATTTTGACACAACACTGTATCACCTATGAATGGGCTGCAGTGATGCCGGAACTACGGTCTGAAAGCCCGGAGTCTCCCGATTAAGAGGGGAAAAAAAGTAAGTTTCTATCTTTTATGGTTCGACAGCTTTGCTGGATTAAACACAACATGGTCCCTGGCATCGCCGACGGTGCCGGCGTCCCCAGAGTGTTAAGTAAGACGGTGCCGAGCTACATTCTGCAGGTGTTCCACCAGCGTGGCTTCGGAGTAAAAGACTTGTGTCCCTTTGACAATATATGTCGCATTAAGAAGCGCAGAACACCACAACGGACAGCTGAACATCTGAAGCTGGACATCAAGCCAGAACAGGGAAGAATTCCACCTGAAAGCTTCAGCGTGCAGCGTCATCAGTTCCCAAACGTCGAACAAGGAAAGGTGATGAAACACAGCGGTAAACATTGTCTCATTCAAAATGAGGCAAAATTTGCAAAAAACTATTGAAATTGATGAGTTTGAAAAGTAAATATCTTGTCTTTGTAGTTTATTCAGTTGAATATCATTTAAAGAGGATCTGCAAATCATTTTATTCTGTTTTAATTGACATGTTACACAACCTCCCAAATCCATTGGGTTGGAATAAATAAAAAAGTGAATTAATGAAAAATAATTAAAAATCTTCTAAGCAGAAATCAAATAAAAGTGTCTAAACTAAACGTAGAGACAGAGAAACGGCGTTAAGGATGAAGAAGGAGTGAGCTGACATCTGTTGCTGCACGGCCCTCTGCGAGCGTTCAGCGTGGCGAAGCGGCGAGATGCAAATGAGCGAAAAGAGGAAGTGTGGAGCGGTGTGTGTTGATTGGCACGGAGATTATGGTTGTGTGTTTGTGATTAAAAAAGGGAGCGACGAGGGAAAGTAAGAGCACAAGCTCAGCGCCCAGCTGTGCCTGCCTCACCCTGCTCCTGGCATGTGTTCGCTGCAGGATGGTGTGTGTGTGTGTGTGTGTATGTGTGTGTGTGTGATACAGAAAACACCCACGGGTGGTCAGTGGAGGCTGTGGGTGTGCCGGCTGTAGTTGACGCTAAACTAACGAAACAGTTTGTTCGCTCTCCTTGAGAAAAATGAAAAGAAACCTGCAAAAACACAACAACAACAAATAAAACAAACATTACATCATTTAATCTGCTTATGTAACGAGTGAGATCACCGCACGTAGACACGCACGTAGACATACACACACGCTGCTGTTACAACCAATGCAGGCTACAAGGTCACGTAAAGCGGAGGTAAACACACACACACACCGAGACAAATTAAAAATAAACAGCTGTTCTGACTTCACAATCAATCACTTCTGTCACACACACACACACACACACACACACACACACACACACACACACACACACACACACACACACACACACACACACACACACACATGTGCAACCCCAGCAGCCCACCGGATGTCTGTGTGTGTTTGTGTTGCTATATATATATATATATATATATATATATATATATATATATATATATATATATATATATATATATATATATATATATATATGTATGTATCTATATATATATATATATATATATATATATATATATATATATATATGTATGTATCTATATATATATATATATATATATATATATATATATATATATATATATATATGTATGTATCTATATATATATATATATATATATATATATATATATATATGTATGTATCTATATATATATATATATATATATATATATATATATATATATATATATATATATATATATATATATGTATCTATATATATATGTATCTATATATATATATATATGTATCTATATATATATGTATATATGTCTATATGTATCTATATATATATATGTATATATGTCTATATATATATATATATATATGTATATATGTCTATATATATATATATATATATGTATATATGTCTATATATATATATATATATATATATATATATGTATATATGTCTATATATATATATATATATATATATATATATATGTATATATGTCTATATATATATATATATATGTATATATATATATATATATATATGTATATATATGTATATATATGTATATATATGTATATATATATATATATGTATATATGTCTATATGTATCTATATATATATGTATATATGTCTATATGTATCTATATATATATATGTATATATGTCTATATATATATATATATATATATATGTATATATGTGTATATATGTCTAAATATATATATATATATATATATATATATATATATATATATATATATATATATATATACATATAGACATATATACATATAGACATATATATATATACATATAGACATATATATATAAGCCCAGTAAGCCTGCTTTACGCAGAACAAACTAGGCACTGCAGGAGCAAAATGTGACCTCAGTCGTTGCTCCTTCAGTTCACTGCAGTTTCCATCCAGAGCAGAGGTTGTTACTGAGAAAGTCCACCTGTTCAGCTGCTTATCACAAATATCCGATCAGCCAATCACATGACAGCAGCTCAACACATTGAGTTGTGTAGACACGGCGAAGTCGACTTGCTGAAGTTTAAACTAAACATCAGAGTAAGGAAAGAAGATGATTTTCGGGGCTTTGACAAAATAAAAACATCGTTCAGGTTTCAGGAGAAAATATCCAGTCAGAGGTCAGAAGAGACTAGCTCGGTGGGCGGTTCCTACCATCACCATCTTGGCAGAGGCATGCACGTCGTCTCGCCCGGAAAATACAAATATGGGCAAAGAGGTGGAGCTGAGAGGGGGGCTGTGAGCATCATGGTGGATGATTGACATCGAGTGAACTCCAAGCTTTCTGTAGCTAAGAGCTAACCGAGCTAACCTGGAGATAACAGGAGCTAACCAGCTAACGGAGGTAAGCAGGCTAAAGCTAAGTCACGTTGTTAACCGGCTAAAAACTGTGGTTGTTCTACGTTCTTTTGACTTGAAGCGGGAGATCTGGTACCTGTCAATGAAAAGGACACACCCCTAAATATGCAGAATTTTGAGATTAAATTACTTTTAAACAGGCTAGCTCGTAGCTAACAGGAGCCAACAAGCTAACAGAGGTAGGCGGGATAAAGCTAAAGCACTAGAAGTGGGGAATCAAAGTGAATAGTTCAAAAATCAGGATTTTGTTGCTTCACAATTTTAAAATTGATATTTTTGTTTAAAAAATATAAAATACTTTTAAAACAAATAAAAAAAATCCATCTCCAGTTCAACTCCACATTCACATGGTAGGATCAGAATCTGCTGGAAACATCATGAAGACATGGATCCATCCTGCCTCCTGTTGGGAGCGTGAGACGCCTTCCAGTCCAGACCCGAACCTCGTTGAAGGCTGGCTGTGTGTTTGTATGTGGTTAAACCTCTTTGTTTGCATCTAGTAGGCATGTCATAAACATTACCTAAGAATGTCTAATCATCGATTGGGTGAGTTTGGATCCATAAACTTCCCGTGCGAGAGGCTTCCAGTGTTGTTTCCCAGCCAGCTTCTCCATGAACTCATGATTTTTATCATTTTGAATGAGAATGAAGGTTTGTCTGCAGCGTTTGTCTCCGGCTTGGTGAGACCTGATCCAAGCTGCTATTTGCTGGTGGTTCATTATGTTCCTTCAGCCGCTCCAAATATGAGGAAATTCTGCCTGTAATGCTTCAACATGTGAGTTTGTGTACTCATAAAGCTGAATATTGTACTGTAAAGTTTCCTGCCATCGAGATGTGGTGCAGTTATTAGCCACACTCTGGTCTTAATCATCGTTTTTATCGATTTAAAGGGGAAAAACACAGAAAAATCACAGTTTCAGACTTTTTTTTTTTTTTTTTTTACATCTTCCTCTGGATGGTGTTTCTGCAGGACGTTTAAGATATTTTACTTCAGATTTAAATTTTCTTTTGTTTTTTTTCCCCCAGATACTTCCCTCACACACCCCTGTGTTGTAGGAAGGAAGCAATCATCCTGTTTTCCTTCATCCTAGTCTCACTGATGTTATTCCTGTTTATTAGCAACAGCTGCTCCCTGTTTTTCTTTAACTATCTCAAGGCCATTTCCTTCTTTTTCTCACTTTTTGAAACACTGACTGCCCTCTCCTCGCTCATGTCTTCTGTCTGCGTCTAGCTTCAGCTTTATTTTAAGCCTGATAAAGAAGAAACGAATGCTGTTGCTCCGGGAAATTTGTCTTAGCGAGGTACGTCAGGTTTAATTCGAGAAGTCTTCCTCAGCGCTGCGACTTTTCTGGCTTTTCTCCACGTGATTGACTTGTTTTCATGATGTCTCCTCGTCTGAATTAAAAATAAGGAGTAAAAAATGTTAACAAGGGTCTCCTTTTAAAAGAAAACAGCATTCCTTTCCTGTGGGATGCAGGATTGAAGCCTCGTCTAAAGCCATTCTGGACGGAGGGGCGGCTGGCTTTGTGTTTGACCTTGTCTGTTTTTTTTCAGGAACATAAATCCCTGAGCTGTCTGTGTGTCATTCTTCTTGCGAACTCCTTGCACACCTGTCACAGAGATAGTTAAAGCTGTTTAACTTCAATAATTCCTTTTCTTTTTGTGAATTCAAGCAGTGTTTGTGATCATATCGCTACATAAAAGCTCTGCGACTCCTTTTGACGGCACACAGACATTCATTATGTACATTTCCTGGAGGCATCGTTGCCCCGCAGCGTCTTCGCGATGGAAAACCATATGCAGCGAAGATTTCAAAGAACTCCATTTGTAATTCCAGTCTGCTCTTGTATGAATGAAATTTGTTTTGAGGTTCCAGTAAAAAGCCCATGGAAGGTAAAGGCGCAGCAAACACAGTAGTTTGGATCAGCATAGTGAATCAGTGGAATGCTTCATTAGGGTTTAAAGGGTTAAAGTTCAGTTTTAAGCTATTGCGTGTTTGGAGACCAGTTACCTGTTAAAGCAGCCTACAGAGCAGCACCAGACTCACGGCTGTCCAAAGCAGCTGTTTTTCACTCCGGTGGTCCTGCAACGGATGCTTAGCAGGCTCTTTCCACAGAGAAGAGGAAAAAATGTCAGCCTTCATCCTCACGTTAGCATGCTGCAGCTGAGCATCAACACGGCGGCCGTTTTCAACGTGCACCATTCAGCAAAGACATGCAGGAGAACATTGTCGGAGAAGACGATGAAAAGAGGGAGGGAAAAGATGGGAAGCAACGTCTGACTGAGCAGGAAAAATTAGAACAACACCAAAGAATTGTTGTGTGTTTGTCTGGTCCAGTTGGAGAGGAAAGCAGTCACGTGAATGACGAATGTTTTAATTAGTTTCCAATTTAAAAAAAAACACACACACCAGCAGTTTAATGAGTTTATAAACCAGCAAATATAAGAATTTAATAAGAAGATACAATCCAAATAAACTCTTGACTTGACAAGCTTATGCAAGAGATGTGTGCATAAATTATTTAATGGGTTTATGTCTTATACCTTCACAGAGCAAATGTGTTGCTCTCCGTTTCCACACATGCTTGACACCGAGGTGATGGTATGAGCTGGTCAAATGCTGGTTGGCTGACACATAAATCACATAAAGATAGAAATGGCCAAGGCAGGGGCATGCGTGTCGTCTCTCCCGGAAAATACAAATATGTGCAAAGAGGTGGAGCTGAGAGGGGGGCTGTGAGCGTCATGGTGGATGATTGACATCTAGCGAACTCTGAGCTTTCTGTAGCTAAGAGCTAACCGAGCTAACCAGCTAACGGAGGTAAGCTGGCTAAAGCTAAGTCACGTTGTTAACTGGCTAAAAACCGCGGTTGTTCTACGTTCCTCCTCCTTAAAGCAGGATATCGGTTATCTGTCAATAATTAGGCCTAATTTTAAGATGAAATTACTTCCAAACGGAGGAGTTATAAAAAAATGAACTCCGCTTCCGCAGACGTTATGAAGATAAACGTGACCTACGAAACTTAAAATGTTTTTTCTACCAAACTGTACTGTTGCTGTTTGGTACCTACAAGATTTGTCACCTAAATCTAGTTTACTACCTGTAAATGTAACATGAATAAAATCACAAAAAGACTAAGTAAGGACATTCCTCTATACAGTATTATCTATTTATCTGAGTTATACCTGTAAAATACATAGGTTAGAGGTAATATTATCATAAGTATACTTACTAATATAATATAATAGTAGTAATATACTTACTACCACTATATAGTATAATATACTATTTTACATATATACATGTGTGTGTGTATACATATATATATATATATATATATATATATAGTAATATACTTACTATAGCATCAGTGATGAACTTTGTTAAGATCTGTTTTTCTATGACTGCTTTTTCAGAAGCATTTTCTTTGCTTGTTAACCTTTTAAATGGACTATTTAAGCATAAAAAAGCTCCTTTCTCAAGGGATGAACCAGAGCTGTGTCAACATTTAACTTTCTAAATTATTTAGAAAGATGTGAAATTTGGTCTTATTTGTTTAGTTTAATCTGTGTGAAACAGCAAAGATCAGACAGTTTGGCAGGCAGAAAACAGGATTTTAGCTACAAGGAGATTCCCAAAGAGCTGTTAGCTGGAAGTGCGGCATATCTCAGCATGCTGTGGAAACTGAGGAAACTGTACTGAAAATTAAAGCGTTCTAAATCACATACATGTATTTAGTAGTACACTAGTTGTACTTATATGGTGAATGTATTCAGCTGAGCTACAGTCATATATTATATAGAAAAATGTACACAATGTTCAGACATGAACGGTGCAGTTTCACCCTACAGAGCAGCGAAGTCTCAAAGCTCAGGGGAATAGTTTATCAGATGTGCTTGTTTTACATGAGACACACCGTCAGCTACATGACGTCCGTGACTCTGGGAACCGGCGTAAAGATAACACAAGAACTGAGCCGGCTTCGGTTCGCATGTCACGCTTTTTTCTCTTTTTTTTTTTTTTTAGGAAAATGCTGAATTGTTGCAGGAATTACTGGAGCTTAATTAGACAGGTTTGTTGGCGGAAATCCTCTCAGGCTCGGGCGCTGGCTCAGGAACTGGGTGTGACACTGCACAGCTGAGACATGCATGTGTGGCAGCGCACATGCATACACCCAGAAACACACACACACACACACACACACACACACACATTTCCACACACACACACACAAACAATTTCTCCTTTCCTATTTCTGTTTATTTTAGGCCAAAAAAGACAGAGCATTTCATTTGACTAGCCCTTTCACCTTCAGTTGCTAGGCAGCGGCTGACATATTTTAAACAGAGGAATAACAGTGTGTGTGTAACCTGCGTGTGCATCCCTGTTGTTGCTCTGATAGCATTTTGCTGTACGTGTTTTGGAGGGCGTTGCGTAACCACTGTCTTGGCCAGTGCTGAGCTTGTCTATCAGAGTAGTGTTTGATTGTCTGCTGCTCAGCCTTCTGGAGACATTTCTGCTGAGTTTCCTCCAGTACACACTCAGTTTATTTATACACACACACACACTTCTCTGTAGCTGGATACGTAAGGACAAGGTTTCACGGTATTCCAGTTAGACTTTTCCCAGTTTTGATCACATCATTCACTTTGAAAACATGACATGGCATCTGGATACTGATGAATTTGTGATAAATGTGGGTGATCTTTACGGCCTTTTTGTGCAGATAGGATTGACATGTAATTGAAGAATTCAGAAAAGGTTAATGCTACCTCCCTGCGAGTCTTGACCTTAGATTAATTTGACTATGGCTCAAGTCGAAGTGAACTCACTCTGGCTTGTTTCAGTCTTAATAAAAGTACAAAACAACAGTGTTGCCCTTTTTTCTCATTCTTTTCTGCTGCAATAAAGACATGGATAAACAGTGGATATGGACACTGTCCTCCTCCAAGCATGACCATGCAACAAGATGCAGACTACAATTGCATTCAAAGAATTTGCAGCTTGTAATTTTTCTGAGAGAATTTTAAGGAATTTTGTTGTCATACCAGCACATACTTACACAAAATGACACAAAAATAAGTACGTATGGTCCCAGTTGTAGCCCAAGTACAGACAAAATGTACATATTGAGACAACTGTGTATAAAGGATAAAATTTAAAACGTTACATATATTGAAATAGAAAATCTACCAGAAGGTACAGAACAATGAAAAGGGCTATAAGATGGATGATTTAGTGTTTTGGATGATGCATTTGAGAAAAAAATGTTTATTTTTTATATTTAAAACAGGTTTTGAGTCACAAGTTATGATAAACCTTATTAAATGCAAGTTGCAGCTTAGTGCAAGAATGACAAAACAGAGAAGAAAATCACAATTATTTACATGGAAGTGTAAATTTAATTTGATCTCTATTTAAAAATGTACCTCGGGTTGATTTAATTTAATTTAATTTAATTTAATTTAATTTTACAGAACCAATAAGAGGCCTGGGGTTGATCCTTGGGGAACCCCCTTGATCACTTCTCGCCTTGTGTAAGGCACAAGTTAAACCTTCTGAGTGAACACATTGTGGTTTTCCTGATGAGCAGTTTTCAAACCAGTGGATGGAATAATCTGAGTGTCCCATATTGAAAAATATTTCTTTTAATAAGTTATGAATCACTGTATTGAAAGCTTTGGACTAATCAATAAAAAGCTACATGGTAGAGCTGTTTTTATTTATTTTTTATAGATAGACAATTATATACTTGCTGTTGTATTATAGATTTCCCTAAAACCAAGTAAGAAGTCAGCTTTTATTAGTAGATGGAAACTAGCATGTGGTTATTCAAATCAGCAGAATCAGAGCAGAAATTTCCATCCGGAAAGAATTTCATCACCAGTGAAATAGAGATTTAAAAGAAATCCTAGTGGTCATGCAGTAAGTGGTGTGAATAAATGCAATGTAGCTGATTATTTAGATTTTTTTTACTCAAAGTAAAGAATATCTGACATTTGTACAAGTGAGTAATATCCATTTAAGTGTGATTGGTCAATGCTATCTTAGCTGTATAAACATTTTGTGGGAGCGATCATGGGATTGTGTTTAGCAGAGCTGTCTAAAGGATTTTCTCTTGGGAATGCGAGGTTGGCCTATGGCACATTACATAATTGTGAGGCTATAAGAGCTGATTAATAAATAAAAACTTGCAACCATAGACATAGTGGTTACATAACTCTGAAACGATGCATTATGTTTGGGAGTGCAAATAGCACTCCACTCCTCTTTATGTGTTCTGCATCCGACCACTAGGGGGCGATGATCCGATTTCATTTTAACTGTTTAACACCAGTCTGGGGTTTGGAGTTAGTATTCATGAAATCTGTCTAGCACAATGGGACAAGCAAAATACTAACAAAAACATTTTAATCCTCAAATTGTTATTTAAAATTCTACCCCATGTGTCCCCATTATGGCGGATGTCCCCACAACGCTGGTGTCAGACTGAAGCAGGTCCTCATGAACGGGTACCATTCAAGGACAAACCACCAGAGATGTGTTTCCTCCATTTGATAGCTTTTATACTCAATTATTCAAAATGAGCTTTTCCCTCCTCTTCCTCCTCCTCCTCCTCCTCCTCTTCCTCCTCTTCTTCATTCTTCTCATCCTGGTTCCCGGTTGTTCTCTGAAACATTCATCAAGCCATTTACTGAGCATTTTCCTTTTAGACACTCACTAATCTGCCATCCAACTGTCTCCTCTTCCTTCTCTTCCTCTGTTCTTCATCTTTATTTCCATGTCTCCCTCTCCCTTTCTGTTTTCTTTCTCTCGTTTCTCCTCTGGCTTTCTCTCACATTTGCTTCCATCCATTCATTTATTTGTTTTCAGTGATGAGGCTCAGCTACTTCTTCACTTCCTCCCTGCTGTCTAACTCGCTTCTTTCCCTCCTCCTTTCCTTTTCCTGCTGTCGCTTCTCCCTCCTCTTGATCTCAGCTCCAGTTTAATCCCTCTTTCTCTCCCATCTCTCCGAGTGTGTGTTTGTGTTTATTCTTGCATGTGTGTGTGTGTGCTTGCTTGTAGATATCATGCCCACCAGAGAAGCCGGGAAGCTTTAAGCACTTACATAACCGACGTCCTCTCGACTTGGAAGTGTGTCATTGCTTTGGATAAGGACTCCTTGTGACCACAGCCTAAAGACCCTTCCAGGCTTCCCCTGGTACCACTAATGCCTTAAAGGAGGGATGGGGGCAGAAGACGTGAAGGCAGCAGTAAAGGGCAAACAATGAAGGAGAACAGCAGTGATTGTAAAGGGCAAGGAGAGATGGCGGGGGGATGAAATAACAAGAAGCGATCAGCTGTGTAGAGAATCCAACTGGTGGGATTCAGGGGGAGATGGGAGAGACTGATGGGATGGAGATGAATGAAATCAGACAGGCAGATGGAAGGAAAAGGCAGTCTGAGAAGGAGGCAGGTTTAGAGGTGAAACTGGGAGGTTTTCTGGACATGACGGAGAAGTGGCCTCCTGTCTGTACGTCTGACTGGGTTTGATTTGTCCTCTGATGCCACAATAGTTTAATTTACGTGATTCATGCTGCAGGAAGTGGAGGACATCACCGTCAGCCGCACTGACGCGCACATCGGAATGTAAATTACGTGGATATTTGGTACCAAATCTGTCAGACCTTAGCACAAATGAGTTATTTTACCATGTAACGTCAGTGCTCATAAGCACATTCTGGTCGCTTTGTTGTCAACGTCCATCCATCCATCCATCTTCTGCCGCTTATCCAGGGTCGGGTCGCGGGGGCAGCAGCCTAAGCAGGGAAGCCCAGACTTCCCTCTCCCCAGCCACATTTGCCAACTCTGCGGGGGGGATCCCGAGGCGTTCCCAGGCCAGCCAAGAGATGTAATCCCTCCAGCGTGTCCTGGGTCTTCCCCGGGGTCTCCTCCCAGAGGGACGTGCCTGGAACACCTCACCAGGGAGGCGTCCAGGAGGCATCCTGACCAGATGCCCGAGCCACCTCAACTGGTTCCTCTCGATGTGGAGGAGCAGCGGCTCTACTCTGATCTCCTCCCGGATGACCGAGCTCCTCACCCTATCTCTAAGGGAGAGCCCGGCCACCCTGCGGAGGAAACTCATTTCAGCCGCCTGTATACGAGATCTCGTTCTTTCGGTCACGACCCACAGCTCATGACCATAGGTGAGGGTAGGAACGTAGATCGACTGGTAAATCGAGAGCTTCACCTTCTGGCTCAGCTCCTTCTTCACCACGACAGACCGGCGCAGAGTCCGCATTACTGCAGACGCCGCACCGATCCGTCTGTCGATCTCACGCTCCATCCTTCCCTCACTCGTGAACAAGACCCCGAGATATTTAAACTCCTCCACTTGAGGCAGGACCTCACTCCCGACCCGGAGAGGGCAATCCACCCTATTCCGGCTGAGGACCATGGTCTCAGATTTTGAGGTGCTGATTCTCATCCCAGCCGCTTCACACTCGGCCGCGAATCGCTCAAGCGAGAGCTGGAGATCACGACCAGATGAAGCCAACAGATGAGACCAGACCGTTGTTGTCAACGTTAGGAATGTTATTGTGGTTTTCTACAGATGTGCAGGGGACCCAAAGCAATGGGTGGGTACATCACCAAACTCTGCAGCTCTTTGCAAACTCAACATATAAAAGCAGGTTTTTTTTTTAACTCACATTTAGTTTTTTAATTATTTCAAAGTAATCTAGATAAACAGACGACTGTATATCAATTTGTATGGACACTTATTAAACTCTTTTATGAACATGAGAACATGAAAAATGTTAACAAAGGGCTTAATAACTTCCTTCAATGTACATTATCCAGAAGTCTGCCTGTAAATTATTTATTTTAGCTGGAGTGCTGGGGATCAAGGGCTTAATATCCTGTTTCATGGGTATAACGCAAGCCACAACCTCTGGCAGTTTAGTGAAGCCGATGCGGAAGTCCATAAAACTGCAGTTCCCCCTTCATCCACTAGGGGCTCCAAAACAGAGCGCATCCCCATAGACTCCCATGTTAAAAAGATCAACTTCACAGCAGAAAAAAACATGTTTACAGCTTGGTTCAAAAATCCATTTTAGGTTTAATAGGTCAGCTTCACCTTCATGACAACTGTGGGGGGAGTGAATTTTTTTCTAACTCGCCCATTTAAAAGTAATTTAATCTCAAAATTTGGCATATTTATGGGCGTGTCCTTTTGATTGACAGGTACCCAATCTCCCTCTTCAAGTCAGAAGAACGTAGAACAACCGCGGTTTTTAGCCGGTTAACAACGTGACTTAGCTTTAGCCCGCTTACCTCCGTTAGCTGTTTAGCTCCCGTTATCTCCAGGTTAGCTCGGTTAGCTCTTAGCTACAGAAAGCTCAGAGTTCGCTCGATGTCAATCATCCACCATGATGCTCACAGCCCCCCTCTCAGCTCCACCTCTTTGCCCATATTTGTATTTTCCGGGCGAGACGACACGCATGACGCTGCCAAGATGGCGATGGTAGGAACCGCCCACCGAGCTTCAATTCAGCTCTTCAGAAACCTACAGGTGACGTCACAGAGACTCTGTCTATGGTCTAACGTCAGGTCTGAAAAGTAACTACAGATGTGAGGTGTCCACAGAAAGTCCAGAATCTCAGCTAAAAGCTCTATGAAACCATTTCTATGACCACTGAACACATATAAACAATTAAAGCTATGGACCCTTGTGTCCATCCGATGGGTTGCACGCAGACAAACCACCTCCACTGAAAATACATCTCACACTTTACAAAACTCAGTTAATCTCACTATGACCAAGATTTACCAAAGCAGAGGCTAAACAAGGATAAATTTATGGTTTTTAGTTGTCATAAAACATGTTTTATGTTTGCTGTCGTGCTCCCAAAAATGTGTTAAAATCAGCATAAAACTGCATTTATTCACACAAAGCAAGAAACCAAACAAAAACTACCTTTCTTATTGCACTTTGGGAGCAGTTTCCCATCCAAAAGTAACTAATTCTGCCCAGTTACTGCGTTTGAATGGACAGATGTGTCTATTCTCTCCTTGTTTCCTCAGTCCCAAACAAAAAAAAAACTGCTCTACATATTGATAAACCTGTTCACATCCTGCTGCATCAGAACGAGTAATGGAGGAAGAGGCCTCCAGAGGACTCCATGCATGTGACTTCAAGCTTCTGCACATATCTACCATGCACATGCTGACTATAATAATGTCTTTTCCACATACATATAAAACATGTGATTTTAAATGGAAGAACAGCAGACTAACTACATGCTGGTAGAAGAAGCAGAACAATATCATTCTATTGTTTCGCCTGTTTTAAACAAAATGAGCGTAGGATTCATTAAAAGCATCAACCCAACTAATCCATCTCGTTTTCAGCATGTGACCTTCTGTCTGCAGTGCTGAGCGACTCTAACTGCTGGCTTTCTGAGCTGTGTAGGTGTGTTTGCATTCGTGTGAGCTTGTTTGTAAGGTGGCGAGTATGGTTGAAATCCAGCCGACTCTCTTCATTATAGGAGGCCAGAGAGCAGCCAGATGCTGTTAATAACCTGTGTGTGTGAATGTGTGTGAATGTGTGTGTTACTGTCGCCATCAGCGGGAAGCCGGTGCTTCGCCTCAATGCACCAGAGTCCAGGTTAACGCAGGAAACCAGAGAACGTGTTGGTGAACTGGGGTCACTTTAAACTGCAGCTTGATGTAATCAGATCTTCACACGCTCATTGGTTCATGCAAGAAGAAAAAAGCAGTCAGAGGCCAGTGTTCCCAGTTAAAGGGAAGAGTTTATTAAATCTACCAGCAGAATTAAATATATAGTTCATAGTTAATCTATGATTGTGAAGTCCAGCTGATGGCTTGTCTTATCATTGTCCTCATGGAATCATATTATGCATAAAGTTTGTACAAAAAGTGAAGAAATGAGTGTTTGGTGGATCATTTCTTTGTTGTAACTGCTTCTTGGCGATATATTTTACATTGTTTATTCCCCTTTTGAACAGAGCCACATTCAAAGGGATGAGCAGCAGAGTGGAGTGTGTATCCAACCATCAAAAACTTGCCAAATCTTTTGTACCGATGCCAAAACACCTTTTTCTGCAATGGAGTCTTGTTTTGTGCAGATTACTGGATATGAAAATGATGTTGCAAATGTCAGAAAATAAAATATAATTATGACTTTATAAAGGATGAAAATCTAAACAACCAAACTGTGGTGAGAGGAAAAGTTTTAACACTTTTAACTGAACGACATGATCAGTGGACACGCACTGTGATGCATGCGAATACTCCCACAGACACACTTCTGCTCACAGATATCGATTAATCATTCAGATTTCACACAACTACTTTAAAAGTGTTATTCACAATTTCTTCTTTTTAGCTGACTAAATTTATCTTTTAGCACTCTCTTCTTGTCTTCCAATAAACCGGTGCAGTTTATGTTTGAGAGGAAAGTTGGGCAGGCAAAAACAAACTAAACTAATCTGAACAGTGTTCACATGAACCATCTCAGTGTAAACTGGACACATCGCATGTCCATTTTTATGCTGTTTTTTTTAGGTAGGCTGGTTGTTCTTTCATGTTTACGTCACGGTTTTTGGTCGTTTTTAATTCAAACATTAAATGTCTCTTTAAACAGGCCTTGCAGCATCAGCCGGATTTGATCTATTGATTTATCCCAACATGTTTGTCGAAAATATTCCCAGAACCTGCAACATTTATCCTGTCAGACAATAAGATGCTATACGATACGATTCCATATTATACTGTGTAATGTAATATGATACAATACAGTATAATGCAGCATGATGCCTTGCAGTGCGATGTCTTATGACACAATATGCAAAATGATATGATACGATGTAAGATGATACGATGTGAGACGATACAATGTAAGACGATACAATGTAAGACGATACGATGTAAGACGATACGATGTGAGACGATACGATGTGAGACGATACGATGTGAGACGATACGATGTGAGACGATACGATGTAAGACGATACGATGTAAGATGATACGATGTAAGACGATACGATGTAAGACGATACGATGTAAGGCGATACGATGTAAGGCTATACGATGTGAGACGATACGATGTGAGACGATACGATGTGAGACGATACGATGTGAGACGATACGATGTAAGGCGATACGATGTAAGGCGATACGATGTAAGGCGATACGATGTAAGGCGATACGATGTAACGCGATACGATGTGAGACGATACGATGTGAGACGATACGATGTGAGACGATACGATGTGAGACGATAGGATGTGAGACGATACGATGTGAGACGATACGATGTGAGACGATACGATGTAAGGCGATACGATGTAAGGCGATACGATGTGAGACGATACGATGTGAGGCGATACGATGTAAGGCGATACGATGTAACGCGATACGATGTGAGACGATACGATCTGAGACGATACGATGTGAGACGATACGATGTGAGACGATACGATGTGAGACGATACGATGTAAGGCGATACGATGTAAGGCGATACGATGTAACACGATACGATGTAACGCGATACGATGCAACGCGATGCCATGTAAGGCGATACAATGTAAGGCGATACGATGTAACGCGATACGATGTAACGCGATACGATGTAAGGCAATACGATGTAAGGCAATACGATGTCAGGCGATACGATGTAACGCGATGCCATGTAAGGCGATACGATGTA
The DNA here is from genome assembly GCF_933228915.1 of Telmatherina bonti. Classification (NCBI taxonomy): domain Eukaryota; kingdom Metazoa; phylum Chordata; class Actinopteri; order Atheriniformes; family Telmatherinidae; genus Telmatherina; species Telmatherina bonti. The sequence continues at coordinate 5,805,270 of NC_136613.1, forward strand.
AGGCGATACGATGTAAGGCGATACGATGTAAGACGATACGATGTAAGGCGATACGATGTCAGGCGATATGATGTAACGCGATGCCATGTAAGGCGATACGATGTAAGGCAATACGATGTAAGGCAATACGATGTCAGGCGATACGATGTAACGCGATGCCATGTAAGGCGATACGATGTAAGGCGATACGATGTAAGACGATACGATGTAAGGCGATACGATGTAAGGCGATACGATGTCAGGCGATATGATGTAACGCGATGCCATGTAAGGCGATACGATGTAAGGCAATACGATGTAACGCGATACGATGTAAGGCGATACGATGTAAGGCGATACGATGTAAGGCGATACGATGTAACGCGATACGATGTAAGGCGATAGGATGTCAGGCGATACGATGTCAGGCGATACGATGTAACGCGATACGATGTAACGCGATACGATGCAAGGCGATACGATGTAACGCGATACGATGTAACGCGATACGATGTTATGCGATACGATGCAACGCGATGCCATGTAAGGCGATAAGATGTAAGGCGATACGATGTAACGCGATACGATGTAAGGCGATACGATGTAAGGCGATACGATGTAAGGCGATACGATGTGAGACGATACGATGTGAGACGATACGATGTGAGACGATACGATGTGAGACGATACAATGTAAGGCTATACGATGTAACGCGATACGATGTAACGCGATACGATGTGAGACGATACGATGTGAGACGATACGATGTAAGGCGATACGATGTAACGCGATACGATGTAACGCAATACGATGCAACGCGATGCCATGTAAGGCGATACGATGTAACGCGATACGATGTAAGGCGATACGATGTGAGACGATACGATGTGAGACGATACGATGTGAGACGATACGATGTGAGACGATACAATGTAAGGCTATACGATGTAACGCGATACGATGTAACGCGATACGATGTGAGACGATACGATGTGAGACGATACGATGTAAGGCGATACGATGTAACGCGATACGATGTAACGCAATACGATGCAACGCGATGCCATGTAAGGCGATACGATGTAACGCGATGCCATGTAAGGCGATACGATGTAAGGCGATACGATGTAACACAATACGATGCAAGACGATACGATGTAAGGCAATACGATGTCAGGCGATACGATGTCAGGCGATACGATGTAAGGCAATACGATGTCAGGCGATACGATGTAACGCGATGCCATATAAGGCGATACGATGTAAGGCGATACGATGTAAGGCGATACGATGTAAGACGATACGATGTAAGGCGATACGATGTAAGGCGATACGATGTAAGACGATACGATGTAAGGCGATACGATGTCAGGTGATATGATGTAACGCGATGCCATGTAAGGCGATACGATGTAAGGCGATACGATGTAACGCGATACGATGTAAGGCGATACGATGTAAGGATATACGATGTAAGGCGATACGATGTAACGCGATACGATGTAAGGCGATACGATGTAACGCGATACGATGTAAGGCGATACGATGTAACGCGATACGATGCAAGGCGATACGATGCAAGGCGATACGATGCAAGGCGATACGATGTCAGGCGATACGATGTCAGGCGATACGATGTAAGGCGATACGATGTAACGCGATACGATGTAAGGCGATACGATGTAACGCGATACGATGCAAGGCGATACGATGCAAGGCGATACGATGCAAGGCGATACGATGTCAGGCGATACGATGTCAGGCGATACGATGTAAGGCGATACGATGTAAGGCGATACGATGCAAGGTGATACGATGTAACGCGATACGATGTAACGCGATGCGATGTCATGTCCTTTTTTTCCCTTTATGGTCTCATATTTAAAGCAGAACACTTTTTTTTTTTTTTAAAAAGCACTTTTATTTTAGTTCATTTCAATTTTAACATTTTAATTTTCCATTACAAAGCTGACCATTAAACAAAACGTATATATTCCTCAAACTGTCCCAGGCCACAGGGTCTTTTTTGTCAGTCAATAAAAAGTAATAAATGAAATGAATAAACGAGTAATGAGTAAATTAATTCAATAAATTAAATACATAAATAAAAGACAAATAAGTAGATTGATAATAATAAAGTAAAAGAATATGTAAATTAAGGTAAATAAATAAACAGGAAAAAACCACACACTTAACAGAATGCTGGGGTAGATTGATGTAATTATTCACAATAAAAATATAAAGGAATCAAAACATTTTCCTCTTTTTGCACCAAATTTTCATCTTTCATCTCAGAATATAAAAGTAGATGAAAATTATTATTTTATTTGTTGTTACCTTGGAAAAGGTTTTGTTATCAAATGTCAGACGAGTAAGGTTTATTTTTCCGCCCAAGCATATCATATTTGTTGTTTTTCAGCTTTTCCCGTTCCACATCAACCCTGTCACGTCTCACTTATTGTTTGCTTTGAGTCGTTTTAACCCACAAAATGTGAAAACATGGTGGAAAACATGTCTGTGACTGGGTTTGTATCTTCATGGTGTGTTCTCGACCAAAACAATAAGCTGATCTGTGCGTCTCCAGTCAGAATCAATCAAGTGGAAACTCTGGATGTTTCAGTCAGTAAACACAGTTTTTATATTCACTTCAGGTAAAGTTCTGCTAACAGATGGTAAAAAAAGAAGGTATTTTCCATTTCTTCTGTCTTTTATTTAAAGATTTGCATAATCTTTCCTGCTTTTCACACACTGCGAGGGAAGCGATGGTAAAGTTAACTTCATGTTTTCTGATGAAACATGTTAATTTGCAGGATTACAAATCTTTCGCTGTGGATCCACAAAAAGAACCCAATAAATCTTTCTCCCTTTGGTACCGTTTTCTCCTGAGCCTTGCTAAAGTGTGTCGGCACTGATTTTAACAACACCAGGCTGTGGATTAGTGGCTGTAACACTGCCGATGTGGGCTGCAGTGCAATAATCTATTGTGGTAATCTACCGCCAATGAGATGAGGGATCATTAGCCAGATCATGGGATCATATTGGGGCAGGATTTATGCAACCACCAGGTGTTGGTCTGGTGTGTGTTTGTGTGTGTGTTATTGTGAGCTCTCTGCACAAGGTTAACATGTTGCTCTGTGGATTGAAACAGCGAGCCGACGTGACGAATAGCCGTGTGTGTGCAGGGTTCCCGTGTTCTTAATGGATTTTCACATGAAATGTCCCAGTTTATCATGAACACGTTGCAGCTGGTGAAGGTCACTGGGACAGCATTAAGCCTCCAGTTTGTTCTACTGGTTTGTGATGTGCAGGATTAAATGCTTCCAACTGGTTTTGCTTAACTTTAAACAAGAGCAGGAAAAAACAGCAAAACAACGGAGACATGAAAATTATCACCATAAAGCGTTTCGACTCTCAGGGGTCCAGATTTATTTCAAGTGATTTACTATCTGCCTTTAATCACAGATTAGTTGTAAATTTTCTCCATTGAAGTGAAGTGTCGGCTGTTCTGGGTCACAGTGCAGCCTTCCAGTCTGATTGTTGGTTATATCACTATAATGGTGGGTTTTATTCAGACATTTTAAACGTTTTGCATCAAAGATGAAGTAGATGCGACTGAACTGTCATGATGTTGTCTAATCACCAACGCTCAGACTCTAAACATCTGGAATTTATGAATAAATGGGGAGAAAAGTCTTTTAAAAATGTAAAAACAACACGAATTTTTGTATATTTCATGTTTATTTTAGTGTCAAATGTCCAAATTATTGGCCTGCAAAAGGCTCCACCAGGCGACAGAAGACAAGTATCACATTTTCTCATGAAATGATGCAAAAGTCTCAGAAGCTGCATCAGACACGACACACAAGGCTTATGAAGGAGAAACCTTGAGCTGCTGGAAAAAGTTCATCTAAAGTGGGCTAATCAGCTATTGATTTACTTGTCAAGCAGCTCATTGATTAACCAATAAGCTATTTGACTCCCAAAGGTCTGAGAAGGCCGCCTGATTTCTGACTTTCTGGGGAATTGATGAACTTCTTATTTCAATTCGTTAATTTACATAAAAACTTTTGTTTCCAAGAAAAATACTTGAAAGTAAAACTTTACTAGACACTTGTTTTGCTTCTTCTTGCTCATCTGCTCGTGTTTTTTTGCTTTAATTTTACATTTTCTTTGGGAAACTATACATGTTTTCCCCGGACCAATAAAGCTCCTTTGAATCTGAAGATGAATTGATTTTATTATCATGGCAACTTGTCACAACATTTAAAACCAATAAGCGGCGCTCGCCCTCGCAGTGATACACCTGTCCATGTAATGCAGCAAGCGAAACAATGTTATTTTAAGATTTATTTTTAATAATTGGTTAAATTGTGAATAAATATTGCAATTATGAACTAAACAGGAGTTGCTTACATTCAGATTAAGTCACATTGTTATATTTCATCTGTGTCATTTTTTTGATTTCCTTCCTAAAAGCGGGCTTTCTGCTCTTGGGAGTTTTAGAAGTGATGGTCAGGTGGTGGTAAGTCCCAATCCATCGGTAATGATGGATTTTCTTTTGTAAACTTTGAGTGTGTATCCTACAAAAAACAACTACAATCCCACTTTGCTGAAAAAAACTACTTCTGTAAATTGCCCGAACCAACCACAGTCATGTAGCCAACATCCAGCCAATCATACACTGTGATGGCAGGCGCAGGGCCCCTAGCAGATCTGGTACCTACGCCGGTTTACTCGCCATGTGTAGAAAAAATATAAAATTCTTTGCTTACGTCAATGTCTCTGATTATTATGACCTGGTCTATTACGACCTTCTCTCGCAAAGGTCATAACACACCGTTGAAAACACATTTAGAAGTGAAGACATCGATTTTGGCTTGTATAACACGGAAAATGTTACATAAATTCCCATCCATCCATCCATCCATCCATCCATCCATCCATCCATCCATCCATCTTCTGCTGCTTATCCGGGGTCGGGTCGCGGGGGCAGCATCCTAAGCAGGGAAGCCCAGACTTCCCTCTCTCCAGCCACACCTGCCAACTCTGCGGGGGGGATCCCGAGGCGTTCCCAGGCCAGCCGAGAGATATAATCCCTCCAGCGTGTCCTGGGTCTTCCCCGGGGTCTCCTCCCAGAGGGACGTGCCTGGAACACCTCACCAGGGAGGTCCAGGAGGCATCCTGACCAGATGCCCGAGCCACCTCAACTGGTTCCTCTCAATTCATAGATTACATAAATTCCCTTCAACATTTTAATTTGCAACTTCCAAAAGAGTGTCAGAAAACTATGATGAATCAAATTGAATATTTTTAACTCCTATTTGCAGCTGGTTAAGTTGCAGGTTGTTACCTGGAAAATTGGAAGGAATGGTTGGTTTTTGGATGAACTGAAGCATTTGTGAACATTTTCTGGTCATCAGCTGGGTCTCTCCTCCTCCTGCTTCTGTGCTGACCAATACAGAGCTAATATCTTGCACCTGAGTCTGTTGATTCCTCGTGCGTTGTCCTCGTTGCATCACGCCGTTCGTGGTTCTGTGTGCAACATTTTTAATAGTTCACCCGAGTGAAGAGCCAGCTGCTGTAACCACTTCACTGTCCGTCTGCAGCTTTCCAATACAATCATCTATTGTTCTCCTTCATGCTTCCTGTGTCCCGAATCTTAATCTGTCATCTGTCCTTTGAGGAGAACAGTTTTCATTTGCTCTGGTTTGTTTGTTTCTCCACTTAACAACGAGCTTTCAATTCAAAGCCATTCTCTTTATTTCTCTTGCCTGACTTATCTTGCATCTCTTCTTCCCTCCAGCTTTTGGTCTCATTTCTCTTCCCCATCTCTCCATCTGTGCTGAGATTTTTCTTTTTTTTCCTCTGGTAGCAACTCGGAGATGGAGAGAAATGTGAATTTAAGAGAGAGGAGACATAAAACAAACCAGAGAGCTTAATGCAAGCTGTGGATTATAACCGATTGATGCCCCTTTCGTTGGGCCAAACAGGACTCTGCATTAAAGGCTTTACAGGAATGTTGCTGTGGTTTCCTGGATGATGTCCTGCATCCTACAGCGTGATGTTGGAAAGGACAGAAGAAACGTATGTGATTTGTAATATTCTCTAAATTGATTAGTCACTACAGCTGCAATGTTAACATTCCCAGAGGTCCAGGCAGCTAAGAGCATCCCTAACAGAGCCGGAGAATCAGCATCCACGGCTGCTCGGCGCCCTGATCTGTCCACCTAAATACCCGCTGACCTGCTTTCTCTAAGCTCATCTGTTCTGCCTCCTCGCTGACCAACTTAATGTAACAGACGTTTAATGGGACAGTTACGTGAATCAAGAAAAACAAGCAACCTGGCCGCACCCCTCCCTGTTTGTCCACATGCTCGGAGGTGGAGGTTTCTGGAATTGGAAATCGATCCATGTTTGTGTAGTGACAACACAGAGGCAGCGATTGTCAACTCTTTCTCCCTTTCTGCCTCTCCTGCTTCTTTTCGCCGAGGTAATCACTTCCTTATCTGTGTGTCGTTTTCTCGGCCCCTCGTTTTTATTTACAGTCTTGAAAACAGGATTCTGGAAAGTTTTGCTTTGGTAAAAGTTCAGGAGTGAGAATGACAACACATTGAAACCCGGCATTTCTGAGAACAAACTGGATCTTCTTTGATAAAGCCCTTTTTAATGAAATGAAGCAGGAAAAAGTCAGTACACCCCAATTATATCACAGCTTCCAATCTATCAGATTAGAATCAGCCTCTGGATTATTAGACAAAGATTAGAGTCTGGGTTGGAGGAGAGGGGGAATTAACAAACTTCTGACATCAAGGGTCTGATTTTATCTTTGTGACTGGTCATCATGGTGAAGTCGCGACAGTTTTAAGTGATGCAACAAGTTAACTATTTGTCATTAACAGACATATCTGCATTGTTTGTTCTAAGCGTTTTGAACCTTTTTTTGGGTCAAATGTTTTCCAGTACAAACTGGTCTGCAGCCCATTCAAACTTTAACACTGTACTGGTGTTCTCATTCATTTCATAACTAAACCAAATCCACATGCAGTTTGACAAGCTAAAAACTTGTCATTTCTGAGATGATTCAAATGCATTTATATATCATGTGCTTATTAAAACGCACATAGCCTACAGCAAGGTGCCCAATAGGCAGACAATTCAATAAAGCTACAAGATCACATTTAAAAGCTGTAGTTGGACTTATAAAAGCAAAATAAACAAAATTAATTGAACACTACATTTTACTGCAGTAAAAAAAACTGAGAAACTAGAGAAAACTGGATGGAAAAAAAGTCTTTTATAAAATACATTGAAAACAATAAAACTGCAAACAAAATTTAGTTTTTGATGTTGACATACAAAAGATATAATTGAACATTTACTCAGTCAAGTTTTTAGTTGCCAGACATGACCAATGTTTTTCTGCATCTGTTTTTCGTCGCGAAAAATTCCACCGTGTTTCTGTTTGGTTTGTTGATGCTGCTTAGTGTGGAACCTACAGCTAACGTTAGCTAACATTAGCAAAAACTCCAAACACCTCTCTCAGCTTTGCCTTGTTACAAAAGCAGACTTAAGGAAGTGGATTGTTCTTTCACAAAAATTTTACCATTATGGGGGAATGAAACCCTGTTTGTTTTCATTTGTTCATTTTGGGTACTTCATAACTTTCAATACATGCTAAGGGCTAACAGCTAGCTGAGTGTCTTCTTCTGCTCTTTTTAGTATATTGACATTACTGACACCATGTGGCAGGAAGTTACATTGGAATAAGCGTTTATTGGAAGACAGTAATATTTCTTGTGTCTGGTTGATAAGTTATGTGGTCCTGCAGCCTCGACAGCCCACAGGTGATAAAATAACCCGGTAAGTGGGGCTTGGGGCCCAAGGATGGGCCACCCTCTCTGAATAACTAGTTTAGCCTGTTGATGCAACCAAAGTAAATTGAAGTACCAACTGTAAAGCATGGTATTGGAGGCATTAGGACTTTCAAGACAATATGAGGCTGTCTGAAAGTTTGTGCTAAATAAGAAATGGAGAGTTCACTTGGGCAATAGAGCCTTTAATAATTGTTCACATTTCATCTAATATAATTTGACGTTCATGTGCCCAACTTACACAGACTAAGAATGTCTTCAAAAAAGGGCACTCTGGGAGACTTATAGTTGGCTAATACACACACACACTCTCACACACACACACACACACACACACACACACACACACATATATATATATATATATATATATATATATATATATATATATATATATATATATATATATATATATATATATATATATATATATAAATGCAGCCTTTTGTGTTTGTACTACATTAGTCATCACATGATCTCTGAATTGAATCTGTTAACTCTTTAGAGACTGTTTATGAAGCAGTGTAGCTTTTCCAGTTCTTCTTTAGTACTTTGTACAGGTTCTGAAAACACCACTATTAGCAGCATGTACAGAACAAACTGTGAATTGATCCGTTTAAAGTTCCTCTTCATCATTAGAGATTATCTGGCTTCGTTAAGGCAGTTTCAAGTCCTTTATGGTAAATATATTTTCTAGCAATCAGTGTGCAAATCCACTTCAAACAGACCTAGCTGACTGGGGGAACGTGGAAAATGCCCCGACACAGGAGACCTGGCCGACGTTACACTGAGCCCCACATGCAATTACCGCTGTCACGCCACAACGGGCACAGCTTATTGCAAATCAGTGAAGACTTATTAACAAGGCCTCCGGTAGAAATCCTGCACCGCAGCACTAATGAATGTTAACTTAACGACATCTTCCCTCCAACACGCCAGTCAACCTGTCAGTAAACAGAGGCAGGAGTCGGACATCGCAGCAGATCAGAAGCAGAAGCAGTCCGCAAAGAAGCAGTCATTTTCCCCACAATTCAGAAATGTAGCCAACATTTTAGAAAAATACAATATCAGCATGTTTTTTATGATAAAAAGTAATATGAATGATAACGATCTATTTCATAACTTATTAAAATCAGATTTCCATACTAATAATAATTTTTTCAGTGAACTTAAACACAAATTACCACATTTTAGCACCTTGTTTTGATTAAAAAAATAATGACTAAATGGGAGTCATTTTCTGCTCAATTAATGTGCTGAATCCAGTGCCTGAAAGCTTTCCCTTTAGCCAAGCTCATAACCATTTCGTTACTTAGCGAGGATCAAGCTGGACGAAGATATGAGAAGATATAATCAACTGGTGTTCAATCCCACAGATCTGATTTGATACCAAGTGAAATGCAAACCAGTATCAGTGATACTGTTCCGATATTGATACTTTCTAAAACAAAAAAAAAAAAGAAGTGTTTTTGGAAATATTTTTCACTTTCTGGTCACAATCAGACATTGCAGAGATGCATCTTCTTCTCATTGTTTTGCAGGCAGTGTGCATGCAACGTTTATTTGCACTACCAGTACTGACTGGTAAGATGTGGGGACCAGAATATTATCTGCAGCCGGATTAGCTCAGTGGCTAATTGTGGGATCTATCGAATGGCTTATCTTGCAGCTATCCTCTGAAATTAAGGCTTGAAAACTAGTGGGTTTTGATGAATTCTGTTCAACCCCGTGACAAGGTGTCTATTTATCCAATTCAAAACGGCATCGTAAAAACTTTGTTTCTTAACGCTGAGTAACAAAAATGATTATTTTAAAGCTCAAAACTGTCAGAATATTCACAATTAAGGAGAATAAAGTTCTTACCGCTGTTATGTTTTTACCGGCGTGTGTTTGTGTTCAAGATGACTGAAAAAGTAATCAACAGATTTTCATGATATTTTCAGGAGTTGTTGGAAATGTGTAAAGGAAGAACTGATTTAATTTTGGTGGTGATCCAGATCACCGTTTGGATCCAGGAACTTTTTAAAGGCCTTGGTGGAGGCTTGCGCTCTCCGAGTGTTTTTCTAGTTTCTGTTGGATTTGTTTGAGATAATTTCTGAAGTGGACTTTAATAATGTCTAAGTAATATTCTTGTTTGTTTAAGTGTTAGTTTTGTAACACAGGACTCTGCAACTGTTTTCCAGTTAGTGATAAACTGCATACTTATCTGAAACTAGTAAAGGATCCATATTTAACATGAAAATCAGTAACTGGTATCAGAGGTAAAGATCTTTCAGTATTAATCTGCAGATTACTTACCTAAACTAACCCAAATTTAAAGATTTTATGTTTGGATTACCCCATTGACTGCAAGGGTGTTCAAAGTCGGTCCTCGAGGGCTGCTTTCCTGCAGGTTTTTGACATATTCCAGCTACAACACACTTGACTCAAGTTATAAGGATCTAACAACCTATGAACTTCAGTACAGACTCAATAATCTGAGTCAGGCGTGTCTGAGCAGGAATACATGGAAAAACTTGCAGGATTGCAAGTTGGGGCTGGACACACTTGATCTACTGAGACTCGGAGGGGGTGAATGTGCTTAAAATGTTTGACTTTTTGTTTTTAAAATGTAAGAAATCTTGACATTTTCACCTTCAGGCCGTCTGTTTTTGTTTCTTCCCAGGATCCCTCGGTGCAGAAGGCAAGCGGCGGCAGGAAGAAGACGGTGTCCTTCAGCAGCATGCCCTCTGAGAAGAAGGTATTTTACTCTTTCTGGCCTTTTCTAGACTGCTTTTGTTTTCACTCAGACAAGAATTAATTCAGTTCAATTCAACTTTATTTATATAGTGTCCAATCATGGCAATGCCATCTCAAGATGCTTTACAGACAGAAAAAAAAAACATAATGAAGGCCAATTAATAACAGCCTAAAAAGGGAAACCAACAGATTGAGTTGGAGCCTCCAACTCAATCTCCCATCCTGAGCAAGCACACTGGCGACAGTAGGAAGGAAAAAACTCCCTTTTAACAGGAAGGAAACCTCCGGCAGAACCCGGCTCAAATTAATGCCACATAGAGGCTTTTGTGGTCTTCTTATCCCTGAATCTCTTTAATGGAAGTGCAGAGCTCGATGCACAGAGATTAAAAAGAAGAAAACAAGAATCAAAACTTTGTTGCACCCTAGAAAGTAGAGTTTTCTGCTTTATTCTAGGTGAGCAGTTCCGCCGACTGCTTGGCGTTCATGCAAGGCGGGTGTGAACTGAAAAAGATCCGGCCCAACTCCAGGGTCTACTGTCGGTTTTTCACCTTGGACTCGGATCTGAGCTGCTTACGCTGGGAGCCGTCCAAGAAGGACTCAGACCGGGCTCGGCTGGACGTCTCCAGCATCCGAGAGGTGCGTACCGGGAAGAGCACGGAGACTTTCCTCCATAACGGTCCTCTGTCTGAGCACCTTGCGGAGGAAGCTGCCTTCTCCATCATACACGGTGACGAGTATCAGGTAAAGATTTGCTTAACGAGAGCGAACAGGTTAAAATGTCATCATCCATCCGCTAATCAACAACTGGTTGCTCCCTGCAGTCTCTTGACTTGGTGGCGTTGTCAGCGGATGTAGCTAACATCTGGGTGACGGGCTTGCGCTACCTGCTGGCCCATCCCTCCATCGTTGGAGGAGCTGGAGGAGGCGGTGGAGGAGTAGCAGGAGGGCCGGGTGATGGAGGCGGCGTTGCAGTAGAAGGCAGCTTGGGAAGCAAGATGAGGAGCGAGTGGCTGGCAACGGAGTTCGCACAGGTGGACGAAGACGGCTACGGCATCGTCTCGGAGGATGTAGCTGTCGCCACCATCTGCAAACTGTGTCCGGGTATCAAGGAGGCGAAGGTGAGACGTTTACGAGTTTTATCAGCCATTATTATTCATTTCCACCTGATTCTGTTTCCCTTCAACTCTGCTCGTATTTATAGTTTCAGCTTGTGTTTGGAGCCACAGCATGAAGCTGTTTTTAGAGAAAAGTCTTCCATACTTCCATCCACAGCTCCCCCAGTAACTCGCACAACATGAAAAATCCCCTGAAATTAAACGGGTCGTTTAGGCTCCGTTCAGACTGCAGGACTTGCTGCTCATATCGGATGTTTTTCTGAAATCCAAATTTTTTGAAAGTCTGTTCACGTTTCCGATCAAACGTAACTTGTATGTGATCTCCTGTATGAACCTCATGCGCACCAGAAGCGTCCCGCATGCGTGTGACGTCTTTGTGTTTGCAGAAGTAAATATGGACGACAGCAGAGCATTTGCTACTTTAAACGTTTAGTCCAACCGTAGCCACAACGTTGTGAATGGGTTCGTTTTAAGGAGACGTTGACGGAAGAGGAAGGTAAAAGTTTTGGTCTTTGTGGAGCTGTGGCAGCAACAACTGTAGAGAGAAACGTTTGGGTTCGGAGTCGCAGTCAGGATTGGTGGGAGAGTGATGTGAGCGCATTTACCGATAAAGAGTTCATAAACAACAAACGCAGAATAACGACGTTTGTCACGTGTCGGATTAATGCGACCTGACCGTTCAGACTGACGTCGCATGGCAAAAGATCGGATACATATCGGATTTAGGACCACATATCCAAGCGGTCTGGGTTGCATTAGAAAATATCAGACCTGTGTCGTTCAGACTGTTAAGAAAAGATCAGTTACATGTTGCATAGGGGCTCAAACACCGGATTTAAGTCGCTTCAGCCTGTAGTGTGAACGTAGCCTTAGAGTCCTGACTCTGTTTGATTAAATCTTTGGTGACTGGGGTTAAAAATAAAACTGCAGGTGTCACTTCAGCTCCAACCGCAGTGCGAGTGATTTCTTTCCGAGTGGGATTTGTGGTTCAGTAGGACGTTTAATCTGTCATCACAGCAGATCTGTAGCTGTGCAGCGCTTGTTAGTTTGGAGTTGGGATCCACCGTCAGGCTTCATGGCGCATGCATGCAGATTACAAACACTGCTCGGACAGGTAAGGAGATAGTTTTGTTGCGATTACAACAATGAGGGAAGATCCCTGCATGTCCCGGCGGAGAGCAGAAGATGAAATGATAGAAATGAGGGAGGAATCTCGGCTGCGTTGGGATTTCTCTTTCAGTTTAACATCCTTACTGGAATAATAGCAGACATTTTAATTATTCAATCTGCTATATTAATCTAATAGTTATGATTTGGACTGAAGTCCCAAAAAAATATATAAGCTTTCCTATAAAAAAAAGAAAAGAAAAAAAAAATGATCTCCTTCTTAAAGCGACTTTCCGGCATGTCCCCCAAAGTCCTTCGTTGGAAGTTTTTATACATAAACCCACACTGGATAAATAATAATGCAATAAAATCCATGTTGTTTTAGTTTATTTACATGTTGAAAGCTTTAACAACGTCCTCCAAATATTTCACGCAGCACTTCATAATAAATGTTTTTGTGTTTTTCTTATATTCGAGTTGCTTTTAAGGGAAAACTCGTCTGAAAATGTGAAGAAAATATTAATTATAATGTCATAATTTTGTTTAGATTTGAAGCAAATTAGACGATTTATGAATTAATCAGATTTTACAGTAGTTTTTTTGCAAGGCCCCATGTGGGACCCCAAAGCCCTGAGTCTCAGAAGTTCTTATGTACACCATGTTTTGCAGAAAAAAAAAGAGAAGAATAAAACTAAACTTGAATGAAACTAATTTAAATAAAATTAATTGAATTATTTTAATTAAAACTTATTAAATTTAAACATATAGTATGGATTTCAGTTGAGTTGATTTAATGAAAATGAATTGCATTAAACTGAAAAAAATTAAACTAAATTCAATTGATAGAACAGAACTGATTAAATTAAATTTAAACAAACCTAATTAAATTAAATTAAACAAATAACGGGTGGGAAAATTTAATTGAAAAATCAAAAATCTGGGATTTTTTTGCTTCACAATTTTAAAATAAATTTTTTGTTAAAAATCTTTTTTTTTTTCAAACAAATAAAAACAATCCATTATAAAAATGTTATCATTTTTTATTGTTTTTATTGATCTTTTTACTTGTCTTCTGGGGTTTTATAGCAGCAAAATGATGATCTGGCTGCTGTGTCGTTTTTTTCTAATTGAAGTCAAGAAATATTGCGAGCAAAAAAATAAGTTTTAAACATTTATTTTGTTTTAATCTACAAAAATCAGCAATATTGTAAGAATTGCAATTTAAATTGAATCGGCACCAAAAAAATCAGAATCGAATCTAACCGGGACAAAAGTGTATTGTCACAGCCCTAATAAATAATACATATTATTTTGAAGGTAGCTAATTTTACATATTTTTTCTTTGTATAAAAAATGTGACATCATGTAAATTGGCTTCTAAAGGGTTAAAGTCAATTGAATAATTTAGTAAGACCCAACTGATTTATTGGTCAGCCAATTAAATCAGCTGATTACACGTGTCACGTGGATTATTTATTTACAAAATAATCATCATCGGCTTGGAGTTTTGTCGGTTAAACACAGATTTATTCAATAAATCTGGGAGAAAATAAATTTTCTGCTTTATTTCTAATAAAACAGTAAATGCTGTAAAGTGTCGCGTGCAGAATGACGTCATTGCGACTTTTGGCCACTAGATGGAGCTCTGACGTACAGACGTAAAGCTACAGTTACAGGTGAGCGGAGCTTGCCCTCAGGTAAATTAACAGCAACGTTGTGAATGAATAATGACTCAGAATGTCTCCGGTTTCAGTTTAATCCTCTTTGCTATGTGTAATGAAGAGTGTTTTTCGCTCTTATACCACGTAGCTGTAGCTACGCGAGGTTAGCATCACGTTAGTGTACAAGTGTACAAAATATCTGAGAGTACAGAACGACTGTTCATCACTCCATCAGCTGCGTGTTGAGGAGCGTTTTCACAGGTTTTGGTGTTTACTTGGTCAGAAAATACTGGAAGGTTACAGAGGCTGTAATAGCAACCCAGTGTGCGTTATGTCGGTCTGTTTGTGACCATTTTATACTTTGAATGCAACTTTTCCGAATGTTTTGACATTTGAGAAGGCATGTCTAGTTTTTATTTTACTTCACGAGTCATTGCTTCATTGTAAAGAAACGAATGGAGTGAAGACAATGTAATTTAACGTTAAAGGCAAAGAGCTGCATCATAATGTTTTCCCAGTAACTTACAGTAACATACATATATGACCTAAATGTGAAGATAACTCCATCAGGAAGACAGATGTTTCATACTGTTTTGCAGGTGTTTGAACTTAAAAATTCCTCTGATGTAAAGTTAAACAATCACTAAAGAACAAAATACTGTGAAATGTTTTTCACTGATAGCTTTGTTGTTGTTAGCATTGCAGGACCAAACATTAAGTTATTTGATTCTTTATGCATTTTCAATTAAATAATGAATTAGTTATTTAGTTTTTTTTCCTGCCAAATATCCTAATTGGAATCATCCTCAAAAAATAAAAAAAGAATCCACATCGGTCAGGCCCAATTATTTAATATTTTTGGATTTGATCTTAAATTTGATGAAAAATTTTTAGCTTTAAGGTGGAAAAAACATTAATCTTTCATGTTTTCATGGCAGTTTTTGGAGAAGACCTCTTTGTCTAATGGGTAGTAGATTTGTCCGCAGTTGACCTTGAAGGAAAATTTAAGTTGAAATTTCAAAGTCCTTGAGGAGAAACTAAAAAAATAGTCCCACCGGTGGAAAAACGACAAGAAACGTGTCCAAAAAGTGAAGTAAAAATGACCTAAAAGGGTGAAGAAGGGTCAATCTGATTTATTTCTGCAGGTCAGTCACAGTTTCGCCTCTTTCCTCAGGTTCGTCTACGCTTCAAGGAGATCCAGCGCAGCAAGGAGAAGCTGACCTCTCACGTGACACGCGAGGAGTTCCAGGAGGCCTACTGCGAGCTCTGCACCCGGCCCGATGTTTACTTCCTGCTGGTGCAGCTGTCCCAGGACCGCGAGTGTCTGGATCCGCAGGACCTCCGCCTCTTCTTGGAGACAGAGCAGGGTCTGTCTCTGGCTACGACCGAGGGCTGCTGGGAGCTCCTGAAGCGATACGAGCCATCGGCCCAGGGCAGAGAGAGAGGACTGATGGGTCTGGACGGGTTCGCTCGCTACCTGCAGTCCACCGAGTGCCAGCTGCTGGACCCGGAGCACCTGGGGGTCTGCCAGGACATGAACCTGCCTCTATCCCACTACTACGTCAGGTGTGTTTGGCAGGTTTTCAACATGCATGTAGAGGATTTTTGGCCAAATTTCATACTTTACATTCCCACTGATGTTACCAGAAGGTTTGTTTCAGGGGTACACCAAGCGGCAACCTCCGTCGATTAAAAGTGAAGCCGATGCAGAAGTGCATAAAACTGCAGTTCCCCCTTCATCCACTAGGGGCTGCAAAACAGAGCAAATCTCCATAGACTCCCATGTTAAAAAGACCAACTTCACAGCAGGAATAAACATGTTTACAGCAGAAATAAACACGTTTACAGTAGAAATAAACAGGTTTACAGCAGAAATAAACATGTTTACAGTAGAAATAAACACGTTTACAGCAGAAATAAACATGTTTACAGTAGAAATAAACACGTTTACAGTGGAAATAAACATGTTTACAGTAGAAATAAACATGTTTACAGCAGAAATAAACACGTTTACGGTAGAAATAAACACATTTACAGCAGAAATAAACATGTTTACCGTAGAAATAAACACGTTTACAGCAGAAGTAAACATGTTAACAGCAGAAATAAACATGTTTACAGCAGAAATAAACACGTTTACAGTAGAAATAAACATGTTTACAGCAGAAGTAAACACGTTTACAGTAGAAATAAACACGTTTACAGTAGAAATAAACAGGTTAACAACAGAAATAAACACGTTTACAGTAGAAATAAACATGTTTACAGCAGAAGTAAACAGGTTAACATCAGAAATAAACATGTTTACAGCAGAAGTAAACAGGTTAACAGCAGAAATAAACATGTTTACAGCAGAAATAAACACATTTACGGTAGAAATAAACATGTTTACAGCAGAAGTAAACAGGTTAACAGCAGAAATAAACATGTTTACAGCAGAAGTAAACAGGTTAACAGTAGAATTAAACATGTTTACAGCAGAAATAAACACATTTACAGTAGAAATAAATACGTTTACAGTAGAAATAAACAGGTTAACAACAGAAATAAACATGTTTACAGCCTGGTTCAAAAATCCATTTTAGGTTTAATAGGTCAGGTTTACCTTCATGACAACTGTGGAGGGAGTGAATTTTTTTCTAACTCGCCCGTTTAAAAGTAATTTAATCTCAAAATTTGTCATATTTAGAGGCGTGTCCTCTTGATTGACAGGTACCGATCTCCTGCTTCAAGTCAGAAGAACGTAGAACAACCGCGGTTTTTAGCCGGTTAACAACTTGACTTAGCTTTAGCCCGCTTACCTCTGTTAGCTGGTTAGCTCCTGTTATCTCCAGGTTAGCTCGGTTAGCTCTTAGCTACAGAAAGCTCGGAGTTCGCTCGATGTCAATCATCCACCATGATGCTCACAGCCCCCCTCTCCACCTCTTTGCCCATATTTATATTTTCTTGCCGAGACGACGTGCATGTCTCTGCCAAGATGGTGATGGTAGGAACCGCCCACCGAGCTTCAGTTCAGCTCTTCAAAAACCTACGGGTGACGTCACGGAGGCTCCACCCATCTTTTTATATACAGTCTATGGTGTATACCAAAAAGCTCAGACAGAACGACAGCATTTGTATCACATGTTAGCGTAATGTAAAATGTTGTTCACACTACAATAACCAGAACAACCATCTACCTGTCAGGGCAAAGGAGGGAACAACGTAGATTATATTGCAAGCTGATTATCCTGACCTCACATAAACAGCTGGATTATTGGAAAGTCTTCATCCTGGATGCCTTCTTTTTTCTGCCTATGTCTGCACGCGCACAAGCAGTTTTTCTGCCTTTTGTCCCAACGTTTTGTGATGAACATTTAGAGAAAATTCCAACCAAGGTGAAAGGTTTTTTCTTTAAACTGGCTGTGCCACATCTGTGCATCATGTGCTTTATTTGCTTGGAAAATCCATGTTTGTGTGCATGAAGCCTAAAAAAATTAGAGTTTTTGTGCGTGAAATAAAACTTCACAGCTGTAATAAAAATAATGATCTGCAAATATGTCTCAGATTTTACAATATGTGTCAGAATTCTTGTGGAATTAGATCAGATTTTATCCGACAGGTTTTTGAGCAAAGTTTTTACCATAAAGTGATGCTAAAGGTTTCAGAAACCTTACCAAACATGATCAATATAGAGTGTTAATCAATGACTAATCAGTGATCTTGCCTTGGAGTTACTCTGCTAATTCATTATACAGCTTGCATATGCAGGATGTGATTTTCAGAAACAAATATAGAAAATGTGATGTAGCCTTCAGAAATACTTTGGTGTAAATGACATGAAAGTAACTGTCCTGAAAGGGACATAATGACATTAATATTTACCGTCTTTAAAGCAAGAAACAGGATGGAACAGCAGAAAAACTTTCTGAAATGCTCAGAATCAGGGAAGAACATCTCTCCCATGCAACAAAAGTTGAGTCTTAACATCACCAAATAGCAAATATGGACAAAAGGCAAACATTGCATCGCATAGCCAGAAAAAGGTGTCTTTAATGTTGCTTCCAGCCAGAGTTTAGACAGCTTCTCTTCGCTGGATTCTGTTAAGAAACGTTGAAAATAAAGCTTCGCTCATGCATCTCTGTGGGTATTTAGCTGTAAAACATGTGAATGAGTTTTAAGTTGCACATAGTGTTTAACGTCTTCAGTAAAAACCTGAAGAAACTGGAATTTACCCGGATGTGCCCCACCATCTGTGCATTAGATATAATATTACAACATAAGCAAAACAACCGCAAACACACAGCATGCACTAAGGTTTTGAATTGACCTCAAGTGTGATTATCTCCACTTCCAGAAAGCTTCCTGTCCTCTCAGGGTGTATCTGCACAGATGACCTGATACCCCCAGATCGGATTACATCTGCGTGTATATTTCAGGTAGTCGTTGTGGTTTCAGCTCAGCACATTTTCATGCATGCATCTGCTCTGCAGAGAGAAAACGGCCATGTGTCTTCTGGGCTTTCAGCTGATTCATGTGTGATTTCAGATAAAAATGCTTTTTTTTTTTTTTTTTTTTTAACCGAGCTCTGCCAGCACAGTTTTTAACCACTTTGTTGCAGTGTCAGAGTATTCACACATGGCTCTGAATGAATTCGCTCTATGCCTCCTTTAATTCATCCGCCAGATGGTTCTATTTACTCACTCCTGTGTGAAAGCCACCACTAAAACCAGCATTTGGGAAAAATATGCACATTAAGTTGGACATATTGTGCCAGTATTACATTACACAATATGTTTGGTCTTTCTTTGTTTTGTTTTTTATGGGTGAAGCACCTCTGAAACATATTAAATAAACAGTGTTAATGTTTTTATTTTTGCATGGAAAAGTGCTTTTAAAAACATCTTTGATGGTTAAATTCATACTTGAGATTTCACCTTTAATGCTGTTTGATATATACAGTTTCTGAGACCTTTAGGATCATTTTATGGTAAATATGTTACTTGAAACCTTGTTATACTCAATCTGACTCTTGTCTTCTGCCTCCTGGTGGATGAAACAGTATAATTGGGTCAGACTTTAAAGGGATTTTTCCATTAATCACTAATTTTATCAAAACAGAAGGGTAAAAGTACGACACATGGTTTGAGATTTTCACACTTGTGAAGGAATAAGGATGCTCCTTTTCTACATTTGGTGGCTTGTTCCACCGTCATGGAGTCTGGACTGGGTCTGGCTTTTAATGAAGGGATGGCAGAACCATTTGATGGTCCTGAAAGGAACGTTGTGGTCCAGAGGAAGCTTAAATAGCTGCTGCAGACCCAGAAGTCCGCCTGGCGGCAATGCTACGTACATGGTGCGGGAAACAAGTAAAGCTCAATAAGAAACATCAGCTGGTTGAGCATGTATGTAGTAAAATATGCAGAAACTCAAACTGGTAACTAGTACTGACACATTTTGATTGAATGTCTCACTAATTGGCCGGAAAGACCCATTTCAGGGTAGTGTTCTTACATCTCTGGGAAACATGCAGATTCTTGCTGAAATGATGTGAAGATAAAGATGCGATTAGATGACTGGACCATAGGAAGTGGTGTACATTGCAAAGAGATGGGGGCCCAGCATGGAGCCTTGGGGTTTGTGAAATAGGATGTGGTTGTATGTCTGTGTCGTAGTTTAATGTATCAGAACCGCTGCTGTTACGTCAAACAAGACAAGAGCTGCTGACTGAACCTGCTCTTCTGTTAGACTTAGACCTGAGACGTGCTTTCCATAGCCTGATGGATGGGATGGAGGTGGGGAGGCTGCTTGATATGTCTTGACCGGGGTTGATAAAAGCCAATTTGAATCCTACTTAGGGCTGGGCAATATGACCTTTTATTAATATCCTCCTATTTTTATGGCATGTCATGATATACGATATATATCGCGATACTTACCTTAGCCTTGAATTAATGCTTTGGTGCATACAGTCACATCAGTAAGTTGATTCAAGTGCAAGTTTTGTGCAGTGCATAACAGCACTAAGAAATAAAACTATAAACTAAAGTTCTTTCTTCTATAATTGAGCTACTGTAATAAGACTAAAAAAAAGCACAGATTTTCAAAAAACAGTAAAATGAAAATTAGCTGCCTGATAAAGTGAAAATGAAAAAAGCGGGTTTTGTCCTTGTGGCATAAATCAAAAGTTAAAATTAAAAAATAGTCGAATTTGTGCGTCGTTTGTTGTACCTTTGTGGCGACACTTTTGCGACATACTTTGCATACGACAGTTGTTTGGTCCACTTCCTCTCTCCGGTATCCAAACCACCGCCAGATGATGGATCCTGTACTATTTTTCTTTGGAACAAATTCTTCCTCCATATTTTGTAAGAGTTCTCTGAGTTCTCTGGATTTATTTTAAATAAAACACCTTCTTTCTTTTCTCCCTCAGCACCTCGTACCGCTCCTACCTGCTGGACGACCAGGTTCACGGCAGGGCAGACCTGGGAGGGCTGATCAAGGCTCTGCAGTCCGGCTGCCGGTGCCTGGAGCTCGGAGTCACCGATGGCCCAGAGGGGGAGCCTCTGCTTGGCGTTGACTATGGACCAGAAATCTCCAGGCACCATCATCATCACCACCATCACCACCACCATGCACCTGTCACTATCCGCTCTGCGCTGGAGGTGGTCAACAAATACGCCTTCCTGGCCTCCCAGTACCCTCTCCTGCTGTACTTGTGTCAGCGCTGCTCTCCGGCCCAGCAGCGCACCATGGCGCACCACCTAAAGAAGGTGTTTGGATCCCGTCTTTACACCCCAGAGGCGCTACCGGTCAGCCTGGGAGGCCGAGCTACAACCTTACCCTCCCCTGAGCAGCTGAAGGGACGCATCCTTGTCGTGGGGAAGAAGCTCTCTGTTGAGCAGGAGGGCTCTGATGGGGAGGTGTCAGAGGAGGATGAGGAGATAGGGGGAGGCGGGCCCTTGGCGGGACGGAGAATGACCATCCCCGGTGAGGAGGAGCTGGGTGTGGTCTTGGTGGTGCCGCCTCCATCTCAACCCAGGAAGCTCCGTCTCCACAAAGAGCTGTCAGACCTGGTAGCCATCGCTCGTATCGGCAGCCGCAGCTTCTACGCCCAAAGAGCCAGTTACAAGAAGGCTCAGCAGCAGTCGCCCCCCAGCAGTCCTTCGTCCCCCGGCTCACCGATGCCTCCTGACCTGCCTTACTGGACAATGTGCTCCCTGGGCGAAGGGGAGGCCGGGCGACTGACCAGCGAGAGCCCGGAGGACCTTGTCATGTTCACAAAGCGCACCCTAACCAGGGTACGACCGAGCTCAGTGCGTCTGGACTCCAGCAACCCAAACCCACAAGGGTACTGGAAAGGCGGGGTCCAGCTTGTGGCCTTGAACCAGCAGACACCCGGCGCCATGCTGGACCTTCACCGAGGCCGCTTCTCGCAGAACGGAGGGTGTGGTTACGTCCTCCGACCAGCTGTGATGAGAGATGAGGTGTCGTATTTCAGTGCCCACACTCACGGCTGCGTACCAGGAGTCCCACCTCAAACTCTGCGCGTCAAGGTCCAGTTGTTGTTCTTACTCATGTAAAACTGCCGGTTTAATCCGGTTGTAATTGCTGTTATCGTCCGTATTTATGGAAAAAGCCCGATGAGGAATACAACAGTCTAAATTTAACAAAGATAGATATTCTCTTTGATTTCACATTTGAGTAAAATGAAGTATAACGACACCAATTTAAGCATGTAAAGCAGGGGTGTCAAACTCCAGTCCTCGAGGGCCGGTATCCGACGGGTTTTTGTTGTTTCCCTGCCCCAACACAGCTGATTAAAATCAAATGGATCCAGAAACTTCTTGTTAACCTATTTATTAATTTCAGTCAGGTGTGTTGGAGCATGGAGACAACAAAAACTTGCAGGATATCGGCCCTCCAGGACTGTCATGTTATGGGAGCATAGATGGATCCAGCACCTAGTGGTCACTACTGGTATTGCACGTGAAGATGCATCTGCTCCAGGTTTCGTTGTTTGGTACAAGTGTTCCTCTTGCAACACGTGTTGCCTCAAATCACAGTTGTTTTCATGTTTAATTTGCAAAAACACAGATGTACAGCAGGCCTTAAAGCTGAAAGGCACTGTAAGCTGAAAAAACATAGACAAATAAACTCAACTCAACTTTATTTATAAAGCCCTTTAAAGCAACCAAAGTTGGGACAAAGTGCTGTACATCAGCCAAAAATTACCAGATGATTAAATAACACAATAAGACAATAGAGCATACAAGGAATAAAAAAAAAAAAAGAAGAAGAAATAGTAAATAAAACCAAAATATAGCACATTGACCAGAAGCAGACTTATACTAGGTTAAAAGCCAAGGAATAAAAATGGGTCTTAAGATAAGTTTTTAAAAAATAAAGTACAAAGGGAAGGCGATAACAATACGTGCAAAAACTCAGAAACCGAATACAGAAATGTTGCACTATGAAGAGCTGAAATCTGGAAAAAAAAAACAAACAAACCCATCAGAAAGTCCTGACCAGCAAGAAAAAACAAACTTAAAATTCTCTGTAAGCCCCATGACGGCTGTCAGATGGTTGACGCCTAACCTGATGGTGAGTTGCCACGGCAACGGCAGACTTGTCCGAAGCAGCTGTTTTATCCTGGAAACGTTTCCTTTGCGGACTACAAGGCATTTGCTTCTGATTTGTTTGTGTCTGTTTTTGTTTTCTTACGTTGCAGCAGGTCGAGTTGAGCTCTCAAAGCTTCACAACAAAACCTGGATCACAAATTTCCAAACTCATTTCTGTAAACAATCAAACACAACGACAACAAACTAAATCGGAACGAAGCCAAAACATCAGTCTGGTAGATGCAAAGCAGAGCAGGAAAGACATCTTGAGCTGCAGAATAAGATCACAGCAAGTAAAACCTGACTGTTGGTGGTTTAAGTGACTTATCGGGACTCTGGTCTGCTGTGCAGGTCATCAGCGCCCACAACCTGCCCAAGCCTCAGGGCTCCGGAGCCAAGGGGGAGGTCATCGATCCGTATGTGGTTCTGGAGCTGCACGGCGTTCCAGCTGACTGCGCCGAGCAGAGGACTCGCACCGCCGCTCAGAACCAGGACGACCCGCTGTTTGACGAGACCTTCGAGTTTCAGGTACGGCTGCTGGTCAGCGTAGCCCGGTGGTGGCGCAGTTTTCACTAGATGTTTGGGCGAAAACCTTCAGCTTGTCTCACGATTTTTTCATTATTCGTAAATTTGTAAAACTTTGTAAAACTTCGGTTCTTAAACAAACAACTCCAAAGAACTTTAAACTTATTTTAATTCATGCAGAGAAAGTCAATGTCTAGTGACCAGTAAAATAACAACATAATAACCAGTAAATAATGAAAAATCTAAGTATCTAAACATGAAAATCTATACATTATAAATACATTTTCTCCTGATGAGTGATCCTTTTAGAAAATATTATAAACAACCTGAAGTTTCATAAGAAAAGCAACATTTCACACCGTATGAGGATGTAATTCATGACTTTCTTCACCCAAACACACAAAAACAGACGTTTAACAACCATTTCTGAGCACGTGTGTGTGAGAGATCATTGTTTGGCTGGAGTACAGAAGGAGTTTACTTGCTCAAGGTATCTGTTTCATATATTACCACCCATTATAAAAGACTAAATCTTACAACATTTCATGTTTGCTTTAGCAGCAACGCTTACCTTCAAACCTTTAGCAACAGCTCCTCTCCTCAGGAGGCCGACTCCGTCTGTCTCCTGTCACGACACAACCAGAATAAATGGAGTAAATCTTCACAACTTTAAGTGCTGTATTGATAATCTTGGTCTTTACAGAAAACCTCAGACGTGTGAAATAAAAGTGTTAAGACATAAAAAACTGTCAAAGTAAATCTGCCTGGTGCACATTTTTTATCTCCACTTTGAATTAGTTTCAGTCTGGATTTAAATTGCACCAAATCACTGAAACAGCAATTTTAAAAGCTTTTACAGACCTTTGAACTGTTAGAAACTCGTCCTGTGGTTATCAATGGTGAAGCACTCGAGTGGTTTTGGTCCTGTCGCTCCAATAGGAGCTTTTCTGTGTTTCCTCGGGGAAATTGTGGGATTGTGGTCTTTGAGGACTGGAGTTGGAGCTGTAAAGCTTTGTACGGTTGGAGCAGAGCTTCCTGCAGCGCCTTACCGAGCACATCTCTGCTGTTTTTGTCTGCTTTCATGTCAAGTTTAACCCTCTGGGGACGCCGGCACCGTCGGCGATGCCAGGGACCATGTTGTGTTTAATCCAGCATAGCTGTCGAACCATAAAAGATAGAAACTTACTTTTTTCCCCCTCTTAATCGGGAGACTCCAGGCTTTCAGACGGTAGTTCCGGCATCACTGCAGCCAATTCATAGGTGATACAGTGTTGTGTCAAAATAGGTGTTCCATCAGAGCCTTGTCTTTGGCGCATGACATGTGTTTGTCCAATCAGAGCCGACGATGCCTCAGGAAACGCCTCCAAACGGTGTCAATCACTCTGCATCGGTGTCATTAGCAGTCGGATAGCTGCCTTCTGTATTTACAAGGCTGATAAATGATGAAAACAGCAGCTTTTACGCACGTATACCATGCATAGTTGCTCAAACAAACATTTGCATTACTCAAGTAGTTTATTTAAACATAAATGACACGACGGCGTTGTAACAGATGTATAAGTTGGTAGCAGATACAGTGTGTGCAGCTGACAGTGATTTCAGAAAGCTGCGGTGCTTCAGTCCCCTTCTGTACCTTTAGTCATGCTTCCAAATTATAATACTCTTTATTTCAAGCAAAGGAGCCTCATTTACATAGCAGTTTATGATATTTCAATTAAAAAAAAAACAAGGTATAGGACATTATGGGGCATTGAAAGGTGGAGTTTATTAGCATTTAAACTATAAAAAAGTCAGATTTATTTCTCTAAAATACCCTTGGTCCAGAGGGTTAAGGCTTTAGTCAATGTCTTTAAGTGTTCTTATACTTGTGGAGTTGCTGCAGCCTGACACTCCATCCAGAGCTCAGCTGCCCAGCTCCCGCTGGCTGTTCCTGAAGCCGGGCTAAAAACCCGGGCTGCACCCAGACCTTCTCCATCTTCATGACTCTTTAGATCTAAACTGAAAACCCACCAAGTCCAGTTCAGTCCATAGTGTCTACAATTACTGTAGCTTATTTAGTTTATTAGCTTAGCAAGAGAAGAAATGAAGATATAAACATGCAACACCGCAAAGTGGCCAAAGTAGTGGAGTCTTTATCAACGTACGTATGACTAATAGTGGATCCATTTAGAATGAATGTAGGATCAGCTGGGAATCCCTGTATGGCTGGAGCTCTGACCTCTGACCTCTGTCTAGTTATGCCTTCAGACACACATCGCCCTACCTGACGTGTTTGGACAGTAATCATTCAACCTCACTAGAGGTGTCACTGGATGCTGTGTGAGGTGTGTAGCAAAGGAATGGTCACATTAGCAGAAATCAGAGGCAGCGCAGAATGCATACAAAGGAAGATGAACAAACACGACATCAACTGACTGGTCGAACTCAGACAACTCCTGCTGCACCCCAGCAGCAGTCCATACAAAACACTATGATTCCTGCTGGGAAACATGGACAGGACCGCTCTGAACGACATGAAAAGGAATGCAACAAACGGCGTTAGGGAAAGATCCGGTGCAACAAGAACACATGAAGTCAGATATAACGGACTGCTGCCAACGGAGAAGGCCACAGTCATCCGCACGCAGCGCAGTCGCCGATACCGGCGTTGGATTATGGAGACCAGAAAGCGAGCCAACGCACCGGGACGAGGGGCTTTCCTGCTCTCCTGGAGCAGCATCCTTCCCCAGGGGGTGCCGTCCACATGCCATCCGCCGCCTCAGTGAACATCAGCTGACGTATACGTTAGCTAGGGGCGTTGTCGGGCTGTCGCTCTGATGAATGGGGTCGACACGTCGGCAACGCCTCAGCGAACATCGCACCAGCCAGCGACACCTCCGACAGAAGATCCCCGTCTGGTGGGCCGACGTTCCCGCTGAGTGACAGCATAAACCACAGAGTGCACATGATTCATGTAGTTTCATTTAGGTTTTATTTGCGTCTACTGACGCACTTCGATCATCTGAAGCTGTTTTTAATGCGCTGCAGAATAAAGTCCTGACTGAACTGGATAAAAGTAAAGTCACGTCAGATGAGTAAATACAAAACTAGAAGCCAAACCGTGAAGCTGAAGAGTTCTACGTTTGTTTAAACGCAGGTATGTCCAGGTTGGATTACCTTTCTCAGGTACCAGACTGGAAATTAACTTCTCGGTAGGAGAAGACGTTACACTGAAAAAACTGAAATCTAAGATTAAAAATCTTAAACTGAGTTCACATATGCATATTTTTTTAAAGGTAAGATAATTCTTAGTTTTTATGCCAGAGAATTCCTCGTTTTAAGAGTATTTTTACTTGTTTTGGGAAGTCTTGACAAGCCTAATTTTCTTCTTCTGTTGGCAGATAATTTATCTTTATTTAAGCCACATTTACCTAATTTTTGTTTTTATTTTCTTGTTTTTTAAGGCTGAGTTTTTACAGTATAAATCTTCAGCCATCTTTCCACTTTCTCTCTCAGCTTTAGCAGTTTCTGCTCAAACGTCGGCGTCAGGTCTTCAACTTTTATACGCAGGATTTTTGGTTCTTTACAGCACTGCTATTCTCTAAAGCTTCTTCCATCCTTCATCTTCTCAAAGCTGCAAGAACAAGAAGAAGCGTCTTGTTCGTCAGGTCCATCCATCCTCCAGGAGAAGCAGGTCTGCAGCGGGGTGGGGTCACTGCGGGGGGCAATGTCTGCTTTATGAACCCGGTTGTTTCCTCCACCATGTTTTTCCCGCCGTCTTTGTGTTCAAGATAACTCAAAAGGTTACGGAGGGATTTTTATAAACATTTCCAGAGTTGTTGGAAATGTGAAAATGAAGAAGTGATTAAATCCTGGTGGTGATCCGGATCACCGTTTGGATCCAGGAATGTTTTAAAAGGATTCTTTAACATTGTGCTTGGTGGAGGTTTCCGCTCTCCGAGTTTCTAGTTTCAGATTTAACGAGCAGCTTCGGTCGTGCACGCTGCAGGGCGGGTCGTGCACGCGGCGGGGCGGATCGTGCACGCGGCAGGTTCCGAGTGTTTTCATGTAAAAATGTTGGTACTTTCTCACCACCTCGATCAGCTGTTTTATCAAAACAATCCGTTTTACCTGCAACAGTAAAAACGCGAAGCAGCAACTCCACTTCCTGTTTCTCCGTGTTAACCACGCCCACCTCACATGTCCAACCAATCACACGATACTTCTCGCAGCCCCGCAAGAAAAAAGTTCTGCAACCCGATGTGTCGAGAACTGTCTTCAAACACGTCCGCGAGAACAAAACGACGTCATTTTCTTCTCTGAACCTCGAGAACAAGAAGAAAGTTCCGGCTTCTGGTGGAGGATGGAACAAGATTTAGCCTGAAAAACTGAATCTGCACAAATAAAGGGGATAAAGTGGTTTATGTGGATTTGGTTCACCGCTGTGAGAAGTAACCTACATGCCCAAAACCAGCCTCTCCTGCTGAGATGATGCATAAGGACATGTGTGCGTTTGTGTTTATGCAACAATGTGTTCATTTAAGGCGCCGATTTCACAGTTTATTTCTGCGTTTATTCATTTTGACCCAGATAAAACCCTAAAATTTACCTGATAAATGTCGGCTCTATGTTTTTACAGTTAGCTGCAGTTTGAAAAGCTGTGGTGTAAAACAGGTCAACATGTCAGAAACTGTGTTTATTTGGAGTTTTATTTGGCTTTGTTTGCACAGTACTAAGGAGAGCAATTATTTGTGAAAGCCTTTTATGTAACTGCATGACAGCTCCTTATTCTAATCCTGTTTGCAGACTGCTAAATGTTTCAGCTTTAGCAGAGGCTGGTTTGTTTGGCGGGGGGAACGGCGGCGTGCTCCGCAGCGCCCAGTTTGCCTGCATACGGATGTGGACGGAGACGTTAAAACTGAAGTAGTTTCCGTCTGATTTAAGTGTTTAAAGTTGATTTAAAGCAAAGTGAGGTGAGAAAAAGTCAACAAGGGCTCCAGGTCTGCTCTCCTGTCGGCTTTGAAAGCTGATCCCCGAGAGCGTGACCGAGGGGGGTCGAATCCATCAAGACTCCAACGAGGTGTTTCCATGGATAAACTGATGTATGCGGTGAATTTATTATGCCGTGCGGAGTTTGATGGCTTGCTGATTGGGCTTCTTTCACTGGCGAGTCCTGCCTGAGAGCGGCTGAGCCATAATGACAAGCTGTCGCAACCGATATGCAAGGTGTGTGTTTGTGTTTTCTGTGTGTTTGCAAGGAGTGTGTGTGTGCAGCTCCCTGCAGACATAATGTACCTTCAAACAGACTAAAAAAAGAGAGGCGTAATACCTGTAATCAGGAGACGGTAATTGCAGCGGCTGTTTGGCAGGAGACAGACATTAAATGAGATTTGAATGGATGATTTCTGCGTCTGACTCACGTGTGTGTGTGTGTGTGTGTGCGTGTGTGTGTGTGTGTGTGTGTGTGTGAACTGCAGAATTACAGCTTTTCTTTTTTTATCATGTCCACACCTTTCTTTTAATTCTCCTGGCTCAGATTGGACCCAGCGAAGTTTTGCCTTTCCATCACCAGCCTGCCTGCCAGCGGCTTTATTTTTTTTCTGTGGTGCTCGCACAGTGAGGAAACATCCGTCATGCGGGCAGCCGGACCCCATCCGTCAGAAATGTCAGCAAACAGTGACGGAGAAAAAGGAGGGTTCCGCTTTTTATCTCACTTTTCATAAAAAAAAACAACTCAACAAGGCAGACGCGGGCGCTTAATATGATGTCGGGCATCAGCGAAATCAACGGCGTTGCCGTGGTTACAAGCCGACCCTGTAAGAGGTCCTGAGATGGATTTCTGCAGGAAACTGTAGTGCCCTGCAGGTTTAGGTTTTAAAGAGAAGAAATAAACAGTTCTTGTGCTTTTTTCCCTTCTTTTAATACTTTCAGAACTTTTTTCAGGTGTTTTTACGTCAAACTTTGCTCAGTTAGTCGTCAGTCTGCCTCCTCCTCCTCGTACCTCCCCGTTCAGTGGAAGCCACAACTCCTCCACCCTGTAAGGCAGGGCCGTCCGGCTCCAGTAGCTTTTTTTTTTTCATGTACCTGCTCCAACACACCTGACTCAAACTAAGCAGTCATTGCACAGAGCTTCATAGGCTGTTGGATTAAAGGAAGTCAGGTGTGTCGGAGCAGGGAAACAGAGCAACCCAGCAGAACAGCAGGCGTCGAGTACGAACTTTGGACACCCCGTCGGGTTTAGAGCTTAATTTGATCATGTTGCTAAATACAAGGAATGCTCTGAAGCTCATACAAGTGGACAGAAACTTGGTGGCTGTGGAGGCCGTAGGAGGGTGTTGGAGGCTGTTGGAGGCCGTTGGAGGCCATTGGAAGCCGTTGGAAGCTGTTGGAGGCCGTTGGAGGCTGTTGGAGGCCGTTGGAGGCCATTGGAAGCCGTTGGAAGCTGTTGGAGGCCGTTGGAGGCTGTTGGAGGCCGTTGGAGGCCATTGGAAGCCGTTGGAAGCTGTTGGAGGCCGTTGGAGGCTGTTGGAGGCCGTTGGAAGCCGTTGGAGGCCGTTGGAAGCCATTGGAAGCCTTTGGAGGCCTTTGGAGGCCGTTGGAAGCCGTTGGAGGCCATTGGAAGCCGTTGGAGGCCGTTGGAAGCCATTGGAAGCCTTTGGAGGCCGTTGGAAGCCATTGGAGGCCGTTGGAAGCCGTTGGAGGCCGTTGGAGGCCGTTGGAAGCCATTGGAGGCCGTTGGAGGCCGTTGGAAGCCGTTGGAGGCCGGTGGAGGCCGTTGGAGGCCGGTGGAGGCCGTTGGAGGCTGGTGGAGGCCGTTGGAGGCTGTTGGAGGCCGGTGGAGGCCGTTGGAGGCCGTTGGAGGCTGGTGGAGGCCGTTGGAGGCTGTTGGAGGCCGGTGGAGGCCGTTGGAGGCTGTTGGAGGCTGTTGGAGGACAGTGAACTCATTGTCATGGTGGAGATGATGTGTGCTTTGTGACATGGTGCATCATCCTGCTGGAAGTTTCCATCAGAAGATGCTACACTGTGCTCAGAAAGGGATGGACATGGTCAGCAGCAGGACTCAGGCAGGCTGTGGAGGTTAAACCAGGTCATGTTGGTACTAAGGGGACCAAAGTGGGACAAAAAGATTCTCCGTTTGAACGTCTACATGACTAGATGCAGCTGTGTGATTGGCTGGTTAGATATTACCGTTAAGAGGAAGATGAGCAGGTGGAGGTGATAAAGTGGAGGATGGTGTAGAAACAAATGAATGTATTTCCTTACTTAACAAAAAATTGAATTTCTTTACAATCCATCTTTTCTTATTCCTAATTTTTACGACTGGTTATAAACATTTTCATCCCCTTTTTGTCACTTTTTGTTTTGGATGATCATCAATCAAACCTGTGTGGATTAATGTTGGTGACTCAGGTGGGGGTGAAGAATTTGACCCTTTAAAAGAAAAGAGTTAAAGACTGAACCCATCAAAAAAAATGACCACATAAGTCTGAACATCTTTATCTTTATTTGTCTGTTTAACAAAATCTAAAACAAAAAGGCACCAAACTTTTTTTAAGATATTCACCATGTATGTCATAATTTTTCTAGTTTAATCTGCTTTCTGGTGTTCGTAATGGGCCAAAAAGACAAAAACCAGATTGTGTTCAACAGGATAAAAGTATCATGTATGTTCTGGTGATGGGTTAAAGCTCATGTAGAATCTCTCTCCAAAGCAGCTGAAGGATTTCATAGATGAGTTTTGATTCTTCTAATACTTACAGACATATTTTCTGTGTCGTGATGCGTTTTAGCGTGTTAAACTGAATTTTTTTTGTTAAAATAAGCTCTGAAAGCTTCATGGGATCCGGTCACACCCTTTAACACACACACTGCTGGATGCTTGCAGACAGCTGAAGCAGCTGTTTTACTTCAAGGCTGAGGAGGATAAAAACGTCCGGCTCGCCATGCTTCGGTGTGTGTGACAGCGTTTATCGTCCGAACCTGGAGGACGAATGATTAAGACACACGAGAGGCCTGACTCACGCACCTAAACCGAACACCACAACCTCCACTTGGCTTCGTTTCTGACAGCGTGGACTGTGTTTGCATCGCAGTTCGTGTTTCTGGGTGTGCAGGGTTTTCAGGTGTGTGTTGCATGGCACAGCGGCCTCCGGCCTCGGGTTGCAATCCCCACCGCGAATGAGACGAGCCGAACTCGCTCCTCGCCTCTCCGCATTCCTCCTGATGTCGCACAGGAAAGTGCGACACCTCCGATTCACGACCGATCCGGTAAAAGTCCTCGGCAGCGCTCGGTCCGAGCAGAGCCATTTCAACAAATCCTTGTGTCTTATTAAATTTAATTAATAAAAAGAATTTAAGCTTATTTCGTGTGAAATCAGTTAAACTACTTTTAACTGTTTTTATCCTAAATTAAATTCATATAAAAAAAGAAAGTAGAAACTTCTCAGGTTTGATCCAACAGAACTTAAACAAAAAAACAAAAGAATATAACCAAGAGCTTCTTACGTCGAGTTGGAGTTGACTCGGAGGACGGAAGTCCGATCTGGGAATGACATCTAAATGAATAATATCAACATGAGTGTCACCAGAAAGCAGAATTATACGTATTATATTCCATCCGTTGAAGCTGAAACATATATTTGATGGACAAATTAGGAAAATTAGATGGATTTGCTTTTGTCGTATGTTGTGATGTTTTTGTCTTTTAATTGGATTATAAGCCTCACTTAACATCCTATCACATAAGGACTGCTGGTGGGCTTGCAGCTCCTCCGCAGGGGTGGGAGACTGAGACTCAACCTTCATCAGCAGACTTGTGCAGAGCTTGACATCACACTGCTCAACTCTGCTTATTTTAGTCAGCTGTGTTGGAGCAGGGAAACTGCTAATGCCTTAGGCCTTGTACACACGTAGCAGGTATCTCAAAAAACGCAGATATTTTTCTCAGATTCTTTTAAAAACCTCAGACTAAAGTGGAGATTTGCGGATACTCCATTTGCATGTCTGAACCATAGACTGTATAAAAGATGGGCGGAGCCTCCGTGACGTCACCCACAGGTTTCCAAAGAGCTGAACTGAAGCTCGGTGGGCGGTTCCTACCATCGCCATCTTGGCAGCGTCATGCGCGTCGTCTCACCTGGAAATTACAAATATGGGCAAAGAGGTGGAGCTGAGAGGGGGGGCTGTGAGCGTCATGGCGAATGATTGACATTGAGCGAACGCCGAGCTTTCTGTAGCTAAAAGCTAACCGAGCTAACCCGGAGATAACAGGAACTAACCAGCTAACAGAGGTAAGCGGGCTAAAGCTAAGTCACGTTGTTAAGCGGCTAAAAACCGCGGTTGTTCTACGTTCTTCTGACTTGAAGCGGGAAATCGGGTACCTGTCAATCAAAAGGACACGCCCCTAAATATGCAGAATTTCAAGATTAAATTACTTTTAAATGGGCGAGTTAGAAAATAATTCACTCCCACCACAGTTGTCATGAAGGTACTGGCATTGCAGCGCTGTGCTGTAAACTCCTCCCACAGTCGCTTTGCTTTCATTCAGACACTGTTGCCAACTTGGCGACTTTCTCGCTAAATCTGGAGACTTTTTTCGTTAAAAGCGACTAGCAACAAATCTAGCAGCTTTTACTGGAGTTATTAGAGACTTTTCTGGTGTTTTGGCGACTGACTTGAAGGCACATATTGTTCTGCAGTTACTGTAAGGAAGGAGCAGCGGGAGCCTCTCCCGTCCTAAAGCACTCCCAGGCGGCCAGTCTCAGTCGGCTCCGGCTGCAGGTCCATGTAGAATAACTGCAGTAGGTTGTGGAAGTTCACCTAAACATAGTTTATACCATTGTCAGTGACAACTGGCTGCATTATTTTCCTATACATAGTTCGGCAAGTTAAACACTAATAACCCTCCGTTACGGGGCGTTACCATAGCAACGCGTTAACCAGCTGGTTCAGATCATCTGTCTTTTAACAGGTGAATGAGAGAAACGCGCTGCAGCCTGACAGCGGTTGTTTGGCATAAAAAGTATAAAATAGTTCCTATATAAGCGGTAAAAGCGGATTAAACAACTCGGAACCGTCCATTAGACGGTTATAATGTACAACACGGAGTCTAGAACACCACGACGCGCAGCCTTGTTTATAAATACTGGATAACTGTGTTAAATAATCGAGATCTCAGTTTCAGTCAAAATAATTGTGATTATAATTCTTGTCATAATCGTACAGCTCTACTTTACGTGTAAACTTGACGCTCTTGATGCTCAAAACGCGTCTGGTGCGAACACACTGTAAGAGGACCGGAGCTGCCCACTCCTGCCTTAGAGCGTGTTTGAATTCACCTGACAAAGGTGGAGACCAGAGCATCCTCAAGGCGAGACTAGAAACCAGAGTTTAAGAGAGCAACTCGCCTTCCAGTCACTTTGGATAAAAGCGTCTCTTAAATGACTGTAGAATAGAACAGAATGGACATCAGAGGGTCTGGCAGCTTCGCAGGGCTTAAAGATGCTGCTATAACTACGAAAGACCCTTTTAATACTATTTATATTTATGCTTTGTAAAGTTTATATTTTTACCCGGTTATTTAGATGATGTTGTTGCTGTTGTATCTTGTTTTAATTTGTTGCCCTCTGTTGTGTAATTACTGTTTTCTGTTTACATGTCCAGAGACTGCAGATGCTAATTAGTGCTAAGCTAACACCAGTGCTGTCATGTAATTGCACAACGTCGCTGTCAAATAAACCATAAAGTACACTGATAAAAATAATACTTTAAAGTTGTACATAAAGACCAAAAGGCAGTTTCAAGCCAGAATGGGGGAAAACCTTTTTTTTTCCCCCTCCATTTTTAGTTTTTAGAGAGGGATAAACATGCTAACCACGTTAGCCGCTGTTCCTGTTGTTCTTATTTTCAGTGTTTTGTTCGATGTTTTTCTAATTTTTTCTTATACTTCCAGTTTTTCGCAGTGGTTCCGCTACATCACATTAACATGTTGAATTTTCTCTCTTTTTTCTGTCTTTATGAGATGAATATGAAATCAATTTTTAATGGGCTGCTGAGTTTTAAACGTTTCTTCTTTATCTCAGTGTGGACAGTCTTTTAATTTTCCCAGTCAGGAGTGTATTCTGGAAATCCACTTGCAGTTGCTTTTTACAGCACGAATGGTTGTGTTATTCAGATGAAGCTTTTATCAAAGTGGTAGAAATGTGGATTTAATACTTTAAAAGGAGTAAAATAAACAGGCAGGGTATGCTTCTGGGAGTGTGAAGAGGGAGTAATGTCAGAGTGGGCTGCGGTTGTGAGGATGATGTAAGAACAGAGATTCAGGCTGAGATAATATTTCTTTGCAGCCTTTTCTTTTGAAATTGATTGAATTATCGGCCACAGAGCTGCTCTGCTCAGCCTCGAGTCATCTACAGAAAAACGGGCAAAAATAGCAAAAGCAGAGCGAGCGGGACTGGAGTCGTGATGTCTGATGCCCTCACACATGCATTCAGATGATCACACACTCTGGTGGAGCTGTCTGCTTGGTGAATCCATGCATGAATCTTCAGCTTTTCTTCCCACCAGGCTACACTTACACCTGATGTGACACACTGACCTGTGCAGGTTTCCACACGATGCTGAACTAAACCCGACTGCGACCTTGGAACAAACCACCAATCATTCTTCAGCTTCTTTCAGGAAGAACCAGGAGACGAATGAAAAGACTTGGTTTTAATCGACTTTCATGTTAATTGTCAGAGACAAGACTTTACTCTGTTTGTAGGATGTTAGAGAGCAGCAGGTGTTAGGACCTTCATAAACACCCAGAACGATCAATACCAGCCGTTTGTGTGGAAACTTTTAATCCCTTTTTTAATCAGTAGATCCATGTGGAAACAGATGAAAAACATTTTTCTGCAACAAAAAGGTGGTTAGCACATATATATATATATATATATATATATATATATATATATATATATATATATATATATATATATATATATACATATATATGTATATATATATATATATATATATATATATATATATGTATATATATATATATATATATATACATATATATGTATATATATATATATATATATATATACATATATATGTATATGTATATATATATATATATATATATATATATATATATATATACATATATATGTATATATATGTATGTATATATACTACTCACAAAAAGTTAGGGATATTTGGCTTTCAGGTGAAATTTATGGAAAATGCAATATGTTCATGCTACAGTGATATAATATCATAAAAGTAAGACATTTAAGTAGAAGGATGCACTACTGATTTCCTCATCTCAAAAAATTCATTCAACACAAAAGGTAACAACAATGGTAGTTACACCACAACAAAAAATGTGAACGTCTCAATATCTCGTCATGTGCCCTTGAGCATCAATTACAGCTTGACAACGACGTCTCATGCTGTTCACAAGGCAACTTATTGCCTGCTGAGGCATGGCATCCCACTCTTCTTGAAGGGCAGCCCTCAGGTCATTGAGGTTCTGGGGTGCAGGGTCTCGAGCCTCTACACGACGGCTCAGC
This sequence comes from Telmatherina bonti, assembly GCF_933228915.1. Classification (NCBI taxonomy): domain Eukaryota; kingdom Metazoa; phylum Chordata; class Actinopteri; order Atheriniformes; family Telmatherinidae; genus Telmatherina; species Telmatherina bonti. The sequence goes on from NC_136613.1 coordinate 5,841,410, forward strand.
TGATCCCACAGGTTTTCAATGGGATTCAGGTCTGGAGAGAGTGCAGGCCGTTCCATTTGAGGTCCACCAGTCTCCAACAGCCGTTCCCTGATGATGCGGCCTTGATGAGCAGGAGCATTGTCGTCCATGAAGATGAAATTAGGCCTGTGCTGTTCATGTAGGGGCACAATCACTGGATTAATGATGTTATTCAGGTAGTATGGGCTTGTCACTGTACCATTCACAAAGTGTAGGGCAGTTCTGTACCAAGTGGACACCCCTGCCCACACTGTAACACCGCCACCACCAGAAGCTGGCCTGGTGACAACAGTGGCTGATGCATAGCGCTCTCCCTGACGTCTCCAACATCGTTGCCGGCCATCATTTCTGCTCAGTGTGAATCGACTTTCATCAGAGAACAGCACTGAGGCCCACTGGTTCCTCGTCCAGCGTAAATGCTCCCTGGCCCATGCAAGATGATGATGCCTGTGCCTGGTGGTGTGGTCAGGTACCCGTGCAGGTCGTCTAGCACGCAGACCACGCTGATGGAAACGGTTTCGAATGGTCTGACGTGACACTTGGGTGCCTCTCACCTCTCTTAAACGTGCCTGGAGTTGAGTGGCATTCATCATCCGGTTTCTCAGGGCAGTGTTCACAATGTAGCGGTCATCAGCACGGGATGTGGCCAAAGGACGTCCACTTCTAGGCCTTTCTGTGACTCTTCCAGTCTCTCCATATCTCTGTTGCAACCTGCTGATGACACTCTGTGACACTCCAAGCTCAGTGGCCACTTCTGTCTGAGAACGTCCTGTTTGAAGCATCGCAATGGCAAGGGACTGTTGTTCCATTGTTAGGTGTCGTCTTGGTCTCATGATGTCAAAATGTGAACAGCATGATGAGGACAACTGTTTAAACACCAGCTCTAATTGAACCAGGACATTTATTGGTCAATTCAAGGATCACACACCTGCCGTGATTTTTGCCGTTAAGCTCCTTGTTAGAGAACAGCAACTTGTGCAAAATTTATTGAAACATTTAACAGTTGGACATGTGCATTTAAAAGCTTAGAGAAGATCACATTAAGTTCATCTGTACAGGTTTGAATGCATTTTAGGCTTGTTGTGAAATTTCACCCAAAAGCTGAATATCCCTAACTTTTTGTGAATAGTGTATATATATATATATATATATATATATATACATATGTATGTGTGTATATATATATATATATATATATATATATATATACATATACATATATATATATATATACATATATATATATATATATATATATATATATGTATATATATATATATATATATATATATATATATATATATATATATATATATATATATATATATATACATATACATATATATATATATATACATATATATATATATATATATATGTGTGTGTGTGTGTGTGTGTGTGTGTGTGTGTGTGTGTGTGTAGTTTATTTCCTCTAAACCGCTTGCAGAAGATTTAAACCTCCATATGTGACGAATGCGAGGCGTCCCTGAACATCACAGCAGTGACCCAACGTTCCTGTTGGCTCGGCATCCTGTTTGTCGTCTGCAAAATGAAAAACAACTTTTACATTATTTTATCGCGTCCCGTAAGTATCTCTTCTCCGTCCGACAGGACAGTTTTGCTGTCTGCGCACCAGTTTTCTGAGATAACACTTCAAGCAGCAACAGATATGCTAAACTGTGAGCAAATGGTCTCCATGGCGACTGAAGGGAGTTTTTTTTTTGCCATAAAACCTCTCAGAGTGCAGTGCAGGCCTTCACTGTTAACTTTGGATGTCTTGTAGGAGATTATCTGCACGCTTCTAAAAGTAAAAACCATTTCAGTCCTCACAAAGATGTATAAACACACACACACACTCATGGAGTCTGGGTCTTTGGTTTATGTTCTCTGCTCCTTCATCCATCAGCAGCCTCTCCACCTCAAACCAGAACAGACTCACACGTTCATAAAAACATTCACACGAACGCCGTGTGTGTGCGGACGTGGCTGAGCGACACGGTTTTATTTCCTGCTTAGAAAACATCTCAACGTCAGACGCTCGGCTCTCCTCCAAGCTGTCCGCTGTCAGATTTTCTGTTCCGGAGCAAATGTGTCTTTCTTCAGACGCTTGTTTCGGCGCCGCGGCCTTCGCTTTGACGCCTGGCTTGTTTTATGACACGTTCAGGTGCAGCGTTGGAAGCAAAATGCACATGTTTGGCTTTATTTAAAGAAGCAGCAGAAGAATTACACATTTCTTAAGGTGTCAGGAGGAAACGACTCTTTAGTGGAACATTATGAGCTTTCTTTCACATGTGCTTTGTGGAACAGAGTATTTAATGTCCCAACACGGCGTGAACGGCTTGAATCCAGGCAGGGCATCATCAGAAACAGCATAAATCCTGCTGTGAACATATAAATAATTCAGAATGGTTTTATAGCAACACGGACAGTTTTTCCAGAGGTCTGGACCTGAGATTTGGACCTGTGAAGACCATCAGACTGATATTCGTTTATACAGTTCAGATGTAAACACTCACCGTTGGATAAATAGTGAGCGGGGGCCAAACCTGGTGTTTCCTCATATAGTTTAAATTTTCCATGATTTTTTTCTTCAAACCTCTGCAGCTGAAACGGTGAAAACAGGAGAATTTCACGACTCTGCCTCTTTAAATAGAAGCAGATTTAGTGTCATCAGGAGTTTGGCTATGAACCCAGATCTGTGTTTTAGTGTGTAAACTATGTCTGCAGTGTGATATTTCTGGTACCAGATGATGATCCTGATGCTCATTAAGGGACGGACACGGTCAGCAGTACTCAGGTAGGCTGTGGTGGTTGAACCACGCCACGTTAAGGGGAACAAAAGCAGGATGGATCCATGTTGTCATGATGTTTCCAGCAGATTCTGATCCTACCATGTGAATGTGGAGCTGAACTGGAGACTCATCAGACCAGCAACGTTTCTCCATCTTCTATTGTCCAGTTCTGGTGAGTCTGTGTGAATTGTAGCCTCAGTTTCCTGTTCGTACTGACAGGAGGGAACCCGCTGTGGTCTTCTGCTGCTGGAGACCATCTGCTTCCAGGCTGGACGGGTTGGACATCATCTCCAACCAGTCTGACCATTCTCCTCTGACCTCTGACCTCTGACATCAACATCTGGATGTTTTCTCTTCTTCAGACCTTCTCTGGAAACTCTGGAGATGGTTGTGTGTGAAAATCCCAGTAAATACTCAGACCAACAAGCTGAAATCTTGTAGAGTTTGTACTGCTGGACCGGAGAGGACAGAAGAGAGACAGAAAGAGAAAGAAGAGAAAACACCTCATAGGAAAAGTGAAAGAGATAAAGAGAGAGGGGCTACAGACTAAAGCTAACATGACTCCTTCAACAGAAACGCACCCCTCGGCCAGGACTTTAACGCTGAAGAATGGTTAAAAAAGTTTCCTAATCTGAATTATTCACTGTCATCTGGTCAAAGACGGCTGGAGACTGATTTTGCGACAGTTGTGTAGCTTGTGGGAAGTTACAGGTTCAGCGCCCAGAGTGGCTAAAAGTAGCACGGTATCCCTTTAAAATTCATTTATGGAAACGTTATAAAAACCAGGATTGAATTTAATCCTAGAGTTTATTCTCTTAGCTTTACAGACGTCTCAGCTGTAATTCATCCCAAGCATTTCCTGCTCCAACGCTCTGCAAGCCGCCGTTGGTGTTATAGAGGTCACATGTCTGTCGTTCACCTACCTGCACAACATGTGAGATGTTTCTTAACACCTGACACGAATGGTCAAGAAGCAGTTGGAGAGGCGAGTCAAGGCTGAGTCATAGGTGATGCCTGAGGTCTGGAATGGTTCTGACATGGGTTTTCCATCGGTCATCATGACAACGGCCTGACCACAATGTGTCTGAAACACCTTCATGGACGAGAAGGAGGTGGATTTTTCTGTTGCTTGTGAGCGACTGGACGTCATCAGCCAGTGTTTCAATGAGCCGCTGCCTCTTTAACGATGGTTCAGAGATTTGTTGAAATGTTCTGGTAAAGCGGCGTCAGCTGTGGTCTCTCTGAAAGCTGCGAAGGCTGAGTGATGAATACAAACCCTGAGATGAATGAAAGACCTTCCTGCTGTTTTTGTCGTAGCGTTCGGCTGTAAAGTTGCGTCTCAAGAGGCTTTTTTACTGCTGCGCTGCGCTCGTTGTCTTCACATCAACCTTTTAATTGAACAATTTCAGGCACATAAAAAGCGTAATCTTCCTTATCCCAGTCTCAACTGCTGCTTCTGTTTGTTTACCTCCAAATCGGAAGATTTGATACGGCGGCGGAGCTTTTATTCTTGTTGACACACAGATACGAGCTTGGGCAGGATTTCTGTAGGAAATGATTGGCTGATGCTGCTTCCTGCTGTTAACATGAAGATGTTTTGGGTTGTATGGATATTTATCTTCATCCTCAGGCCTTTAAAGGAGTTTTAAAACCCTTTTTTATAAGTTGACACAATTTCCAGAGATTTTAATTAAACATCAGAAGCTGATTTGATGAAAATACAAAAAAAAAACCATACACTTTCTTTTATATTTTTGACCTGTTTAAAGATGCAGTCTGTAAAAATGACACCAGTCTAACAATGAAAATGTGAGTCACATTCAAACAAACATTTTAGCGCATCCCCTGTTGCAACAACAGTAACCAGCGTGGACTTAAAAGGCTCCATAACTCCGATGGAACCATGTCATCCATGCTTCATTGAGTGTTCAGGTGAAGAGGTTGGAGATTTCATAAATATTGCAAACTGCATTCATCATCAGTCCGGTTACATCAGGTTCTCCTCTGATGGAACAAAATGAAAGCAATATTTTGGCATCGTCTTGCTGAAATGAGCAGCGATGTCCCTGAAAGTCACGTTGCTTGGATGCGGCTTGTTGCTCCAGAACCTGTATGAACGTTTCAGCATTTAATGGAGCTTCACAGACCTACAGGTCATCCACTAACCCTGCTCTTCCTCTGCGGCCTCCTCCTGGCCAAACGGGAAGAGTCTTCTTCATTGGCGTGCAGGACACCACGCACATGGTTCCCAAAAACAGTCTGACAGGTGGACTCATCAGACCACTTTGCATCCGTCAAACTCAGAAAAGCTCAGGTCCAGAGAAGCCGGCGTCTCTGGGCTGGTCCCTGGCTCTGTTCAGGTCCAGGTTTAGGATCCTGGGAATGGTCCTGACTTTGGTCTGGTCCAGGTTTAGGATCCTGGGAATGGTCCTGACTCTGGTCTGGTCCAGGTTTAGGATCCTGGGAATAGTCCTGACTCTGGTCTGGTCCAGGTTTAGGATCCTGGGAATGGTCCTGACTCTGGTCTGGTCCAGGTTTAGGATCCTGGGAATGGTCCTGACTCTGGTCTGGTCCAGGTTTAGGATCCTGGGAATGGTCCTGACTCTGGTCTGGTCCAGGTTTAGGATCCTGGGAATGGTCCTGACTCTGGTCTGGTCCAGGTTTAGGATCCTGGGAATGGTTCTGACTCTGTTCAGGTCCAGGTTTAGGATCCTGGGAATGGTCCTGACTCTGGTCTGGTCCAGGTTTAGGATCCTGGGAATGGTTCTGACTCTGGTCCTGTCCAGGTTTAGGATCCTGGGAATGGTTCTGACTCTGGTCTGGTCCAGGTTTAGGATCCTGGGAATGGTTCTGACTCTGGTCTGGTCCAGGTTTAGGATCCTGGGAATGGTCCTGACTCTGTTCAGGTCCAGGTTTAGGATCCTGGGAATGGTCCTGACTCTGGTCTGGTCCAGGTTTAGGATCCTGGGAATGGTCCTGACTCTGGTCTGGTCCAGGTTTAGGATCCTGGGAATGGTCCTGACTCTGGTCTGGTCCAGGTTTAGGATCCTGGGAATGGTCCTGACTCTGGTCTGGTCCAGGTTTAGGATCCTGGGAATGGTTCTGACTCTGTTCAGGTCCAGGTTTAGGATCCTGGGAATGGTCCTGACTCTGGTCTGGTCCAGGTTTAGGATCCTGGGAATGGTCCTGACTCTGGTCTGGTCCAGGTTTAGGATCCTGGGAATGGTTCTGACTCTGGTCTGGTCCAGGTTTAGGATCCTGGGAATGGTCCTGACTCTGTTCAGGTCCAGGTTTAGGATCCTGGGAATGGTCCTGACTCTGTTCAGGTCCAGGTTTAGGATCCTGGGAATGGTCCTGACTCTGGTCTGGTCCAGGTTTAGGATCCTGGGAATGGTCCTGACTCTGGTCTGGTCCAGGTTTAGGATCCTGGGAATGGTCCTGACTCTGGTCTGGTCCAGGTTTAGGATCCTGGGAATGGTCCTGACTCTGGTCTGGTCCAGGTTTAGGATCCTGGGAATGGTCCTGACTCTGTTCAGGTCCAGGTTTAGGATCCTGGGAATGGTCCTGACTCTGGTCTGGTCCAGGTTTAGGATCCTGGGAATGGTCCTGACTCTGGTCTGGTCCAGGTTTAGGATCCTGGGAATGGTCCTGACTCTGTTCAGGTCCAGGTTTAGGATCCTGGGAATGGTCCTGACTCTGGACTGGTCCAGGTTTAGGATCCTGGGAATGGTTCTGACTCTGTTCAGGTCCAGGTTTAGGATCCTGGGAATGGTCCTGACTCTGTTCAGGTCCAGGTTTAGGATCCTGGGAATGGTCCTGACTCTGGTCTGGTCCAGGTTTAGGATCCTGGGAATGGTCCTGACTCTGTTCAGGTCCAGGTTTAGGATCCTGGGAATGGTCCTGACTCTGGTCTGGTCCAGGTTTAGGATCCTGGGAATGGTCCTGACTCTGGTCTGGTCCAGGTTTAGGATCCTGGGAATGGTTCTGACTCTGTTCAGGTCCAGGTTTAGGATCCTGGGAATGGTCCTGACTCTGGTCTGGTCCAGGTTTAGGATCCTGGGAATGGTCCTGACTCTGTTCAGGTCCAGGTTTAGGATCCTGGGAATGGTCCTGACTCTGGTCTGGTCCAGGTTTAGGATCCTGGGAATGGTCCTGACTCTGGTCTGGTCCAGGTTTAGGATCCTGGGAATGGTCCTGACTCTGGTCTGGTCCAGGTTTAGGATCCTGGGAATGGTCCTGACTCTGGTCTGGTCCAGGTTTAGGATCCTGGGAATGGTCCTGACTCTGGTCTGGTCCAGGTTTAGGATCCTGGGAATGGTCCTGACTCTGGTCTGGTCCAGGTTTAGGATCCTGGGAATGGTCCTGACTCTGGTCTGGTCCAGGTTTAGGATCCTGGGAATGGTCCTGACTCTGGTCTGGTCATATCAGTGGACCGTGTTGAGCTGAGTAAGCTGCCATGAAAACAAAGCTGTACTGTGTCAGGAGGTGTCTTAGGACTCCTGTTTTTCTGGTTTGAAGCTTAGCGTGTTCCGTGTTTCACAGCGCAACATGGTGGCAGTTGTTTTCAGTGTGTGTGTGTGTGTGTGTGTGTGTGTGTGCGTGCGTGTGTGTGTGTATGTGTGTGTGTGTGTGTGTGTGCGTGTGTGAAAATAAACTGTGAATTGAACTGAATCTGTAAAACTGGTTGAGACTTTTAAGCGAAGGTGTGAAACAGAAAAGAGGAAATTCAAGCTTTAATTTCATTTTTCTCTTATTAAACTTTTTATTTTTCATCTCTTTCTAGTAAACGAGTGAATTTTTTTACCCCATCAATGATTTAACGTCGACAAAAGCGTGTTCAGCTCGACGGTACCTGCTGATAAAGTTAATAAAAGATTAAACAAAGGTAATCTGAAAATGACTTATTACTTTCAGGGAACTATACAGCTGATGATGTTAGTCAATCTAAAGCAAAGAAAGCAGATTATTTCTGGTTTATTTTTTACAACACGGTGTGTTTGGAGGTTAAGACTTAATTAAAAAGGGTTTGGATGGAGTTTAATGACTTCAGCTTCACTGGAACATACAAGGCTCATGTGTTGCAACGTTTACATGTATATGAGGATTAAGTTGCTCAGTCGAGTCGGACTGAAAATAGAAATGCAAATGTTCGTGCTGAGCTGTAATCCAGACACATTATTGTTAACTTCACACAGTATGAATATGCAGACACACACTCCCCGGTGTCTGCTTCGTCTTTTGTGTCTGTGTTTACACGGCTGGGTGTTTGTAGCCTGATTAGCTGGAGGTAAAGCCCTTTCAAGGTGTGATCTGAATATATCAAACAAGTTTGGGATGCTCTGGTCAGCCTGCCATGTAATTAACGTTATCCCTGCATCTTGCAGGCTTTGAGTAACGTGGCCTTGTGATGAATTTTGTTCATCTGTTGCTGCTGTAAACAATTAATGAAGCGCAACTTTTCCGACTGATAACCTTTGGCTTAATGATTCCAAATCAGGAGCTGATGAATAATGAACGGGTGCATTTAAAGGCTGTCTTAGCAGCAGCGTCTCCTCAGGTGACAAACCATTAAAGTTTAATCAACTTTGCCTTTCAGATGATCGCCTCGGAGATGTAAACGGTTTGATTTTCTTTGTAGAGGAAAGCAGATTTCCCTTTGTTTTATTGTCTGTGTGTCTTTTTTTTGGTGCAGAGCGAGGAGGTGTTTGATGAAATACAACAAAACTGTTGTTTTACAAATAGGATTAGTTTTTTTTAAAGCACATTTTAACTAAAGTGCAGTAAAAACCGTTTCTGTTTGTAGCATAAAAATAATAATCACGATAATGGTAATATTGGACGACATGCTGCTTTTTAGAAACACGTTTTCTAACCATTTTCAGCTGCAGCTCTTCTCATCTTTGTGTATGGTTACCATGGTTGCAGGTGTTATTGTGGTCTGTGGTGAGGTTAATGGAAAAGCTCAGCCCTCCTTTTCATGACTGTCAGCAGCAGCCTGCATGTTTGCAGTTTTTATCAGCTCTTTTGTATGTTTTTATCTACTTCTCCCTGTATTATACCACCCTTATAAATACATACATATATATGTATGTGCATACAGTTTATACTGGTGTGCGACTTAACCAAAAATATTAATCTCTATATCTATGTGTGTGTGTGTGTGTGTGTATGAAAGACTGACACTGCTACAGATATACACTGCTAAAAAAAAATAAAGGGAACACTAAAGTAACACGTAGATCTGAATGAATGACATATTTTTATTAAATACTTTGTTCTTTCCATAGTTGAATGTGCTGAAAACAAAATCACACAAAAATGATCAATGAAAACCAAACATATCAACCCATGGAGGTCTGGATTTGGGTTTATACTCAAAATGAAAGTGGAAAAACACACTACAGGCTGATCCAACTTTGATGTAATGTCCTTTAAACAAGTCAAGATGAGGCTCAATAGTGTGTGTGGCCTCTGCGTGCCTGTATGACCTCCCTACAACGCCTGGGCATGCTCCTGATGAGGCGGTGGATGTTCTCCTGAGGGATCTCCTCCCAGACCTGGACTATAGCATTTGCCAACTCCTGGACAGTCTGTGGTGCAACTTGGCGTTGGTGGATGGAGCGAGACATGATGTCCCAGATGTTCTCAGCTGGATCCAGGTCTGGGGAACGGGCGGGCCGGTCCATAACATCAATGCCTTCATGTTGCAGGAACTGCTGACTCACTCCAGCCACATGAGGTCTAGCATTGTCTTGCATTAGGAGGAACCCAGGACCAACCGCACCAGCATATGGTCCCACAAGGGGTCTGAGGATCTCATCTCGGTACCTAATGGCAGTCAGGCTACCTCTGGCGAGCACATGGAGGGCTGTGTGCCCCTCCAAAGAAATGCCCCCCCACACCATTACTGACCCACTGCCAAACCGGTCCTGCTGGAGGATGTTGCAGGCAGCAGAACGTTCTCCACGGCGTCTCCAGACTCTGTCACGTCTGCCACATGTGCTCAGTGTGAACCTGCTTCCATCTGTAAAGAGCTCAGGGCGCCAGTGGAGAATTTGCCAATCTTTGGTGATGGTGGTGAAATGCCAAACGTCCTGCACGGTGTTGGGCTGTAAGCACAACCCCCACCTGTGGACGTCGGGCCCTCATGCGACCCTCATGGAGTCTGTTTCTGACTGTTTAAGCAGACACATGCACATTTGTGGCCTGCTGGAGCTCATTTTGCAGGGCTCTGGCAGTGCTCCTCCTGTTCCTCCTTGCACAAAGAAGGAGGTAGCGGTCCTGCTGCTGGGTTGTTGCCCTCCCACGGCCTCCTCCACGTCTCCTGGTGTACTGGCCTGTCTCCTGGTAGCGCCTCCATGCTCTGGACACTACGCTGACAGACACAGCAAACCTTCTTGCCACAGCTGGCATTGATGTTCCATCCTGGATGAGCTGCACTACCTGAGCCACTTGTGTGGGTTGTAGACGCCGTCTCATGCTACCACTAGAGTGAAAGCACCGCCAGCATTCAGACCAAAACATCAGCCAGAAAGCATCGGACCTGAGAAGTGGTCTGTGGTCACCACCTGCAGAACCACTCCTTGATTGGGTGTGTCTTGCCAATTTCCACTTGTTCTCTATTCCATTTGCACAACAGCATGTAGAATTGGTTGTCAGTAAGTGTTGCTTCCTAAGTGGACAGTTCCATTTTACAGAAGTTTGGTTGACTTAGAGTTACATTGTGTTGTTTAAGTGTTCCCTTTATTTTTTTTTAACTGTGTATTGCAGTATGAAAAAATAAAGTATTTTTTAGCAGATGACTTGGAAAGCATATTAAGTTACATTGCACTGCTGCCGTCTTGTTAAAAATGAACCCCTTTACATCTTGTTGTGAGGGTTACATGTATGTTTTTGTTTTTTTTTTGTATCTGAGAGTTATTCTTGCTTTGTCATTAAGTTTTATTGTGCATGGTCATGAGTACATGTTTCATTCCTTTATGTGCAAACATGAAGTATGCTAACCATACACATTTGTTTATTGTTATTGGCAATAAACAAACGCGTGCATTTGTCAGGTACCATTGAAATTTATGAGAACATTTGCCTCTAACATTGCAGGACCTGAAATGTGACTACTGCACTCAGGTACATTGCAGCAACAATGCTAAAACTACATATTGTGCAGCTCTACTGTTGAGGAGACTTATCTAATTTGAATCAGGTGTGCTGGAGCAGGGAAACATCTCAAACCTGTAGCACTATGATCATTGAAGACTTGGCACAGTATTTTGAAGGATAATCTTGCCTCAGGGTCACTTTTATCCTGCAATGTTTAAGATGCTTTATAACCCACCTCTGTTTTCAGATCTTTTTGTGAAAAGGATCCTTGTTTATGAGCATGAACTGGATTTAGAAACATATGAGACAGGTGATAGGTAACATTGAGGATTGTTAGCATTGGTCAGAACATCTTTTCTGTCGGGTGCGGCTGGGTTTCATGTCCATGTTTTCTGTTTCTTGTGTGCAGGTGAACATGCCGGAGCTGGCCTTGCTGCGCTTTGTGGTGCTAGACGATGACTACATCGGAGACGATTTCATTGGACAGTACAGCGTAGCCTTCGAGTGCCTTCAACCCGGCTACCGTAACGTGCCCCTGTTGGGCCTGGCGGGAGACCCCTTACCCCATACGAGCTTGTTTGTCCACGTGGCGATCACCAACAGGAGAGGAGGAGGGAAGGCCTATCGGCGCGGGCTGTCTGTGCGGAGGGTGGGGCGGCGAGGAAGGGAGTACGTGACGCTGAGGCACACCGGCGTAAAGGTGGTAGACGAGACCTTTAAACAAGCCAGTGGCCCCGTCAAAGAAGCAACTGACCTGCGAGAGGACGCTCAGGTGAGACAAGAATGTATCCATATGTGGTATGAATTCCATTTGGGGTTGGGATTAGTTTTTATTCGTGATGGAGAGAAGCCTGGTCCTCGAGGGCCGGTGTCTTGCAGGTTGTAGAAGTTTCCCTGCAACAACACACCTGACTGAAATCAGTGGGTAATTAGCACCTGAGTCTGAATCAGGTGTGTTATATTAGGGGAAACCTGCAGGACTTAGTCCTTGAGAACCACAACCAAAAATCGCTTATCTACAAACAAATGCAGCCCCACATCCAAAAGCTGGGTTGTTGAATAATATGTAAAAGACAAACATCATATCAGGTGAACCATAACGTTTTATCATGTCATGGAAAATATGAGCTAATTGTGAATCTGATGCAGCAACACATTTTTAAAAAGTTCCAGGGTGATACTTAACATCGTTAGCAGGTGCTAGCATATGTAAAATGTGGTTCCATGGTGATGTTTAGCATTGTTAGCATCTGCTAGCACATGTAAAATTTAGTTCTAGGGTGATGTTTAGCATTGTTAACATCTGCTAGCACATATAAAATATAGTTCTAGGGTGATGTTTAGCATTGTTAGCAGCTGTTATCCTATGTAAAATATCGTTCTAGGGTGATCTTTAGCATTGTTAGCAGCTGCTAGCATATGTAAAATATCGTTCTAGGGTGATCTTTAGCATTGTTAGCAGCTGCTAGCATATGTAAAATATCGTTCTAGGGTGATCTTTAGCATTGTTAGCAGCTGCTAGCATATGTAAAATATCGTTCTAGGGTGATCTTTAGCATTGTTAGCAGCTGCTAGCATATGTAAAATATCGTTCTAGGGTGATCTTTAGCATTGTTAGCAGCTGCTAGCATATGTAAAATATCGTTCTAGGGTGATCTTTAGTATTGTTAGCAGCTGCTAGCATATGTAAAATATCGTTCTAGGGTGATCTTTAGCATTGTTAGCAGCTGCTAGCATATGTAAAATATCATTCTAGGGTGATCTTTAGCATTGTTAGCAGCTGCTAGCATATGTAAAACATAGTTCCAAAGGGATCTTTGTCTTTACAGAACTGTTTATTATCACAATCTCAGTTCAGGGGTATTCAAATTAGTCCTATGAATTCTGCAGTCTGGCAGGTTTTTCATGTATTCCTACTTCAATGAATCACATATGAATCAAATTAAATGATTCTAATAGCCTATCAAGTTCCATACAATGACTCATTAATTCGACTCAGCTATGTTGGAGCAGGAATATATGGAAAACTTGCGTGATTGTCAACCTCACTGGTCCAAATTGAGTACTCTTGCTCTAGCTACTACCCTAGCTGGCTCACCATCTGATGTTCCTGGTTGCCACATGGAGTTTGACTAAAACAACTCACTTTCAGAGAAACTGGCTTTAGAAGTAAATGTCCATTATCTAATGTTGTCTTCTAATTAATTATTATTGTTGTTTTTAAGTAAACCACCTAAACCCGAACCCCCAAAGAAAACAAACCCAGCAAAAAAAAAAATTAGCAGCCTTATACTTTCCATCTGAAATAAATAAGTATTTCAAATTTAATTTCTGAATATACACATGGTGTTTAAGGGGTTAACTTCGTCTCTTCTTGAGTATTTAAGTTCATTCAATCATTCATTATCCAACTTTGGGCAAAAGGCAGGGTACACCGTGGACAGCTCACTAGTCCATCGCGGGGCCACACAGAGACAAACAACCACTCACACTCACTCCTATGGGCAATTTAGAGTAACCAATTAACCTAACATGCATGTCTTTGGACGGTGGGAGGAAGCTAGAGTACCCAGAGAGAACCTACGCATACATGGGGAGAATATGCAGACTCCACACAGAAAGGCCGCTGTCCAAGCCTCCGAATATTTAAGCTGTAAGGTAAAAATATTTCTAGGTTGCAAATAAAAACAAAACAGTTCTCTTTATTGATGTTAAAACAATATTTCTACTAAACATTTGATCATGATCCTCACAAAGAAGCGGCTAATGTTTGTAATTTGGTCGGCTGTGTGCTGAAAACTGGACACTAAACTGACACCAAAGCTGTGGCAGATGCTTTATTTATACCTCCGATAAGCTAAAGAGAGTGAACAACAGTTATATAAGAGTTATTCTGAAACCTGGGCCCATCTGGATACTTAATGACTGATTCTGACTAATTAAACACCACTGTCAGGACACATTTCTCAGCTGCACTCAACTTCCAAAAATGGATTTCAACTACATTACCCATAATTCCTTTTTTTTTTTTTGTTTTTACAGAGGAAGGGTTTAAGTTTCTGTAAAAAGAAGGAAAGAAACCTTGTGTTTTATGCCTATTCTTCACCATTCCCTTTATTTACTGCCTGCTGACCAATACGATTCTGTTGAATGAACAGAAAACTGCTGAGAGAACTTCGGAAAGAAAGCGTTTTTTGGTCTTTCGAGAAAAACTCACACTTTTTCACTCAACCTGGCTGCAGTGAAACGAGGAGAATTAACGAGGACAAAACGAGGCTTGTCAATCCTGTGAAGCCGTCCTGTTGAAAGGCTGTGCGCTTAAAGTTAGAATAGATGAAACCAGACTTTTCCTGAGACGTGTCTGCAGGGTAAATGAGAGAGGAGGATGAGGAGGAGGAAGCAACAAAAGAAGAGCCAGTGAGAAGAGTGGAGGAGGACAATAAAGGTTCTATAAATACCACCAGAGCTGGAAGCTGGTCGCACATGCAGCACCCACCAGCTTGTCACCGAATATTAACAAGTACAGGTGGACATAGCCAAAAATCACAATGTGTCTGTTGCAAGACACAAACTGCCCACTTTACAGGTCCGCCTTCCAGAACCCGGTTGGACCCTCTTTTTACTCAAGAACTGCCTTAATTTTAAGTGTTAGATTCAACAAGGTGGAAACTTTCTCGTAGATAAAGACATACAGACATGAAACATTGCACAATTGCTGCACACCCATCATGAGAATCTCTGTTACCAAACATCACCATGAGAATCTCCCGTTCCACCTCATCACCATGAGAATCTCCCGTTCCACCTCATCATGATGAGAATCTCCCGTTCCACCACATCACCATGAGAATCTCCCGTTCCACCTCATCACCATGAGAATCTCCCGTTCCACCTCATCACCATGAGAATCTCCCGTTCCACCTCATCACCATGAGAATCTCCCGTTCCACCTCATCATGATGAGAATTTCCCGTTCCACCTCATCACCATGAGAATCTCCCGTTCCACCTCATCATGATGAGAATTTCCCGTTCCACCTCATCACCATGAGAATCTCCCGTTCCACCTCATCATGATGAGAATCTCCCGTTCCACCTCATCATGATGAGAATCCCCCTGTTCCACCTCATCACCATGAGAATCTCCCGTTCCACCTCATCACCATGAGAATCTCCCGTTCCACCTCATCATGATGACAATATCCCGTTCCACCTCGTCACCATGAGAATCTCCCGTTCCACCTCATCACCATGAGAATCTCCCGTTCCACCTCATCACCATGAGAATCTCCCGTTCCACCTCGTCACCATGAGAATCTCCCGTTCCACCTCATCACCATGAGAATCTCCCGTTCCACCTCATCATGATGAGAATCTCCCGTTCCACCTCATCATGATGAGAATTTCCCGTTCCACCTCATCATGATGAGAATTTCCCGTTCCACCTCATCACCATGAGAATCTCCCGTTCCACCTCATCATGATGAGAATATCCCGTTCCACCTCATCATGATGAGAATCTCCCGTTCCACCTCATCACCATGAGAATCTCCCGTTCCACCTCATCATGATGAGAATATCCCGTTCCACCTCATCATGATGAGAATATCCCGTTCCACCTCATCAAGATGAGAATCTCCCGTTCCACCTCATCATGATGAGAATCCCCCTGTTCCACCTCATCACCATGAGAATCTCCCGTTCCACCTCATCACCATGACAATCTTCCGTTCCACCTCATCACCATGAGAATATCCCGTTCCACCTCATCACCATGAGAATCTCCCGTTCCACCTCATCACCATGACAATCTCCCGTTCTACCTCATCATGAGGAGAATCTCCCGTTCCACCTCATCCCAAAGCTGCTCTGTTGGATGTAGATCTAGTGACTGTGGAGGCCGTTGGAGGACAGTGAACTCATCGTCCTATTGAAGAAAGTTGTATATTATTAGATGAATAAACACAACCCAGCCATAAATACATGAACAGATCTTTTCTCTACATCATGCTGCTTTTGTGCATCAAATGGTCCATACTGACACACTGATGTGTGAAGGACCTTATCACACCAGCACAGAGTCTGACATTAACCCTTCTTTCTCAGGTAGCCAAAACGATTCGGACAGAACAACTAACTCAGCTCTGGTACCTTTCCAAGACCTGGCCCAGATCTGCTGGCTAGTGCTGTCATGGAACCAGGCTTTTAAGCTCGCCAGATTCAGGTCAGAACACATGATCTGTTCTGGCTCGCTTTTGTTGAATTGCTACCAAAACGCAGCTGAGTGTGCTGACACTTAGCCGCCGTCGGTCCGATTCAACTGGCTGTGTGGGCTTTCATCACGTCATATAGCCAGGATTTTACTTTTCTTCATTTCTGCTCCGGAGTTTGGTGAGAAACACCATGAAGCTCAACATAAAGACTTGAAACTTTAGTTCAGAAGGACTAAATGATGAAATAGTATTTATCAAGTAGCAAATGTGTCCTGATATAGAAAGTTTAATAGATGTTTAGAAGGTCATTTGATTGCTGATGTTTGACCTTTATTATCTTCAGTTTCATGTAGCCTCTTATGATTTCTTCTACACTTAATTTTTTTCTCATCATCGTCGTTTAAAAAGTGCCAGACCACCCTTGTTTTCTTCAGTTTCATGTTCATTTAAACGCTTGTACAACTGAAGTTACATTTTTTTCTGACATTTTAAGAGCTGATATTTAGCCATTTTCCATGGTTTACATGATAAAAGCTTAGTCAGTGAGGTTTTACATCTACAAGTATGTCATCGTACTGCCATAAACACTGCCTTCACACAGTTTGTCTGTTTCGGCACATGACACACAGGAGTTAGTACCTAACAGTGTTACTGTTGTTTCTGAAGGCTGAAGCCATGCTTCCTGGCATGCTCTTCACCAGCTTCTCACAGTCCTGTTGCACTAATTCAGACCAATTATCTTTGGTTTTGTGCCTTTGGTTTTTTTATTTTGTGTTGGAAGATTTTCCACAGGTTTTCTACTGAATCTGGTGACTCTGAGCATCATACTCATCCATTCAGTCTTTGACTGACCTTTTCTTGTGGTAAGGTCTTGTCGTGGTCTTGTTGGAAAATCCAGGCAGTTTTCCAGCTGATGGAAGAAGACCCTTTTCCATCCACAGTGAAACAACCCCAGATCATCACTGGTCCACCTTCATGTTTTACTGTCGACAGTGTGCTTTGTAGGCTTCCCTGGGCTTCCTCCAGTTGTCTAAAGTGCAAATCAACGAAAAACTGGATTCATAGCTGAAGATATGAAGCAAAGAGCTTTCCTCTGCTTTTCTTTGATGAAGGGCTTCTTCTGTGCCCTTTGGTGACTTTAGACCAGCTTCAAGGAGTCATATTTGAGCCTTTCTGGCCGTACAAGTCCCATTTCTGGACAGCTCCCTGGAGGTCTGTTGACGATTTCTGACACAGAAACAGATAGGTGCACGCTCATTTCGTAGGGTAGAAAGTTGTTTTCAACCAGCTATCATTTTGCTAGCACCGTATTGCCTACTTTTTTCCTGGTCCTTCTTGGAGATCTGACGCTTTATTGCTTCCTTTCTCTCAGTTGTGCCAATTTCCAGCTTGAAAAGCCTCTCAGATACACTGGGAATATAATCAAGCAAAAACATGTTTAATGGGGCAGAAAGTTTTATGTAAGCAGCAGCATTTTTTGTCATGTTCTTGGTACTTTTCAGGTAACATATACTTTTAGTTACAACAGGCTTTAAAATGAACAACAAATTAAAAACATGTGGTCTAATACTTAATTCCATGACTAAGTGGAAGCTTGATATAAGCCTGTTTGGGCTTTTTTGCTTCTTCATGCACATAAAGGGATACTGTGCAACTTTTGGCCACTAGGGGCACTAAAGCTGTAACTTTTCACACAACATTCATTCATTTATTCATTATTCACGCCGCTTAGTCCAATTAAGGGTCGCGAGGAAGCCAGAGCTTATCCCAGCAGTCTCTGGGTGAGAGGCGGGGTACAACCTGGACAGATTGCCAGTCCTTTGCAGGACTAACACAAAGAGACAAACAACCACTGACACCCACATTCACTCCAGGACACACAACACTGTCGCAAAATTATGCCTCCATCTGTCTTTGGAAATTGTGTTTGCACACCTTGACAAGCAAAGTGTTTGAATTCAGCTATTCAGGTTTAGATTTAGTCATGTTAGCTTTGCTCTGTAGCTGATTAGCTTCAACTAGCCGCATTTAGCTTCTACTAAACAACAAAATAAAAGACACAGACGTATCCTGCAACGTTGTGCAGCTCATCAGACACTTACTGCCATTGTTCTGAATAAACACTGGCTGAAAGATATGAAAAATGTTACCACATGTTGCTGCGTTTGCACAACAGGCAAAGAGCTAACTTAGCGGTCTGATAACACCGAGGCAAACAGAGGGTTTTACATCCTCACTCCGTTTGTTTACATGGGAGTTTTAATTCCTCTTTAATTCCGAATAAAAGTTAATTCCGCTTTAAACTGATGAAAAATGACCATGTAAACAGTTAATTCCTGATGCTAATTTCTATTCGGAATTAAACTTCCAATGTAAGTGTCTGGTTTATTCGCATTTTAATTCCGCACTATTTAATTCCTCTGTCATGTAAACCTTTGTTCCGCTCTAAGTTTCCGGTCGTTCTGAGCATGCTCGTTACCTTGTCCTGTCCCGATGTTGTTTTACCTCCCGTGTTCGGTGGTCTATCTTTCTTCTCCTTCTCAGTTGCTGCAGAAAGTGAAGTAGTATGTTGGTGTTGAGCTGCTACTTCACATTTATAATAAAAATAGCGGAGAAACTGGTACTTATTATGTAGTTTTTACAAGTTACGACTGAAAAGACGAGAAGCAGGGAGCCGACTTTGTTTATTTCCGGTATACGTGATACGTCACGTGATCCCTCTGTCCAATCAGAACCCTTCCCAACCCGCCGCTCTGAAGAGGAATTAAGTGAGGACGTGTTTCCTGTAAACCTTCATTCGGAATCATTATCTTCATATAAACTCATAGGAGAATACATTAATTCCAAATTATTTAATTACAAGTTATTATTTCCAAATTATAAAACACCAGATAACCGTGGCCAATGTTCTTCCATCAGATTCCGACCAGACAAGTCTTTTCCGAGGTGGACTCGTGTCTTTCTTTACCTCCTTTAGACACTGTTTTCAACTTTTAATTCATCCAGCCAAGACAAACTTTGGTTGGAAGAGGAGGAAAAGTAGCACAAAGCAGAGTCCTCTGTGTTTATAGAGGGGCGGCTGTTAGACGGATCCGCTCCTGCAATGGTACAATGTCTGGTTTCTGAAGGCGGCAGCCCCCTCGGAGCGCTGACACGCATTAAACACTGGATACTGACCCCAGAAATCCTCTATTATTACTCCCATTATTACTCACACGAAGTTTTTCAGTGTTTAACCAGATGTTAAATTCTATGGTGGTTTCTGTCTGGTTCTATGCAGCAGGTGTTTGGGGTTTTTCAGGTTCCCCTGGGTGTGATCGAGTTCAGAACAGAGTCATTAGGTATTTTCTATAGTGCATCGGTTTACATCCAGGGCGGCGCTAGAGGGAGACATGGGTTGAGAACTTTGTATACTGAAGCAAAAGATCAAAATGATTAGATATGGAATCGTCTTGTCTGTTTTACCAGAAATGGACTCTTTCATTTAGATTCTTTTATTTTTAAGTGTCTGGTCGACCTGCTGCATCCCTACACACCACAACGTGCTTTTAGATCAGCGGACCAGATGCTTTTAAATGTCCCAAAGACACAGTGTAGGTTAGACAGACTGCAGGTTAGACAGACTCACTCCCAAATCACTTTTAAAAGTCGTTCAAAAACTTATTTTTATTCTTTTGCTTCTAAGCAAGACTGAGTTGTCATCTGTGTCCTTGTATGTACTTTTAACTTTTCTGTTTTATGTATCTCTCTTTATTTTAACATTTTATTTTATTTCTTTATTTATTTCCAATCTCTTGCTGTTACTGTACGGCACTTTGGTCAGCTGTTTGTTGTTTTAAAAGTCATTTAGAAATAAAAATGGGATGTTATGGTTGACATACTTGAAAAATTTTCCATTGGGGTAAAGATCACAAATGTCTCCAGTAAAGGGAGCTTCTAGAAATATTCTCCTCAGCAAATGTACAGTATTTATTCAGGAATAGTTTACAGGGTAAAAATCAAACAGACTCTGTTTGACTCTTCTAAAGAGTAGTAGAAGGTGCAGGTATTAGAGAAACCCAAATTAAGGAGTTATGCTCAATATAAAAGAGATTTCTTTACAAAGCCTTTTGTTACAAGTGATGTAAGAAGAGTACAGAGGTCTCTGTGTGCTCAGCTTAGAGCAGGTGTGCTGCCTTCGTAGGCGGAAGTCGGACGTTATGGAAGAAGAAGACAGATTATGTGTTGAGTGTAACTCGAGAGTTGCCGAGGATGAATGGCATTTTTTGTTTTATTGTCCTTTGTATCATGATATAAGAACTGTGTTCTTTGATAAAAATTGGATTTAAAGAGCCTGATTTGTTCTGGTTGACGGATGGGGGGATGTTGAGTTGGCTGTTTGGAAATTAAATGCATAGTTTGGTGAGATTCCTGGAGAATACATGGAAACTTAGATGTCTTTGGGTAACGGTCCAATGCCACCATTCTCTTCAGCTGCTGCAGGCTAAACACGGGAGTTACTGATGACGCGCACTAAGGTGTTGCTTCTTTATCTCACTTTTTGTTTATTTTTAGGGTGCATTCACATCAGGATAGTCCGCTGGACTCGGTCCGACTGGGGACTCGGCTCAGCTGTAGGGGGGTGTATCCATGCGGACAGAGATCGTGTTCACGCTGCACTTTGGTCAAACCAGTCAAACCATTAGAATAATATCTTCCCATTCCCACCAGAGGTGGCGCTGCACTAGTATTTAGCAGAAGAGAGGAGCAGACCGGCGTGAAGAAGAAAACTCTGTTTCCTCCACCTGCCAGTTAAACATGGAGACCAAACTATGGCTGTTTGGGGTTTTTATTAAGGGTGGGAAAATCGAATCGCAAAATCGGAAATAGGGATTTTTTTTCTTCACAATTTTAACATTTTTTATTCAACAAAATAAAATTAATCCACTATAAAATTTTATGTCATTTTCATTCTTTTTATTGATCTTTTTCTTGGGCATCATAGCAACAGAATGATGATCTGACAACTGTGTTGTTTTTTCCGGATTAAAATGAAGAAAAATGACGAGCAAAAAAAAAGTTTGATACCTTTCTTTATGTTTTTAATCTAGAAAATCAGCAATATTGGAGAATTGTAATTTAAATCGAATCGGCACCCAAAAAATCAGAATCGAATCAAATCGGGACAAAAGCATATAGTCACAGCCCTGGTTTTTATTGCAACAATGGACGCAGTATGAACACCAGACGAGGCAGAGGACCCTTAACGCCATCGCTGTGGATTTACCCACAATGCAATGCTACGCCACATGCAGGAAGGGACTTTTCCTTTGTAGTCCACTTCCTGTATTTGGTTTGAAACAAACCGAGACCTGCGTTTGAAGTTCAGATCAGAATTTATTTGGATCGTTCACGTTTCCCCAAACGAAGCGACTTTCTGAGCAAACGATCTCGGATTCTGATCAAAAAGGCTGATGTGGACGTGTCCTCAGTCTCACAGCAAAACAAACTTCATGTTTATTCAGCATTTTGCAACTAAATAAAACAAAACTCAAAGAAGGAGAGGCCTAAGTAGCGGGTAGCAGAAAGTTAACTCCACCCCCTACATCCTCTGAGACAGGTGATGCACCCAGGTGAGTGCAACTATTTATAACCGCAGAATACACACTGACGCACCTGCAACCCAAGTGCCAATAAAGGATCGACATGTCAGCATACGCCTAAACCAGAGGTGTCCAGCTCCGGTCCTCGAGGGCCAGAATCCTGCAGGTTTTCTATGTATCCCTGCTCAGACACACCTGATTCTAATTAATTAGTAGTAGAGCTTAATCAGTTGTGCACGTCATTGGCTGTTTGATCCATTTAGTGGAAGCTAGATGTGTTGGAACAGGAATACATGGGAAACCTGCAGGACAGCGGCCCTCAAGGACCGACTTTGGACACCCCTGGAAACATTAAAACGCTTATATTTATGGTTCCTACGTTAGACAAAGGACTCTGTATCCAGATCAAAAATGTTTTTTTGGGATGCGACTGGTTTTGTGAGTTAATAGTTTGAATGTTGGCGATCTTCTTGCTTTTAATGTCGATAGTGTTGTGTAAGTTTAGAGAGGCTGGACACGTAAGTATGCCTCTTAAATAAAATCAGTCAGTCACATCAGGCTGATGTTTGGGTCAAATGTTAAACGGTTTCCCTTTAAATATTTTCTATCAAAACGAGCAATCATGCAACTAACGAACATTTTAAAGCGAATAAAAACATTGAACCTCAATTCATAAACACACACAAACAAAGTTTCAGTCTGTTTATTCATCAGTTTCAGTGTGCTGCACCTGCGTGGTTTTCTTCTGGACCTCGCAGCTCTTCGTAACAAACTCTGCTTACATGGCTTTGCTGTCGTCATGAATCATTCACCGATTATGGATTAAAAATGTGGATTTTTTTCTCTGTTTTTGTTTCAATTTACATAAAATTTCAGGGCTTAATTGAAATATCCTGTTGTTGCTGCTCGCTATGAAGCAGAAAGTCTTCAGACGAGCCTGTCAGACATCCTCCTACACACACCGACACCCCCACACTGAGTCCTACACAGAAACGCCAGTCGCTCATTCACATGCAGCTCTGAATATCGCTGCTTCCGCCTCCTCGTCCTCTGGGTCCAGCTGTGCACTCATCTGCCAGGGTCAGTTATTATCCATCACACCTCTGTCTCTCCATCACACACACATGCAGACACACACTGTGGTGTGTGTCAATCACCCGTCCTGCAGCTCGCTTAGACGGAGGAAGTTTTCTACCCGAGTGCTTTTAGTGCTTTTGTGAAGTGATCTTCGTCAGAGCTCATCTTTAGATCCTCACACACCTGCTGCAGCAACATCCCAAAAGCTTTGTGTTTTTTTCCGTTCTGTATTTCCGCCATATTTTATCCTTTTTTTTTGCCAAATGCGCTTAAGTTCAGGCTGATTTCAGCGGATTAAATGATGTTCAGAATGATTTAATTCTAAGTGGAGGCAGCAGAGGACAGCCTGTGTGAGCGTTAAAACCGGTGTGTAAACCATTCCAGGCAGAGTTTTCCAGCAGGATGGGAACATCTGATCTAACCATGTCCCTGCCGTCATCTTCCCTCTCCAGAGCTCCACAGCCAGTTTCAAAGAGCAGTGTGGGCTCCCCACTGTGGCCAAGCTGAAGCAGTGCATCCAGAGCCTGGCCACAAGGCTGCAGAGCCCTGAGGGCCCCGTGGGGGCCACCATGGTCCTGAAGGACGGCTACCCCTCTCTGGAGCAGCTGGTCAGCCTCTCCGAGACGACTCGCAAGCTGCTCGCCGCCTACGAGACGGTCAGTACATCAGAAAACTGCTGTTTTTAATTAAATCTTGTCACTGTGAGGCTCTTTCTAGCATCTGAAATGACATAAAATAACTTCAGTACATCTTCACAACTTCAAGGGCTGAAGGTGTAACCTGAAGCAAGCTGAGACATGAGATTATTACAGACGTGTCAAAATACAGAAATGTGTTACTGTGTGTCTTCTTCAAAGAAAAACACATTATTGTCTGAGAACGAGAACAGATCAGCGCAATTCGTCTTAAAAAACATTTATGGTGTGACTGATGGAACAAAGTGGAAACATTCCTCAGATTTCTCTTCATATTGATATGAAGTATCCCACAGCTGCTGCACCTCATCACCATGAGAATCTCCTGTTCCACCTCATCACCATGAGAATCTCCCGTTCCACCTCATCACCATGAGAATCTCCCGTTCCACCTCATCACCATGAGAATCTCCCGTTCCACCTCATCATGATGAGAATCTCCCGTTCCACCTCATCATGATGAGAATCTCCCGTTCCACCTCATCACCATGAGAATCTCCCGTTCCACCTCATCACCATGAGAATCTCCCGTTCCACCTCATCACCATGAGAATCTCCCGTTCCACCTCATCACCATGAGAATCTCCCGTTCCACCTCATGATGAGAATCTCCCGTTCCACCTCATCACCATGAGAATCTCCCGTTCCACCTCATCACCATGAGAATCCCCCGTTCCACCTCATCACCATGAGAATCTCCCGTTCCACCTCATCACCATGAGAATCTCCTGTTCCACCTCATCACCATGAGAATCTCCCGTTCCACCTCATCATGATGAGAATCTCCCGTTCCACCTCATCACCATGAGAATCTCCCGTTCCACCTCATCACCATGAGAATCTCCCGTTCCACCTCATCACCATGAGAATCTCCCGTTCCACCTCATCACCATGAGAATCTCCCGTTCCACCTCATCACCATGAGAATCTCCCGTTCCACCTCATCACCATGAGAATCTCCCGTTCCACCTCATCACCATGAGAATCTCCCGTTCCACCTCATCATGATGAGAATCTCCTGTTCCACCTCATCATGATGAGAATCTCCCGTTCCACCTCATCACCATGAGAATCTCCCGTTCCACCTCATCACCATGAGAATCTCCCGTTCCACCTCATCATGATGAGAATCTCCCGTTCCACCTCATCATGATGAGAATCTCCCGTTCCACCTCATCACCATGAGAATCTCCCGTTCCACCTCATCACCATGAGAATCTCCCGTTCCACCTCATCACCATGAGAATCTCCCGTTCCACCTCATGATGAGAATCTCCCGTTCCACCTCATCACCATGAGAATCTCCCGTTCCACCTCATCACCATGAGAATCCCCCGTTCCACCTCATCACCATGAGAATCTCCCGTTCCACCTCATCACCATGAGAATCTCCTGTTCCACCTCATCACCATGAGAATCCCCCGTTCCACCTCATCACCATGAGAATCTCCCGTTCCACCTCATCATGATGAGAATCTCCCGTTCCACCTCATCACCATGAGAATCTCCCGTTCCACCTCATCACCATGAGAATCTCCCGTTCCACCTCATCACCATGAGAATCCCCCGTTCCACCTCATCACCATGAGAATCTCCCGTTCCACCTCATCACCATGAGAATCTCCCGTTCCACCTCATCACCATGAGAATCTCCCGTTCCACCTCATCATGATGAGAATCTCCTGTTCCACCTCATCACCATGAGAATCTCCCGTTCCACCTCATCACCATGAGAATCTCCCGTTCCACCTCATCATGATGAGAATCTCCCGTTCCACCTCATCACCATGAGAATCTCCCGTTCCACCTCATCACCATGAGAATCTCCCGTTCCACCTCATCACCATGAGAATCTCCCGTTCCACCTCATCACCATGAGAATCTCCTGTTCCACCTCATCATGATGAAAATCTCCCGTTCCACCTCATCACATGAGAATCTCCCGTTCCACCTCATCACCATGAGAATCTCCCGTTCCACCTCATCACCATGAGAATCCCCCGTTCCACCTCATCACCATGAGAATCTCCCGTTCCACCTCATCACCATGAGAATCTCCCGTTCCACCTCATCATGATGAGAATCTCCTGTTCCACCTCATCATGATGAGAATCTCCTGTTCCACCTCATCATGATGAGAATCTCCCGTTCCACCTCATCACCATGAGAATCTCCCGTTCCACCTCATCACCATGAGAATCTCCCGTTCCACCTCATCATGATGAGAATCTCCCGTTCCACCTCATCACCATGAGAATCTCCCGTTCCACCTCATCACCATGAGAATCTCCCGTTCCACCTCATCACCATGAGAATCTCCTGTTCCACCTCATCATGATGAAAATCTCCCGTTCCACCTCATCACATGAGAATCTCCCGTTCCACCTCATCACCATGAGAATCTCCCGTTCCACCTCATCACCATGAGAATCTCCCGTTCCACCTCATCATGATGAGAATCTCCCGTTCCACCTCATCACCATGAGAATCTCCCGTTCCACCTCATCACCATGAGAATCTCCCGTTCCACCTCATCATGATGAGAATCTCCCGTTCCACCTCATCACCATGAGAATCTCCCGTTCCACCTCATCACCATGAGAATCTCCCGTTCCACCTCATCACCATGAAAATCTCCCGTTCCACCTCATCATGATGAGAATCTCCCGTTCCACCTCATCACCATGAGAATCTCCCGTTCCACCTCATCACCATGAGAATCTCCCGTTCCACCTCATCACCATGAGAATCTCCCGTTCCACCTCATCATGATGAGAATCTCCCGTTCCACCTCATCACCATGAGAATCTCCCGTTCCACCTCATCACCATGAGAATCTCCCGTTCCACCTCATCACCATGAGAATCTCCTGTTCCACCTCATCATGATGAAAATCTCCCGTTCCACCTCATCATGATGAGAATCTCCCGTTCCACCTCATCACCATGAGAATCTCCCGTTCCACCTCATCACCATGAGAATCTCCCGTTCCACCTCATCACCATGAGAATCTCCTGTTCCACCTCATCATGATGAAAATCTCCCGTTCCACCTCATCACCATGAGAATCTCCCGTTCCACCTCATCACCATGAGAATCTCCCGTTCCACCTCATCACCATGAGAATCTCCCGTTCCACCTCATCATCATGAGAATCTCCCGTTCCACCTCATCACCATGAGAATCTCCCGTTCCACCTCATCATGATGAGAATCTCCCGTTCCACCTCATCACCATGAGAATCTCCCGTTCCACCTCATCACCATGAGAATCTCCCGTTCCACCTCATCACCATGAGAATCTCCCGTTCCACCTCATCACCATGAGAATCTCCCGTTCCACCTCATCACCATGAGAATCTCCCGTTCCACCTCATCATGATGAGAATCTCCCGTTCCACCTCATCATGATGAGAATCTCCCGTTCCACCTCATCATGATGAGAATCTCCCGTTCCACCACATCACCATGAGAATCTCCCGTTCCACCTCTTCATCATGAGAATCTCCCGTTCCACCTCATCATCATGAGAATCTCCCGTTCCACCTCATCACCATGAGAATCTCCCGTTCCACCTCATCATGATGAGAATCTCCCGTTCCACCTCTTCATCATGAGAATCTCCCGTTCCACCTCATCACCATGAGAATCTCCCGTTCCACCTCATCATCATGAGAATCTCCCGTTCCACCACATCACCATGAGAATCTCCCGTTCCACCTCTTCATCATGAGAATCTCCCGTTCCACCTCATCACCATGAGAATCTCCCGTTCCACCTCTTCATCATGAGAATCTCCCGTTCCACCTCTTCATCATGAGAATCTCCCGTTCCACCTCATCACCATGAGAATCTCCCGTTCCACCTCATCACCATGAGAATCTCCCGTTCCACCTCATCATGATGAGAATCTCCCGTTCCACCTCTTCATCATGAGAATCTCCCGTTCCACCTCATCACCATGAGAATCTCCCGTTCCACCTCATCATCATGAGAATCTCCCGTTCCACCTCATCACCATGAGAATCTCCCGTTCCACCTCATCATGATGAGAATCTCCCGTTCCACCTCATCATCATGA
Organism: Telmatherina bonti; assembly: GCF_933228915.1. Lineage (NCBI taxonomy): Eukaryota > Metazoa > Chordata > Actinopteri > Atheriniformes > Telmatherinidae > Telmatherina > Telmatherina bonti. Next base: position 5,868,966 of record NC_136613.1, read on the forward strand.
GAATCTCCCGTTCCACCTCATCACCATGAGAATCTCCCGTTCCACCTCATCATGATGAGAATCTCCCGTTCCACCTCATCACCATGAGAATCTCCCGTTCCACCTCATCACCATGAGAATCTCCCGTTCCACCTCATCACCATGAGAATCTCCCGTTCCACCTCATCATGATGAGAATCTCCCGTTCCACCTCATCACCATGAGAATCTCCCGTTCCACCTCATCACCATGAGAATCTCCCGTTCCACCTCATCACCATGAGAATCTCCTGTTCCACCTCATCATGATGAAAATCTCCCGTTCCACCTCATCATGATGAGAATCTCCCGTTCCACCTCATCACCATGAGAATCTCCCGTTCCACCTCATCACCATGAGAATCTCCCGTTCCACCTCATCACCATGAGAATCTCCTGTTCCACCTCATCATGATGAAAATCTCCCGTTCCACCTCATCACCATGAGAATCTCCCGTTCCACCTCATCACCATGAGAATCTCCCGTTCCACCTCATCACCATGAGAATCTCCCGTTCCACCTCATCATCATGAGAATCTCCCGTTCCACCTCATCACCATGAGAATCTCCCGTTCCACCTCATCATGATGAGAATCTCCCGTTCCACCTCATCACCATGAGAATCTCCCGTTCCACCTCATCACCATGAGAATCTCCCGTTCCACCTCATCACCATGAGAATCTCCCGTTCCACCTCATCACCATGAGAATCTCCCGTTCCACCTCATCACCATGAGAATCTCCCGTTCCACCTCATCATGATGAGAATCTCCCATTCCACCTCATCATGATGAGAATCTCCCGTTCCACCTCATCATGATGAGAATCTCCCGTTCCACCTCATCATGATGAGAATCTCCCGTTCCACCACATCACCATGAGAATCTCCCGTTCCACCTCATCATCATGAGAATCTCCCGTTCCACCACATCACCATGAGAATCTCCCGTTCCACCTCTTCATCATGAGAATCTCCCGTTCCACCTCATCACCATGAGAATCTCCCGTTCCACCTCTTCATCATGAGAATCTCCCGTTCCACCTCTTCATCATGAGAATCTCCCGTTCCACCTCATCACCATGAGAATCTCCCGTTCCACCTCATCATGATGAGAATCTCCCGTTCCACCTCATCATGATGAGAATCTCCCGTTCCACCTCATCATGATGAGAATCTCCCGTTCCACCTCTTCATCATGAGAATCTCCCGTTCCACCTCATCATGATGAGAATCTCCCGTTCCACCTCTTCATCATGAGAATCTCCCGTTCCACCTCATCATGATGAGAATCTCCCGTTCCACCTCATCATGATGAGAATCTCCCGTTCCACCTCTTCATCATGAGAATCTCCCGTTCCACCTCATCATGATGAGAATCACACTGACTGAATGTGTTGCTGCGTTGTAATTGGCTGATCACATTAAGCAGGTGAAGGTAATAAGGTGAACGGTGAATCAATCAACTCTTCACTGAAGATGTAGAACAAGCAGAAGATTCACCTATAAATACATTTGACTGATTTATATTATGTCTAGAAGTTTATTTCACACGTAGGTTGACGAAACTTTGTTCTCTTCAGTGTTCTAAAAACCAGAATTTACTTTAAAATAGTTTTTTCATGTTTTTCCTGAGATGGTTATTTAGTCAGGAGGCTCCCAGCGCGGGACGAGACGTGTTCCTTCTGGTTGACAATGATGAGAAACAGCCGTACATTTACCATCTTCCTCCTAACTGATGATGGTTTGCAGCTCATTTCTCGTCCTGAGGAGCAGAAAAAGCTCTCACTGCGTTTCAAACACTCCCAGATCTTCTGTTTCTGCTGATGTGATGGAAAATTAGGCCGGAAACGTAACAACGCAGGGTTCTGCCTTCTGAAAACGAACCACAGCCGGTCATTTTCTCCAACCGTTACATCGTAAAGGCACAAAAGGTGAAAGGATGAGTGAAATATGCAGAAATAATTTTTATTCAGCAGGAATGAAGATTTCTGTCCAGCAATGACGTCACTGAGCTTTAATGCAGATAAAAACGAGCACAATGTTTTTTTTATCTCACTAGAATGGAAGTGCTTCTCAAACAGGAAAAAAGCTTTTTCAGCAGATTATCAGTTAAAACCAGTTTCTCTTCGATCCCTGTCAGAAATCTGCAGGAAGGGATTCTTCCTCGTCTAACGTCCAGACAGAAGCAGCTGCAGAGCAACTGGTTGCCTCTCGTTCACATGTTCACTTACAGAAAACATGAGAAATTCATCCACTTTTTTTAATCAAGCAAAATAGTCAAAAATCTTTGGTTTGACTCAAATTAAATTATTTTAAAAAAAAACACACATTTTCAACAAGGCTGATTAAAAAGTTCTTGATATTCTCAGTAATTTCAATATTGTCATGAAGCCTTTTTTTTTTTTTTTTTTTAAATTGTTTTTTAAAGATCCAGGGTAAATGATGAAGACACAGTTCATCCCTGCAGTGGGAAATAAACCAGTCCATGTTGCTGGTCAGGCCTTAACAGTTACTGGTCAGTCGGATGTTCCACCAGACGTGGACTTTAGAGGAAATAATCTGGATTATAAATGCAGATGGATGCATTTAATCTTACATTAAATGGTTTTTTTTTTAATTGAAAATGCTCTCATGAAAGTAACAGAAAACACATTCTAGGAACTTTAACATCAGCTTTGTAGAATAAAGAAATAATTTAGTGTCTTGGAATATTTTTACAGAAAGAAAGACTTTAAAAAATCAAGTACATAAATGAGCAAATAAATTAAAGAATTTAGAAAAAAAATTAAAGAATAAAGATAAATAAGTTGATAAAAAAATATAAAAAAAACACAGATAAATAATATTTCTAAATATAAAATTTAAGATAAAAACTAATAAATAACAGAAGATTTTCTTTTGAGATTAGCGTCTATAAAGAAAAATAGGAATCAAGTTAAAAATGAATAAATACATTTAAAAAATGATTAAATGCAAATGATGGGTAATTATTTATTATATTAAATATATATATAAAAAGAATTTGTTAAAGTAAATAAGTAAATATGTTAAAAAGAAATAAAATAATAATTAAATTAAATTAAATTGAATTAAATTTGAGAAGCCATTTCTTGATCACTTGGTTAAATATCAGCCAATGTAACCCTTAACCTAACAACCCGACGCCGTGTAAGACAAAGCATCCTCTTCTTCCTCGTCTTCCTCTACCAGACGTCAACGTTCCCTAACCTTCAGACCAGCTGCGTTCTTCACACCTTCCAACCACAAACATCTGTTTTTTCCTGCATTTCACTTGGTGTAAGTTTTACCCCTCCTTCCTTCCTTCCTTCCTTCCCTCCTTCCCTCCTTCCCTCCTTCCCTCCAGCAGCTGCTGGGTTGGTGGGCGCTCATCCACGCCCTGCACCCCCTCCCGTCTTATCAGGTCTGGTTTTACCGCGCGTTCATTTAGGACGACGCTTTATGTTCACTGGACAGAAGCACAATGTGACTTTCAGCTTCCTTTTTATCTTTAACCAGAAAACACACACACACACACACACACACACACACACACACACATGCTTTCATGCTGTCCTCCAGCATTAAAAATGCAGAATGATCCCGTGTGACGTGCATATAAGTGGCACCCACACGCTTCCTTTACCAGCCAGCTGCGCCTCCTCCCACTCAGTCCACTCCCACAGCAGATGACTTTCTCTCTGCTGGCAGTTATTTACACCCACACACACACCTCTACACACACACCTCGCTACACACACCTCTCCACACACTCCTCGCTACACACACCTCTACACACACACCTCTACACACACCTCTACACACACACCTCTACACACACACCTCGCTACACACACCTCTACACACACACCTCTACACACACCTCTACACACACACCTCGCTACACACACCTCTACACACACACCTCGCTACACACACCTCTACACACACACCTCTACACACACACCTCTACACACACCTCTACACACACACCTCGCTACACACACCTCTACACACACACCTCGCTACACACACCTCTACACACACACCTCGCTACACACACCTCTCAACACACTCCTCACTACACACACCTCGCTACACACACCTCTACACACACACCTCGCTACACACACCTCTCAACACACTCCTCGCTACACACACCTCTCCACACACACCTCTCAACACACTCCTCACTACACACACCTCTCCACACACACCTCTCAACACACTCCTCGCTACACACACCTCTCCACACACACCTCTCAACACACTCCTCACTACACACACCTCTCCACACACACCTCTCAACACACTCCTCACTACACACACCTCTCCACACACACCTCTCAACACACTCCTCGCTACACACACCTCTACACACACTCCTCGCTACACACACCTCTACACACACACCTCGCTACACACACCTCTACACACACACCTCGCTACACACACCTCTCCACACACTCCTCGCTACACACACCTCTACACACACACCTCGCTACACACACCTCTCAACACACTCCTCACTACACACACCTCTCCACACACACCTCTCAACACACTCCTCGCTACACACACCTCTACACACACTCCTCGCTACACACACCTCTACACACACACCTCGCTACACACACCTCTACACACACACCTCGCTACACACACCTCTCCACACACTCCTCGCTACACACACCTCTACACACACACCTCGCTACACACACCTCTCAACACACTCCTCGCTACACACACCTCTACACACACACCTCGCTACACACACCTCTACACACACTCCTCACTACACACACCTCTACACACACACCTCACTACACACACCTCTACACACACTCCTCGCTACACACACCTCTACACACACTCCTCGCTACACACTCCTCTACACACACACCTCACTACACACACCTCTACACACACACCTCGCTACACACACCTCTCCACACACTCCTCTCAACACACTCCTCGCTACACACACCTCTATACACACTCCTCGCTACACACACCTCGCTACACACACCTCTATACACACACCTCGCTACACACACCTCTACACACACACCTCTCAACACACACCTCTGATCTGACCCCACAGAACCCTGATCCGACCCCATAGAACCCTGATCCGATCCCATAGAACCCTGATCCGATCCCATAGAACCCTGATCCGACCCCACAAAACCCTGATCCGACCCCAGAGAACCCTGATCCGACCCTACAGAACCCTGATCCGACCCTACAGAACCCTGATCCGACCCCATAGAACCCTGATCCGACCCTACAGAACCCTGATCCGACCCCAGAGAACCCTGATCCGACCCTACAGAACCCTGATCCAACCCCATAGAACCCTGATCCGACCCTACAGAACCCTGATCTGACCCCATAGAACCCTGATCTGACCCCACAGAACCCTGATCCGACCCCATAGAACCCTGATCCGACCCCATAGAACCCTGATCCGACCCCACAAAACCCTGATCCGACCCCACAGAACCCTGATCTGACCCTACAGAACCCTGATCTGACCCCACAGAACCCTGATCCGACCCCATAGAACCGTGATGCAACCCCATAGAACCCTGATCCGACCCCACAAAACCCTGATCCGACCCCACAGAACCCTGATCTGACCCTACAGAACCCTGATCTGACCCCACAGAACCCTGATCCGACCCCATAGAACCGTGATGCAACCCCATAGAACCCTGATCCGACCCCACAAAACCCTGATCCGACCCCATAGAACCCTGATCCGACCCTACAGTACCCTGATCCAACCCCACAAAACCCTGATCCGACCCCACAAAACCCTGATCCGACCCCAGAGAACCCTGATCCGACCCTACAGAACCCTGATCCAACCCCATAGAACCCTGATCTGACCCTACAAAACCCTGATCCAACCCCATAGAACCCTGATCTGACCCCACAGAACCCTGATCCGACCCCATAGAACCCTGATCCGACCCCACAAAACCCTGATCCGACCCTACAGAACCCTGATCTGACCCCACAGAACCCTGATCCGACCCCATAGAACCGTGATCCAACCCCATAGAACCCTGATCCGATCCCATAGAACCCTGATCCGACCCCACAAAACCCTGATCCGACCCCATAGAACCCTGATCCGACCCTACAGTACCCTGATCCGACCCCATAGAACCCTGATCCGACCCTACAGTACCCTGATCTGACCCCATAGAACCCTGATCCGATCCTTCAGAACCCTGATCCGACCCCATAGAACCCTGATGCAACCCCATAGAACCCTGATCCGACCCCACAAAACCCTGATCCGACCCTACAGAACCCTGATCTGACCCCACAGAACCCTGATCCGACCCCACAAAACCCTGATCCGACCCCATAGAACCCTGATCCGACCCCACAAAACCCTGATCCGACCCTACAGAACCCTGATCTGACCCCACAGAACCCTGATCCGACCCCACAAAACCCTGATCCGACCCCATAGAACCCTGATCCGACCCTACAGTACCCTGATCCGACCCCATAGAACCCTGATCCGACCCTACAGTACCCTGAGCCGACCCCATAGAACCCTGATCCGACCCTACAGAACCCTGATCTGACCCCACAGAACCCTGATCCGACCCCACAAAACCCTGATCCGACCCCATAGAACCCTGATCCGACCCTACAGTACCCTGAGCCGACCCCATAGAACCCTGATCCGACCCTACAGTACCCTGATCTGACCCCATAGAACCCTGATCCGATCCTTCAGAACCCTGATCCGACCCCATAGAACCCTGATCCGACCCCACAAAACCCTGATCCGACCCTACAGAACCCTGATCTGACCCTACAGAACCCTGATCTGACCCCACAGAACCCTGATCCGACCCCATAGAACCCTGATCCGACCCTACAGTACCCTGATCCGACCCCATAGAACCCTGATCCGACCCTACTGTACCCTGATCTGACCCCATAGAACCGTGATCCGATCCTTCAGAACCCTGATCCGACCCAGAACAGAACACAACCGACTACTTTTACGCTTCAGAACCAGCAAACGGACATCAATCCCGTTCATATTGGTGGTACTGGTTCCGCCTTCCCGTCCACGTTGAGGAGGAACTGACCTGGAACAAGAACGCCGAGCACAGAGAAAACTCCGCTTCCTGACAGTTGTCAGGTAGAACGGCGTGTGTGGTTTTCCCGCTCCAACACGGAGAACATCTGTACGCAGTCGGCAGCTGCACTGACCAAACCGGCCGGGGTCACTGTGAACCTCGACACACTGGAGGAGCTTCATGGTTCTTCCTGCCGCAGGAGAGCCGGCACTATCCTGAAGGACTCTCCCCACCCGGACCGCTTTCTGGTCGCTCCTGCTGTCACGCAGACGGCTCAGGGCCATAAAAACCAGAACCAACAGACCGAAAACGGACTTGTTACTGCTGTCAGAGACATAAACACCTGTTTATTTAACCGGTGTAACATCTGCCCACCTTGCAGAGATTTTATATTTAACATTTTTCTTGTCGTATTCAGTGTTTCTGGTGCTTACAAAGTGCACTTCTGGTTGTACTGGTTCTGAATCTGTAACGCGGTTCTTCCTCTCTGTTCAGATGATCTCCGCTCAGAAACAGCTGATCGAGAACGCAGATGGTGTTCAGGAGAGGATCGACCAGGTGCACCGAGAAGGTAAAGCGTGCAGACATGATGGAAGCGCCGACACGAGGCCATTTAGTGACTGCAGAGTGGGGGGGATGTGATTAGACGCTGCTCCTCAGAGGTCTGCTTTTAGTCCCGTTGCTTTTCTGTGAATCTGCAGCTCGGTCTCGCCAATATTGGATTTTTTAAAGAGTGTGACACCTGCTCCGCCTTCACAGGGAAGGAAAGGCGTCTGCACAGCCACAGCAGTGTATTTATAGACCCGCTCTTCATCTTAGATAACTCCTGACCTTTAACTGCCAATGGAAATGTCAGGAGTGGTGGCTGTTTGCTGTTTGCATAAATACGTCAATCCAGAAACGCACGATGACACTGGCCTGCAGACATTTAGCTCAGGTTCAGGTAAATCATCCCCACAGCCTGACAGCTGCATTTACCCGGCTGATTTCACAAACAGTGACTCAGAAGTGACAAGCAAGGTTTGGTTTCTTATTTGGCAGGAATGGACTTCCACGAGGAACTGTCTCGGCTCGGGGAGAAGGAAGGCCTGAAGGGACGCAAGCTGAACAAAGCCGTGGAGAGTTTCACCTGGAACATCACCGTGCTCAAGGTAGCGGACAGAAAACGTAACGAAAGGAAGCGCAGAGGTGCAGACAGGAGTGGACGAGTCTATTTTCATTTGGCGTAACCATAGACCGTATTTGAAAGATAGATGGAGCCTCCAGCGGTTAAAAGTGAAGCCTATGCGGAAGTGTATAAAACTGCAGTTCCCCCTTCATCCACTAGGGGCTGCAAAACAGAGCAAATCCCCATAGACTCCCATGTTAAAAAGACCAACTTCACAGCAGAAATAAACATGTTTACAGCAGAAATAAACATGTTTACAGCAGATTTATTTATTTGGCAGATTTAGGGGCGTGTCCTTTTGATTGACAGGTATCCGATCTCCCGCTTCAAGTAAAAAGAACGTAGAAAAACCGTGGTTTTTAGCTGGTTAACAACGTGACTTAGCTTTAGCCCACTTACCTCCATTAGCTCGGTTAGCTCTTAGCTATAGAAAGCTCGGAGTTCGCTCGATGTCAATCATGCACCATGACGCTCACAGCCCCCCTCTCAGCTCCGCCTCTTTGCCCATATTTGTATTTTCCGGGCAAGATGACACGAATCCCCCTGCCAAGATGGTGATGGTAGGAACCGCCCACCGAGCTTCAATTCAGCTCTTCAGAAACCTATGGGTGACGTCACGGAGGCTCCGCCCATCTTTTACATACAATCTAGTGGCGTAACACAAGGCAGGCTAATCTACCACCAGTATAACTCCAGTTTAGACATGAAACAGTCTGGATGGATAAACAGAAGAGTCTAGTCAGCATTACCACTGGGACCGCCAGTTCACGCCGTAATGACGTAGCACCCATCACACGTTGCTTTCGTAGATATCACTAATCGGTTCCTTACAGACAGCCTACCTGACTGTCGGGAACGACAAGTAAAATGTTTTCTTCTGGCAGTTTTTCAGACTTCTTACTTGACCGTTGTTGGGGGAGAAGTTTACACGACCGATACGTCATTCATGGACAAAAAAAGGCTCTTAAAGGCAATTTATGTGATATTTTTACAAGATTGCCTAAAATCTTCTTCCTGACACAAAAATACAAATATTTAATCACGTGTGGAACAGACAGTTGGTGTTTTGTCAGTTTGGCACCTCGTCAGAGGAGCATAACCAACATTTATCTGTCGGTTTAGGCTGCTTTCTTCCAGTGAATTCTGACCCAAACCGTAATAATGAACCTGACACCAAAACAGACATTCCAGGAAACTGTAGCGTTACTGAACCATCATGCGTTTCATATACATAACACATCCTGTTGCACATGCACCTCAAGCAAAGATCTGATGTTCTGATGGCAATGGCTCAGGTAGTAGAGTACCGCCCCCGCCACCACAGTTATTCCCTTTTATGAATGCCGGTTCCAGGCCCGGATAAATGGAGCGAGCTGCATCAGGAAGACCATCCGGCGTAAAACGTGCTGAAATTTCAACTGTGCGATGATTTGCTGTGGCGTCTGTACGTAGTCCCTGTTCCTCTGAAGTCAAGCTGAAAGGGAAACAGCAACATGCCGAACTGATAGAAGACCGGCCCGTTCCAAGCGATAGAATGGTGAGGCGTCAATCGCAGCTGCCATCTGTCCCGTTCCTCTCAGCCCCGCGGGAACAAGTGCTGCGAGCTTCTGTGCGTCGGAGGCGGGGTTTCTGGGGGAGTCTGAACTAAGAGTTTAGGTAAAGCATTTCTCCAGGATCTCCTACCTTGCCTTTAACTCCAGGTATAAATCAGAGCTGCGTAACTTGGATTAACAAACCTTTTCACGTTTCGCTTGTCACAAAGACACGTCGATTGTTCCCAGTTGTACCTTTTCACTGTGGAAAACGGCCAGTTTGGCAGACAGAAACCAGGATTTTAGCAGCAACGAGGTGCCGGGAGGAGAACAGAGTAGAGCCGCTGCTCCTCCCTGTCCAGAGGAACCAGTTGCGGTGAATCGGGCATCTGGTCAGGATGCCTCCTGGACCTCCCTGGTGAGGTGTTCCAGGCACGTCCCTCTGGGAGGAGACCCCGGGGAAGACCCAGGACACGCTGGAGGGATTATATCTCTCGGCTGGCCTGGGAACGCCTCGGGATCCCCCCCGCAGAGTTGGTAAATGTGGCTGGGGAGAGGGAAGTCTGGGCTTCCCTGCTTAGGCTGCTGCCCTTTTTTCCTGTCTGTAAAGCGTCTTAAGATGGCATTGCTGTGATTTGGCGCTATATAAATAAAGTTGAATTGAATTGAATAGAAGATGGATTGAATAGAAGATGGATGGATGGATGGATGGATGGATGGATGGATGGATGGATGGTTAGATGGATGGTTGGTTGGTTGGTTGGATGGTTGGATGGATGGATGGATGGATGGATGGTTAGATGGATGGTTGGTTGGTTGGATGGATGTTTGGATGGATGGATGGTCAAACGCTGGATGGATGGATGGTTAGATGGATGGTTGGATGGATGGATGGTTGGATGGATGGATGGTTGGTTGGTTGGTTGGATGGATGGATGGATGGATGGATGGTTAGATGGATGGATGGTTAGATGGATGGTTGGTTGGATGGATGGTTGGATGGATGGAAACGTGGCCTGTTCTCACATCTCTGCCTAAGAAACGTTTAAATGTTGAGTTTTTATTAGAGCTCCTTGTGTTTCCCGTGTCCTTCAGGGGCAAAGCGACCTGCTGCGTGGAGCGAAGATGGACTCCCTGGACGCCCTGCGGCAGCTGGCTCTGGCCTGCGAAGCCTGTGGACTCACCGCCTCCTCGTCCTCCAACTCCTCGTCCTCCAGCTTCTCCACGGCCGAGCTGCACTACTCCTCCCACCCCACGTCCGGCAGGCGCAGCAGCACGCACGGCAACGGGCGCGTCTGACGCCCGCCGCCTCCGCAGCACGCCGCTGAAGATGGACGGTGCAGAGTAATTACAGGATGAGAGGAGGAGATTAGGAGGTTTTTCTTTATCCGCTGCAGTAGATTTAAGCCTTATGGAGAGTTTAACGCTTATCAGAGACACCTCTACCTGCAGAAAGGCGTCTCATGAATGTCCGCAGAGCGAACGCTGACGAGGACGCTGGACGTTGGCGGCTTCTTCAGCTCAGCAGGTTTCTCCTCTTCAGAGAGGAAGATGTGTTTTCTGCTGTTGTGGAACTGAATGTAGAGCTGCCTCTGTGTTTCAGCTCCTCGCTGAAGCTGTTGTAAATATCAGAGATGCTACGAGCGAAAGGATCAAACAAGCTAACTCTAAAATCACTGAAACGATGAAGCATCGCTTTCTCTAAAACTTTAGAACAAAACAAACAAACTTATCTAATAGATCAGGGGTTAAAAAGGAGGTTTGGAAGGACAGCGTTTGACTTCCTTTGCAGGTTTTTGCTTGTGTGTTTGAAGATTAGCTCACCGGTTTGCTGTTACCGCCGGCTGATGTGGCGTCGCTTCAGCTTAGAAAGGGGGTCGGTTGAACCTCGAGGAGGAACGCAGCGATACGAGAGGCGTGTGTTGCTCCTGCAGGTCTGGGTGTGTGCACGGTGTTGCATTCAGCATGCACGTCTGCATGCAGGAGGCAACAAGCTAGATGAAGATCCCTGGTTTTCTTCGGGTTTTCTCCCTAACGCAGCACTGACCTCTTCTAACTCTGATTTGTACCTTTATAAAGTGTTTTAACCTAACTTGACAAAGCAGATGCTAAACGCCAAACAGGACCAAACTAAGCCGGTTAGAGATCCCTCCGCTCTCTGTGGACCAAATAACCGTGTTGTCAGTGCTGAAGTTCAGGTGGATCATCAGGTGATGGAGCAGCATTTCACAGCGACAGGCTCCTGATTGGAAGATGCTGATGTTTGCTTTGCTCCCAGAGGGAGGCGGGCGGCGGCACCGTGGCGAGATGCAGCACATCAGCGCGGCTGGTGGCATCCAGCAGTCGACAGGGTGCGGTCAGGACTCGGTTGAAGTGCTGGTTCGGGACGTGAGTGACACCCGTCTCCCCTCCATCCTCTAAAACCTGCTGCTCCTCCGGAGCCTCGTGGCGCGGAGCGACAGCTGATGTGCTGAGTCACAGCCCAGCTGCGTGTGCGTGAGGAGGCTTACGACAGCAGAAACACTTAACAGACAAAGAGGCTGATATTCTGGGCTAACCTCTGGCTGCCTGCATGGCTCTCTGTGGGAACATCTGCAGAGCGTTGTAATTGGCTGTGAGTGGAAGATGCAGTAGCAGCACCTGCTGTTTGTGGTCTATTAATAAACTCTGACTCACTGAGGGTCTTGTGTGCTGTCAGGATTTCCAGCTCTGGGTTTCTGCTGTTTTTCCTGCTCTGAACCGATTCAGAAGCGGCGTGCTGGATCTCCACCTCTCCTGAGAGGCTAAACTGGCCGGCAGCGAGGGAGGCGCTCTGCATTCATGATGCATCGCCTGCAGGTAACAAGATAATGGGACTAACTTTACCTGAGGGGGTGCAGGCAGGATGGAGGTCATGGGTGTTGCTCTGCAGGAGTTGCATCTCAGTATTTAGACTGTTTCCAGTCATTCATCAGGTACTTGCTGTATTTACAGACAGCAGCAGGAGGTGAAGTCGGAGCTCAGAAAAACGGCACCTCTGTGTTTCAGAAAGCACCGACCTGCAGCTGGACGACCCAGAAAGACCAGAGCGTGTTTATTTCCCCCTCACTTCCACTCATACGTACCAAACCACGCCATAGTTCTGCAAGCTGACTCTGCTTTTACACCTTTTTAGACTTAAAAATACGACAAAAACACCTCCTAGTTTTAGTTCTTCATGGCTCCCGGAGCCACCAGGTGCACATTTATTCATCAGACACGAGCCAGCGCCGTGAAACTATTTAAAAGCAGATTTTAGTGGAATTATTTTCTGCTTTTTCTTGCTTTAGAGCACAATGATTGTAAGTTTCAGGATGAAGATAGGAAAGGTTTTTAAAGGAGGGGATGCTCACATGTCCATGTCCTGTTTCCTGCACACACACTTTGCTTTTCCCAGACATTTAACCAGATATCAGAGCGTTTCCCTCTGCAGAAAGTTCGGTACGTTGCGTTTCACCGGGAACACCTGAGCTTTACTTCCCTTTAAATCCTCAGAGGCGACGCGGATCTGTGTGAAGTCTCACTGTGACTGTTTTACAGGAAGATTCAGCCGCTGTGTCTGTTGTGTCTCTGCAGGATTTTGTTTTTATGATCAGCTTAGAGACTAAAAACGGCAAAATGTGCATCGTTCCTGCAGATTGGTTTGTTTCTCTTTGGTCCATAAAAGTCCCTGCGATGGACTGGCGAGCTGTCCAGGATGTACCCGGCCTTTCGCCCAGAGACTGCTGGGATAGGCTCCAGCTCCCCCACCACCCTGCGTTGGGTTAAGTGGTTAGGATGATGAACAGATGAATGAATGAATGGTCCATAAAAGCCTTTTCATGATGACAGGGTTTGAGTCTGCAGGCGTACGTTGCGTTTCAGAGCATCTGGTCGTATTTCCGACCCACTTCCAACACAGCAGAGGCTGTTTGTGACTCATAGGGTAGGAAATCAGAGGAGGAAAAACAACATGACACTCCAGTTTGTGACCACTTCCAGAAGTTAGTTTTTCCTTTTTTTTAAAATCTAAGATAGATTTTTGGTTCAGTTTAAATCAGGAAGTAAAATTTCCTGGTCAGGTTTGGTGACTGAAACTTCCTGTACACGTTAAAAAACCAGTTTCCAGATGTTTGCATCTTTGTTTTGTAGCTTCGTTTATCATCTGTAAACGCCCACAGTCTGCTCTGGAGGTCCGCTGTCCTGCAGGTTTTCCTTGTATCCCTGCTCCAACACACCTGGCTTCTAAATACAGATCCAACAGCCTATGAAGTTCTGCATTCTGACTGATTAGTTTGAGTCAGGTGTGTTGGAGCAGGGACACATGGAAAACCTGCAGGATGGTGACTTTTGGGAACCGACCTGAGCTAACCCGGCCCAGCCAGCTGAGGCGATGCATCTGCAGCGACACAGAAAGGAATCCGTCGTGCGGACGGAGTGAAACAGCATTTATGACATTTTTCCAGTCAGAGTTCAAAGATCTGCAGGGATCTTGCACGTCTTGCCGCTGCGCGTCCCGTGAGGAAACTGCAACTGAAACGTGACCCAGAGACACAACAGATGCATCAATGAAGCTGCAGGATCTTTAAATCTTTGCGTTTCTGCTCAGCAGGCTGTTCCACGCTGTAGATCCGGCTGCTGCTGTGTTACCCACGTGTCTTATAGAGCTAGCTCTCTCTGTGCTTTCAGTGATGATTCCTATCTGCTCAGACTATAGTGGCTGATTAGAGTCGTTGGGAAGTCGTGCTCGCCATCGTGATGTGGACAAACTCGTGTGAACACTTGGAGACGTGTGTTTTAGGTTGTGTATCGCTGTGTCTACACTGCTGACCTTTAATCGTTCCCTCCGCTCTTCTTACAGTCAACCGTATTTTTTTGTAAAACTGAAAAAAATGAGCAAAAGAAGAAAAATATTTATTGAAGTGTGTTTTAAAAACTGAATAAATGTAATAAATTAAATGGACCTTGCTTTTTTAATTTAAAGAAAAAAGCTACTGTGTTTTCTATCTGACATGTAATCTAATATAACCAGAGTATGTATTCTAGACTAAATAAAGTTATCTTTTCCTGACTGAATCTTCTTGTTGTCTCTGTTTTATCTCATCCTGATGCTGGAACGTTTCCTTTTCCATCCTGCATGCTTGCTTGCAGCTTTTCCACTGAATGGATGCTTAAAAGTAATTACAGGAAAGAAAAGAAAGCTGTTTATGGAGGGCTTAGGAGGAGATGTTTGCATCCCAGAAGGTGAGAAAACAAACTAAAAACATCTTGATCAGGAACAGAGGAAAAACTAAAAGTGAACTTTTCTATAATCTGGCAAATAAAAAAGCTTGATTATAAACATAATTTACATTTATCTTTATATGACTTGTAAGGCAAATCCAGGCCTAGATGCTAAAACATGAACAAACTGCAAATATAGAAGCATAATGTAAAAACAGGAAATAGTGCAGATACAGAAATGTAATGTAAAACAGACGAATGCTGCACAAAAGAAAACTGCAGGAAGAAAACGGAAATCCTTTCATCTTGTCAAAGTTTCTATTGTGCTTTTGTCAATAATTTAAATCAAATGATCTTTGATAATATTGTACAGGAATAGATAGATAGATAGATAGATAGATAGATAGATAGATAGACAGACAGACAGATAGACAGATAGATAGATAGATAGATAGACAGACAGATAGATAGATAGATAGACGCTTTATTTATCCTTTATATATATATAAAATATATATATATATATATATATATTTATATATATATAGATATATAAATATAAATATATATTATATATATATATAAATATAAATATATATATATATATATAAATATATATATATATATATATATATATATATATATATAAAATATATTTATATATACATATATTTATATATATATAAAATATATTTATATATACATATATTTATATGTATATATATATATATATATATATATATATATATATATATATATATATATATATTTATATATATAAATATAAATATATATATATATATATATATATATATATATATATATATATATATATATATATTTATATATATAAATATAAATATATATATATAATATATATATATAAATATATATATATATATATATATATATATATATATATATATATATATATATATATATATATGTAGGTCATATTATTTATATTCTGATGTAAAAATAATATGACCTACAATTTCTATGATAATGCATTTATAACATTTATAAAAATGGTATTTATTGGTTATTTTAAGACAGGACAAGACATGAAGGCAGCATGGATTTATGGGCGTGTCCTCACGGTACGTTGAAATTACGTTTCCGTGAAGCGCGCATGCGTAGAAGACAATGGTAGAACAGGTGAAACGCCGGACGCTGAACACCCGGCCGTCAAAAAAACAAACAAAACATAAAAACCGATAGGTGAGTTTGTAATTTTTAAGAAAGAGACAAATTGATCGAAATATATAAATGTTTATTAAGTACAGAAATGATATGTTTGTGTTTTCAACTTGTGTTTACTGCAGTAATGAGGAAACTGTTAAGCTAACGTGTGCAGCAACCTGTTTTCTGGTACTTTCCTTTGGTCACTAAACTACGCTGTTAAACTAAAACTTCTTCACGGAGTTTATTCACTAGTTTAATGTACATTTATTAATTTATTATTCTTAATGTTGTTATTATTACCAGCAGAGCATTTCTGGGTGAGGGTTGTCTTGCAGATGTGTTCGCATGTCCAGCCTCAGACATGGCAGTTCAGGACGTGTTTGTGTTGAATAGAATATAAATTTGGCTTTATGCCTTCATCTTATTGTCAGTTTTCTGCTTTGTAAAGCTTCTCTGCAGTTTGTGCATTATTTTCATGTCTCATTAAGTTTTGAAAGATAAAAACAAATTGTAAATATTTTGTTAAAAAAAAGTAGAGTACATGTTTTAGTAAATCTTTCTCTTTAGAGAATTATTATCATGATGAAACCTGAGTTTGAGACAGTTTATTTATGGATAATTTGTTGTTGTGAAGTTTATCATTTTGGACTTATGTTTCTGAGCTTTATGTCAGCAGAAAAATTCAGAATAACAAGGTTATTTACTCCACTTGTTTATGGTTTGCAGTAAAAGACCCTTTAAAACGTTCAGTGAGCTACTTGCAGAGGTGGGGGATTGTTTTTCTGTTGTCCGATCCAGGTTTCCAACCTGCAGCGTCCACGGTTTTACAAACCCACTCACATCGGTATAATTTAGTCATCTTTACTGTGTGGCAGTCGTTTAGGTCAACTGGACCTGCTCCTTTACCTGGACATGTCTACGATGTTCCCATACCCTGTTGTTCTGTCCGACACCAAGTACTGATCCACTACCGCTGTTTTTTATTATAAGGTCTTATGATATATATAATTTACATTTTCAATTTGATTATATTTATTATTAAAGTAGATGTGCTTTTGCTTAAATTGAGTGCATATGAGAGCATATATATATATATATATATATATATATATATATATATATAAATAAATGTATGTATATATAAATAAATGTATGTATATATATATATATATATATATATATATATATATATATATATATATATATATATATATATATAAATGTATAAACACATAAAAATAAATTACAAATGTAATCAAATGAATGTTTTTTAATAACTGGAAACGATGATCTCCACAGATCATGCTTAATACTTGAGTGAATTAACTCAAATCAAAGAATTTCCATTTAAACAAATCCTGAAATTGGATTAAAAATGACCGTTTTCCACAACAGACAGCGATATCAACTGCGTTCATCTGAAAGTGATCATACATCGGCTTGGTGTGAAACTTTCCAGTTCTGCCTAATTTGTATTTATTTAGATTAAAGTTTAAAAAAACATCCAGAACGTTGAGCTTTAAACTAAGATTCTGTGTCATGTCTGTGATTTTCTTCTTTCTCCGCCCTGCAACGACCAAACTGCAGCTCTTCTCAGAGTGCAGGTCCATGTTTTATGTGTAAAAGCTGATCTGATTCCGTTACAGCTGATGTTTTAAGGACTGGTCGCCTGTAGATGGAGATATTTCATTAGAAGTGCTGCTTCTTGGACAGTCCGGTCTACAGATCCATGTAGGGCTGATTTTATTCAAAATGAAGTGGTGATATCGGCAGAAGTAATGAAATAATACTATTTATGTAACTTTTATTTATTGTTTAACTTCCCGAGACGTTGGAGCGGTGATGGCAGACAGTAGTTTTGGGATTGGAGGGGCGTTCCTCTGGTTTTTCAGGCCCTCTGCTCGCTGCAGATCCACATTAACGTCTATGTCCTCGGCCTCGTATCACTGCAGGGTGACTAAAATAAACCTTAACGGTTTGTAAAATAGTTCTTTTCTTTGATTCAGTGGCTCATCCAGGCTGTTGTAGTTTCCTCTGTCTCTTTGTTCAGACTGGATGGAGAAGGGGAGAGAAGACAGGAAGAAATTCATTCGTAGTTTGGAAATGTGTGTCTGTTGGAGTGATGCTACAACGGGCTTGATGTACCTGTCCAAACGTTTCTGTCATGTTGGGTCATTTTTCGTAAAATCATTTAGAAGTCTTCATTTTCAAGGTCTGTTATCCAGAAAGGGACAGAAGTCATAAAACTTCCTTCTTTTACCTAATTTTTATTCACATCAGTCACAGAAGGACTGGTTAAAAGTGATTCAGAGCCTTTAATCTGTATCTGTATATACAGCTGTGTTCATATGTCTTCATCCGCTTTCATTAAAGAAAAGCTGAATTTACAACAGTCACTCAAATAACTGGAGACTTAAAAAAGGAACAATAACTAAAAATTTGCAAAAATGTAGTAATATAAGACACTGTTTTTTCATTTAATTGAGTTGAAGAAAGAAAAAAACAAAACAAAAAACAAATGTGTCCTGGACAAATAAGAGACTTTTCTGTTGAACAGTGGGACAAAATACCTGTCAACAGGTGCAGAAGTCTGACTGAGAGGAACAGAAAACACCTGACTGGAGCGGAAACATTAAAGGATTCTTCAACTAAATATTACTTTATGACTGATGGAATATGTAATAAATTATCTTATTTGTTTGCTTTTTAAAAAAATATTTCTATTGAACCAGAATTAGAAAATAATGTAATGATTTTCATCAAATTTTTATTTATTATTACTTTAGTCAATTTGAGCTTATTTTACAGGCAGCTGGTTTTTTTCTTCGTTAATGAATAAATATGAGCACAACTGTATATTTATTTATTATTTGTGTATATATATATATATATACATATATATATATATATGTGTGTGTGTGTGTGTTAGGGGTGGGAGAATCAAAAAAAAAATTGAAAATCAGGATTTTTTTCTTCACAATTTTAAAATTGATTTTTTTTGTTAAAAAAAAAATCCATTATAAAATTTCTGTCATTTTTATTGTTTTTTATTGATCTTTTTACTTGTCTTCTTGGGTATTATAGCATCAAAATGATGATGTGGCTACTGTGTCGTTCTTTCCTAATTTAAATCCAGAAAAATAACGAGCAAAAAAAAAAGTTTCATGCATTTTTTTCTATTTTTTAACTACAAAAATTTGCAAAATCGAAGATTTGATATTGGTACTTTATTGATGAACCAGTCTGGTTTAGCCAGACTCTACATGGGGGTTATTGGGGACTCTGACAGAACAGATCTGTAGCCTGCATGTAACATGTGACTGGACTGCAGTGCACTAAATAACCAGCAGATGGCAGCACTTCCAAACAAGCTGCTAACCGGTGCTGCAAGTGTTTCCAGAAAGACCCGACATCATCACTACTATCCTGCAACTTTTAGATGTATCCCTACTCCAACGCACCTGAATCATGCGAATGTCTGGGTACCATCACTACTATCCTGCAACTTTTAGATGTATCCCTACTCCAACGCACCTGAATCCGACGAATGTCTGGTTACCAGGCTCCTGCAGTGCTGCATGATGTGCAGATGACGAAATCCAGCCGATTGGTTCAGGTAAACTAAAACCTGCAGCATGGTGGTAGATCCACCCAGATTACTAGGACCTGATCCACCCAGACCACTAGGACCTGATCCACCCAGACCACTAGGACCTGATCCACCCAGACCACTAGGACCTGATCCACCCAGATTACTAGGACCTGATCCACCCAGACCACTAGGACCTGATCCACCCAGACCACTAGGACCTGATCCACCCAGATTACTAGGACCTGATCCACCCAGATTACTAGGACCTGATCCACCCAGACCACTAGGACCTGATCCACCCAGATTACTAGGACCTGATCCACCCAGACCACTAGGACCTGATCCACCCAGACCACTAGGACCTGATCCACCCAGATTACTAGGACCTGATCCACCCAGACCACTAGGACCTGATCCACCCAGACCACTAGGACCTGATCCACCCAGACCACTAGGACCTGATCCACCCAGACCACTAGGACCTGATCCACCCAGATTACTAGGACCTGATCCACCCAGACCACTAGGACCTGATCCACCCAGATTACTAGGACCTGATCCACCCAGACCACTAGGACCTGATCCACCCAGATTACTAGGACCTGATCCACCCAGATTACTAGGACCTGATCCACCCAGATTACTAGGACCTGATCCACCCAGACCACTAGGACCTGATCCACCCAGACCACTAGGACCTGATCCACCCAGACCACTAGGACCTGATCCACCCAGATTACTAGGACCTGATCCACCCAGACCACTAGGACCTGATCCACCCAGATTACTAGGACCTGATCCACCCAGACCACTAGGACCTGATCCACCCAGACCACTAGGACCTGATCCACCCAGATTACTAGGACCTGATCCACCCAGATTACTAGGACCTGATCCACCCAGACCACTAGGACCTGATCCACCCAGACCACTAGGACCTGATCCACCCAGACCACTAGGACCTGATCCACCCAGATTACTAGGACCTGATCCACCCAGATTACTAGGACCTGATCCACCCAGACCACTAGGACCTGATCCACCCAGACCACTAGGACCTGATCCACCCAGACCACTAGGACCTGATCCACCCAGATTACTAGGACCTGATCCACCCAGACCACTAGGACCTGATCCACCCAGATTACTAGGACCTGATCCACCCAGATTACTAGGACCTGATCCACCCAGACCACTAGGACCTGATCCACCCAGATTACTAGGACCTGATCCACCCAGATTACTAGGACCTGATCCACCCAGATTACTAGGACCTGATCCACCCAGACCACTAGGACCTGATCCACCCAGACCACTAGGACCTGATCCACCCAGACCACTAGGACCTGATCCACCCAGACCACTAGGACCTGATCCACCCAGACCACTAGGACCTGATCCACCCAGATTACTAGGACCTGATCCACCCAGACCACTAGGACCTGATCCACCCAGACCACTAGGACCTGATCCACCCAGACCACTAGGACCTGATCCACCCAGATTACTAGGACCTGATCCACCCAGACCACTAGGACCTGATCCACCCAGACCACTAGGACCTGATCCACCCAGATTACTAGGACCTGATCCACCCAGACCACTAGGAGCTGATCCACCCAGATTACTAGGACCTGATCCACCCAGATTACTAGGACCTGATCCACCCAGACCACTAGGACCTGATCCACCCAGACCACCAGGACCTGATCCACCCAGGCCACTAGGACCTGATCCACCCAGCTTACTAGGACCTGATCCACCCAGATTACTAGGACCTGATCCACCCAGACCACTAGGACCTGATCCACCCAGACCACTAGGACCTGATCCACCCAGATTACTAGGACCTGATCCACCCAGACCACTGGGACCTGATCCACCCAGACCACTAGGACCTGATCCACCCAAACCACTAGGACCTGATCCACCCAGACCACTAGGACCTGATCCACCCAGACCACTAGGACCTGATCCACCAAGATTACTAGGACCTGATCCACCCAGACCACTAGGACCTGATCCACCCAGATTACTAGGACCTGATCCACCCAGACCACTGGGACCTGATCCACCCAGACCACTAGGACCTGATCCACCCAGACCACCGGGACCTGATCCACCCAGACCACCAGGACCTGATCCACCCAGATTACTAGCACCTGATCCACCCAGACCGCTAGGACCTGATCCACCCAGACCGCTAGGACCTGATCCACCCAGACCGCTAGGACCTGATCCACCCAGATTACTAGGACCTGATCCACCCAGACCGCTAGGACCTGATCCACCCAGACCACGAGGACCTGATCCACCCGGACCGCTAGGACCTGATCCACCCAGACCGCCAGGACCTGATCCACCCAGACCACTAGGACCTGATCCACCCAGATTACTAGGACCTGATCCACCCAGACCACTAGGACCTGATCCACCCAGATTACTAGGACCTGATCCACCCAGATTACTAGGACCTGATCCACCCAGACCACTAGGACCTGATCCACCCAGATTACTAGGACCTGATCCACCCAGACCACTAGGACCTGATCCACCCAGATTACTAGGACCTGATCCACCCAGATTACTAGGACCTGATCCACCCAGATTACTAGGACCTGATCCACCCAGACCACTAGGACCTGATCCACCCAGACCACTAGGACCTGATCCACCCAGACCACTAGGACCTGATCCACCCAGATTACTAGGACCTGATCCACCCAGACCACTAGGACCTGATCCACCCAGACCACTAGGACCTGATCCACCCAGACCACTAGGACCTGATCCACCCAGACCACTAGGACCTGATCCACCCAGACCACTATGACCTGATCCACCCAGACCACTAGGACCTGATCCACCCAGATTACTAGGACCTGATCCACCCAGATTACTAGGACCTGATCCACCCAGACCACTAGGACCTGATCCACCCAGATTACTAGCACCTGATCCACCCAGACCACTAGGACCTGATCCACCCAGACCACTAGGATCTGATCCACCCAGACCACTGGGACCTGATCCACCCAGATTACTAGGACCTGATCCACCCAGACCACTAGGACCTGATCCACCCAGATTACTAGGACCTGATCCACCCAGATTACTAGGACCTGATCCACCCAGACCACTAGGACCTGATCCACCCAGACCACTGGGACCTGATCCACCCAGACCACTAGGACCTGATCCACCCAGATTACTAGGACCTGATCCACCCAGACCACTAGGACCTGATCCACCCAGATTACTAGGACCTGATCCACCCAGATTACTAGGACCTGATCCACCCAGACCGCCAGGACCTGATCCACCCAGATTACTAGGACCTGATCCACCCAGATTACTAGGACCTGATCCACCCAGATTACTAGGACCTGATCCACCCAGACCGCCAGGACCTGATCCACCCAGACCGCCAGGACCTGATCCACCCAGACCGCCAGGACCTGATCCACCCAGACTGCTAGGACCTGATCCACCCAGACCGCCAGGACCTGATCCACCCAGATTACTAGGACCTGATCCACCCAGATTACTAGGACCTGATCCACCCAGACCGCCAGGACCTGATCCACCCAGACCGCCAGGACCTGATCCACCCAGACTGCTAGGACCTGATCCACCCAGACTGCTAGGACCTGATCCACCCAGACCGCCAGGACCTGATCCACCCAGACCGCCAGGACCTGATCCACCCAGACCGCCAGGACCTGATCCACCCAGACCGCCAGGACCTGATCCACCCAGACCACCAGGACCTGATCCACCCAGACCACTAGGACCTGATCCACCCAGACCACTAGGACCTGATCCACCCAGACCACCAGGACTTGATCCACCCAGACCACCAGGACCTGATCCACCCAGACCACCAGGACCTGATCCACCCAGATTACTAGGACCTGATCCACCCATACCACTAGGACCTGATCCACCCAGATTACTAGGACCTGATCCACCCAGATTACTAGGACCTGATCCACCCAGACCACTAGGACCTGATCCACCCAGATTACTAGGACCTGATCCACCCAGATTACTAGGACCTGATCCACCCAGACCACTAGGACCTGATCCACCCAGACCACTAGGACCTGATCCACCCAGACCACTAGGACCTGATCCACCCAGACCACTAGGACCTGATCCACCCAGATTACTAGGACCTGATCCACCCAGACCACTAGGACCTGATCCACCCAGACCACTAGGACCTGATCCACCCAGACCACTAGGACCTGATCCACCCAGATTACTAGGACCTGATCCACCCAGACCACTAGGACCTGATCCACCCAGATTACTAGGACCTGATCCACCCAGATTACTAGGACCTGATCCACCCAGACCACTAGGACCTGATCCACCCAGATTACTAGGACCTGATCCACCCAGACCACTAGGACCTGATCCACCCAGACCACCAGGACCTGATCCACCCAGGCCACTAGGACCTGATCCACCCAGATTACTAGGACCTGATCCATCCATCTTACTAGGACCTGATCCACCCAGACCACTAGGACCTGATCCACCCAGACCACTAGGACCTGATCCACCCAGATTACTAGGACCTGATCCACCCAGACCACTAGGACCTGATCCACCCAGACCACTAGGACCTGATCCACCCAAACCACTAGGACCTGATCCACCCAGACCACTAGGACCTGATCCACCCAGACCACTAGGACCTGATCCACCAAGATTACTAGGACCTGATCCACCCAGACCACTAGGACCTGATCCACCCAGACCGCCAGGACCTGATCCACCCAGATTACTAGGACCTGATCCACCCAGACCGCTAGGACCTGATCCACCCAGACCACTAGGACCTGATCCACCCAGACCACTGGGACCTGATCCACCCAGACCACTGGGACCTGATCCACCCAGACCACTGGGACCTGATCCACCCAGACCACCAGGACCTGATCCACCCAGATTACTAGCACCTGATCCACCCAGACCGCTAGGACCTGATCCACCCAGACCGCTAGGACCTGATCCACCCAGACCGCTAGGACCTGATCCACCCAGATTACTAGGACCTGATCCACCCAGACCGCTAGGACCTGATCCACCCAGACCACGAGGACCTGATCCACCCGGACCGCTAGGACCTGATCCACCCAGACCGCCAGGACCTGATCCACCCAGATTACTAGGACCTGATCCACCCAGACCACTAGGACCTGATCCACCCAGATTACTAGGACCTGATCCACCCAGACCACTAGGACCTGATCCACCCAGATTACTAGGACCTGATCCACCCAGATTACTAGGACCTGATCCACCCAGACCACTAGGACCTGATCCACCCAGATTACTAGGACCTGATCCACCCAGACCACTAGGACCTGATCCACCCAGATTACTAGGACCTGATCCACCCAGATTACTAGGACCTGATCCACCCAGATTACTAGGACCTGATCCACCCAGATTACTAGGACCTGATCCACCCAGACCACTAGGACCTGATCCACCCAGACCACTAGGGCCTGATCCACCCAGATTACTAGGACCTGATCCACCCAGACCACTAGGACCTGATCCACCCAGACCACTAGGACCTGATCCACCCAGACCACTAGGACCTGATCCACCCAGACCACTAGGACCTGATCCACCCAGACCACTAGGACCTGATCCACCCAGATTACTAGGACCTGATCCACCCAGATTACTAGGACCTGATCCACCCAGACCACTAGGACCTGATCCACCCAGATTACTAGCACCTGATCCACCCAGACCACTAGCACCTGATCCACCCAGACCACTAGCACCTGATCCACCCAGACCACTAGGACCTGATCCACCCAGACCACTAGGATCTGATCCACCCAGACCACTGGGACCTGATCCACCCAGATTACTAGGACCTGATCCACCCAGACCACTAGGACCTGATCCACCCAGATTACTAGGACCTGATCCACCCAGATTACTAGGACCTGATCCACCCAGACCACTAGGACCTGATCCACCCAGACCACTAGGACCTGATCCACCCAGATTACTAGGACCTGATCCACCCAGACCACTAGGACCTGATCCACCCAGATTACTAGGACCTGATCCACCCAGATTACTAGGACCTGATCCACCCAGACCACTAGGACCTGATCCACCCAGATTACTAGGACCTGATCCACCCAGATTACTAGGACCTGATCCACCCAGATTACTAGGACCTGATCCACCCAGATTACTAGGACCTGATCCACCCAGACCGCCAGGACCTGATCCACCCAGACCGCCAGGACCTGATCCACCCAGACCGCCAGGACCTGATCCACCCAGATTACTAGGACCTGATCCACCCAGATTACTAGGACCTGATCCACCCAGATTACTAGGACCTGATCCACCCAGACCGCCAGGACCTGATCCACCCAGACCGCCAGGACCTGATCCACCCAGACTGCCAGGACCTGATCCACCCAGACTGCTAGGACCTGATCCACCCAGACCGCCAGGACCTGATCCACCCAGATTACTAGGACCTGATCCACCCAGATTACTAGGACCTGATCCACCCAGACCGCCAGGACCTGATCCACCCAGACCGCCAGGACCTGATCCACCCAGACTGCCAGGACCTGATCCACCCAGACTGCTAGGACCTGATCCACCCAGACCGCCAGGACCTGATCCACCCAGACCGCCAGGACCTGATCCACCCAGACCGCCAGGACCTGATCCACCCAGACCGCCAGGACCTGATCCACCCAGACCACTAGGACCTGATCCACCCAGACCACTAGGACCTGATCCACCCAGACCACCAGGACCTGATCCACCCAGACCACCAGGACCTGATCCACCCAGACCACCAGGACCTGATCCACCCAGACCACTGGGATGTGGTACAGCTCCATATTTTCTTGCCTCTGATGGAAAGTGAAACACATTTTTTTGAAAGGTCCGATTTGTTTGATAAGTGCAAACTGGGTCTGGAATAATGTTTCACCCCCATCTGAACCCCAACGAGTTTCCAGCTGGACTATCCGGATGTGACCCTTAAAAACCAGTATAACGGTCTTAAAACCAGTTCTGGAACTGACAGGAAGCCGCTGCGGAGGACGGGGAGTAAATCTGCAATCGTGACATTTTCACAGCTGTGTAAAAGAAAGAAACAAAGTTCCGACTGTCTCCCTGATGGAGTGTGTAGGAATGCGGTTGAAACTGGAAAATTATCTGGCGTACAGCCTGAGGAGGCGCAGCGCCGGGAATCGAACCTGATGTACGTCTGCGTGCTCGCGCTGTCGCACCGTCCACATACGATACGAGCCTAACAACGTTGTCCATCGTGACCTATCCATCAGTGTCCTGATGTCTGAGCTCCGGAGAGGGATGATGGGAAGTAAAGTGAGTATATATACCACCTCCTCCTCCTCCTCCTCTCCCTCAGGAGGTGTCAGGCAGCAGATGGGAGGTGATGGAACTGTGTGGTAGCGTAGGCGCTAACATGACAAGCTGTCAGGCCCTAATGCAGGCTAACATCTGGAGGTTGTTGTCCACGTCACTCCGGGGTCCTGTAGCCCGGGGCCAGGCGGGTACGCTGAGGGACGCGCACCCAGGGCCAAGCCTGGTCGCCTCTGACAGGAACCAGCAGCTCTGACGGCGTTTGGACTCCAGCTTTGTCTTCAGCGAGGAGGTAAAATGGAAAGAAAGTGGTTGTAAATAACGGGTGGAAGTGACTTGGCATACTTCTAAACCTGCCGCTTCTGCATGCATCCTGTCAGTAAACGATGAAAATAGACGGTTATGAGACGTCGTCAGCGAGCACAGCAGGATAATACAGATCCTGTTAAAGCCGTTGGCGCCATTGAGGCGCTATGCTATTAGCGCTTCGTGCTTGCCTGGAACATCCAAGAAGCAAGTGCCTCTTCTGTTTTAATGACAGCCCTCACCCAGAGGTAATTTCACTGTGATTAAGGCAGGAGGGGAAAAATTACGTCTTAAAAGTCTCTAAATTGCATCTTATTTATCCACCTTTTAACTAACTACAAAAGGCAGGCGGACAATGGCGCTGCATGTCTCTGCCTCCGCTGGCGAACAATTATACTTCACACATTATCTGCTCCATTGTTGGATATTAAATATGGCACCCAGGAGATAACGTGCAGCGAAGCCTTGATGGAAAAGTTAAGATGAAAGAAATAAGATTGTACAAACTTTACTGTTATGTTTTCTACCTGCTTCATGCAGTCAAACCTTTTGGTTTAAATCTGAGGCAAGTTTACGGCATTTAATTAGAGGCTTGTTTTGTATCTGGTAACATGATAAAATTAAACTTCATTAATTGCTCAGCAGAAATTAATCGTGAAGCAGCTCGGTCCATTTACTGTTTTTCATCTAAAATCCACGTAGAAATGAAAAATACTTTATTAATCCCCAAAGGGAAATTCAATGTTGTAGTTTAATGTTAATTCATTATTTCACATATTATAATTTAATTTAAAGGAAAGATAAAAATATATAAAAGGATTTTGAGCTCTGAAAGTTTATATTTGCTAAAATGCATAATTTTATGTTTTTTAAGTCATGATGCATCACTGATTAGTCAGACTGAAGACATTAGAAGCAACATAGTTTTTTTTTACCTGTTTTTTTATATTGTTCTTATTAAAACTACAAGAAAGAAGAACTTTTTAAATACAAAGTTGACTGACTTCACATTGGTGGTAAAGAAGAAAAACTAAGTGCCACTATATATATAATTAGCTAGAGGAGGTCTTGTTCCGGAGGCTGATGGCTGCTGGCAGGAATGATCTTCTGTATCTTTCAGTCTTACATCGGGCCTGAAGAAGCCTCTCACTGAACACACTTTGTTGTTTCATCACTGTGTTGTGGAGAGGGTGTGAAGAATCCTCCATCATCTTCATCAGCTTGTGCAGCATTCTTCTTTGGACAATCAGCTCCAGCGGCTCCAGAGTTACTCCAAGCACAGAAGCAGCTTTCTGGATCAGTTTGTTGATTCTCTTCAAGTCTCTGGTTCTGATGCTACTACCCCAGCAGATGCTGCAAAGCTGACTGCACTCTCCACAACAGACTTATAGAAGATATGCAACATCTTGGTGCAGACGTTAAACCATCTCAGCTTCCTTAAGAAGTACAGTCTGCTCTGACCTTTCTTGTAGATGTAGTCAGTGTTGCATTTCCAGTCCAGTTTGTTGTCCAGCTGAACTCCAAGATACTTGTATTCCTCCACCACCTCCACCTCCTCTCCCAGGATGGAAACAGTGCTTTGTTTATTCTTCTTCCTCCTGAAGTCAACAATCATCTCTTTTGTTTTGCTGCTATTTAATATGAGATGATGAAGAAACTGCAGCCTTTAATCCCAGTCAGCCTGAAGACGTTACGTTCCCGCGCAGACGCGACGTTCCCGCGCAGACGCGACGTTCCCGCGCAGACGCGACGTTCCCGCGCAGACGCGACGTTCCCGCGCAGACGCGACGTTCCCGCGCAGACGCGACGTTCCCGCGCAGACGCGACGTTTTCAGATTCTGAGGCTAAAATGATGTAAAATGAATGTATGAACAGATAAAGCAGCATAAAGAGCAACCAGAAGTTTGTAGAAATAACACACATAGATCAGCAGTGACCAAGCCTTTTCTCATCTTCACATCATTCTCTCACGTCTGAAACACACACACACACACACACACACACACACACACACACACACACACACACTGTTTCCATGTTTCCACACGTCTTCCTGCTACTATCTACCTGCTGTCCTCACTGCAGCACCTCCACCTCAGCTGCATCCCAAACGTCTTCCTGGCTTTATTCCAGCCATAAAGGATCATTATTTTCCTGCTTTTCTCATCACTTGTTGATCTTTGGCTGCTCCTGATTGGACGTTACCATCAGTTTAAGCTCTCTGATTGGTGGAAAGTCTGACAGGAAGTGTCTTCATCATGTCCAGGTGAAAATAGAGGTCTCTTAGCAACATGGTAGTGATGGTGATGAAGATGTGATAAATAATGGTGGATTTACCATCTAGAGTCTCTGAATAAACACTACATGTTGTGTCTGGATTGTAAACCTCCTGGACGGATAGAAACGCTGGAAAACCTCCGTAGACCAGCTGGAGGGTCACATGACCGTCACAGTTACACACTGCTGGTGATGATGTAAGAAAGAGCTGTAGGCTTTAGTTTATTAAGGATCCCCTTTAGCTGTAGCATGCTACAGATATTCCTCCTGGGGTCCGGCACAATTATAATATCAAAAACAAAAACTTGTAAAAAGTTACACAGCACATCATCACTTCAGTTATATCCTGGAATACAAGCTATTTACATCTTCAAAATCATCTCTTTATATCCATTTTTACATAAGTAAATGCATGCATGTAATGTCCATTCATATTACATCCTATCATGTAAACTATTCATTTCCAAAAATATGCTTACTTATAATTGGATATCAATCTATATATTTAACTATAATACAATCTAGTACACCTCTATTCACATTATCAATTAGTTTACTCTATTACACTTAGTCTGTAAGTGTAATAGTAAGTGTAAGGTCAGTGGTTAATTCAATGTTCTTCGGTAGAGAATTCCATATATTCATACCTCTATACATAACTGTTCTTTTTATGGCATCTGACTTTGCTTTAGGCAAGCTAAAATTTCCATCTTTTGTATGTCTTGTGGTATATTTGTGATTTCCAGCGCTGAAAGTAATGTTATTAAATAAAATAACATTAATACAGATATATTTCTAATTACAACTGTCAATGAATATAAGAGTCTGTCTTTGACCAACAATCAGTTAAGTTTCTTGTTCAATTCAATTCAACTTTATTTATGTAGCGTCAAATCACAGCAATGCCATCTCAAGATGCTGTACAGACAGGGAAAAAAACCATAATGAAAGCCAATTCATAACAGCCTATATAAGGAAACCAACAGATTGAGTTGGAGGCTCCAACTCAATCTCCCATCCTGAGCAAGCACACGGCAACAGTGGGAAGGAAAAAACTCCCTTTTAACAGGAAGGAAACCTCCGGCAGAACCCGGCTCAAGGACAGGCAGCCATCTGCCTCTTGTGATGATATTTGTCCTGAAAACACACTTCAGTACCGTTCAGGCAGCTCTGTTTTCTACATGTTGTAGTCTGTCTAACACATCTCTTGTGGGTATGATGGCGATCCAGTGGAGCTTAAAGGGTTAAACTGAGGTGAGCGTACAAAGCTGTCATTTGTAATGTCTGCTAGGTGTTAAACAAGTCAGGAAGAAGCAACGGCAGAAAGCGCACATTTTCTGTAGATGTCTGACTGTTTCATCGTTTACTTCCCAGTTAAGTACCGTCTATGACAGAATATTTCATTCAACCAACATCCACATGAATGGTGGAACTGTGGTTATTTCCATGATGTGATGGAGGCTTCAGCACCGTAACCCTCTACACAAACCAGAGCGTCCTCGCAGGACTCATCATAAGCTGCCATGCCGGTGTACAGAGGAGCGTTCTGCAGCTGGTGGTTTAAGTGCTGCAGAATGTTGTCAGACGAGCGTAAACTTGCAGAAATGATTCGATTTCAACCAAGTTTTCTGGGTTTGTAGGATCAGCTGATCTTGTGCGGAGTGCTTTAGTGCACGAGTGTCTGTTTGTTTTGCCATGTTGGCCCTGTGGTGGACCGGCATCATCTCCAGGCTGAACTCTGCCTCATGCAGACCTGCCTTTTAAACTTAGCTCAACTCTGACAGAAGCCACCGAAAACGGGAAACAAAGTTCAAAATCTCATATTTTCTGATCGTAGGGAAAATATCTGGTACTGTACGAGTCGCATCAGAAACCAAAACTAATTTAATTTTAATCACATTTATTTAGAAGTTATTTGTGTTCTTTTCCATGGAAACTACCGGAGCGTGGAGACGTATCTGCACTATCAGCAACACGTTCTGGTTAGCGATGGGCAGCTCAGGTTTGTTCTGCATTTACAAACCTGTCGTTGTTAGACCCGCGCTAGGTTTGATGTGTAGGTGGATTCTACTCACCATGAAAAATATGCTTGAGAACATTAAATATAAAATATAGAATATGAACAAAAGATGCAATATTGCAGGTTACATGCACTGCACCTCAGGATTTATAAAGGATGTTCCATCTTAGCTACCTCATGATTTGATTCAGGTTTGATTATTAAACAATTATCAGGTTTTATATGCATCTTTTTCCCCCAATAGGTTTTTTTTTTTATTCCACTCCGTGGCTTTTATACTACTTTATCCTCCATTTATTATCCATTCATTCAGGTAACCAGACAAGTTTATCTCACACATAAACATGCTTTCCATACTGTTTTTATATTTACATCCATGGAATCTATATGGAAAATGTGTTAGCAGCAGTTAGCAGCAAGCAGTTCCTCCAAATGGGCTAAACGGAGCGCTGCCACGTTTATAGTTTTACTATTAGATTTAATTTTTGCATTAAACAGCTTCCATATGCAGGAAGTCTTGTCCAGGTCTCATGTGTTCTCATGTCCATAAAAACCAAAATGTTCCCAAACGCTGCCTTCAGACCTGATGAGGAAATCTAAGCTCTGTAACTGTAGCTGCTAGGCTAACTGCTAGGCTAACATCTAGGCTAACTGCTAGCTTCCTGCCACACTTTACAGCTGCGTTTCTGTCATTTAATTATAATGAAAAATGAAAAATAATCATTTTTGGAGACCCTTAGTATTTTGTGACCCTGTTAAAGTGAAAATTTCTGGACCCAACCTGCCGGCATCGTACGCATCACTGGTTCTGGCCGTCTTTCCTTCAGCCTGCGATGAGCTTTTTATTGTTAGATTGCAGTAACTTGAGCTTTTTTATCAAGTCCCACAAAATGCTGACATGCTCCAAACTTTCTTTCTGCTTTGCAATATCCAAGGCTGGGTTATCCAATTGGCATTATGGGCTCAGGTCCAGGGGTGCACACCCACTTGGGGTCCATGTGGGGCCCACGTAGGGCAAACACCAGCAGTTTGGACTTGAAACAAAATGTACATAAAAGCCAGATAGTTACACCAGTGTTTAGTGTGTTGCTATTGGTACCATTGGCTGAGAGATGTTAGAAATGTTGTTTCACAGAGTATCATTCACAATTTTCACAATGTTGAGGTGGGGAACGGGCCCCTGGAACACTCTGGGCCCTGGGGCCTGTTCACTTTTAATCCGGCCCTGGACGGACATAACTAATTTCAGCTCTATATTTAAGTTTTTTAGGCGTACAAGAGATGGCTATAACCAGCCTGGAGTTCCTTCTCACTGCTGTCAGTAGATATTTTGAGTGTAAATAAGTCAAAAAAGCAGCTAAACAATGATAAAACTTGCGATTTATAGTCAGATAAGTCCGTTATATGTTTCATTAACCCAGAAAATGTTGCTTTCCACTGCTTTTCTTACCAGTTTTAAGCTGAAAACAAACTCATCTAATATCAGAACTGAAGAAAAAAATCTGAAATTTCTTAAATACTTTAATCCAACTTTAAGAAAACTGATTTTAAGCTATGTTTTATTTTTTTTAAGGGGAGGGGGAGGGGGGTGGAACTGGCTTTATCCCAGCATCAGTTTCCTGCCAATCTGGTTTATCTCCATCAAATCAAACACCATTGTGTGAGTTGCAGAGCGACGTGTGGATAATAATCACACCATCCAGATTCCTCTTGAGATTTCCTTCCCGAGGAGCCGGGACGTCCCGCCCCCCTACCTGGGCAATCACGCTCCATCTTCAGACTCATTGTATTATAATCACAGCTATTCACAAGTTAAAGTTTGACTTTAACTCATCATTTATCCTGTTGAATTACCTCTGCTGTCTGCCGCTTCTCGTTTATTTTCCTCACCTGATTGTTGGCTCGTAGGCTCATCAGCAAGTCGCCGTTTCTACACAGATTGCACCATGTAATGAGTGTAAGGAGGCCCGTCGTTTAACCTGCCAGCGCCGGCTTTTCTTCGCTTCCACCGATCAGACGGAAGCGGCGTGGCGACATGTTTGTACCGAGCGAAGGCCTTAAACATGCCGTCGGGGACCGGACTGGTGTCGCTCTTTCAGCTTACACAATCTGCTTTACATGTGACTGAAAAACCTTTTTTTAAATTTTTTTTATTGTGGTCTTTTTGTACCTCACCACACACACACACACACACACACACACACACACACACACACACACACACACACACACACTCCAGCTAATGTTGCTAATGTTAATAGCTTGTGCTTCTTTAATTGGTCTCTAAACGCTGTAAGCAGGGTTCCCACTGCGGGTTTAATGAACAGGTAGCTCTCCATGATTACAGCAATCTCAACCCACCACCCCGCTGCTTTGTACTCTCTTCACACGCACACACCAGAAACGCCGCGCACACACCGCCACCGGCCTTGTACACAAATGGACTGAGGCAATTTGAGACGCTCCTCAGCGCCGCAGGATGCTGGTAAATTAAAGACGAGGATGAGAGGGAAAGAGAGGCCTGCCGAGGGAGACGACAAAAGAAAATGAGGGGAGATGAGAGCAAAAAAATGATTACTGGTGTTTAGTGAAGAAGAGATGGAATCATTTCATATCTCACCGCCGTGTGGACAGTCAGAGTGCAGACGTGGAGCTTTTTCCAATAGAAGTGATATGTATAAACGCACATACATCAAACATGTAACCTGCATGCAGACGTGGTCGAACAGAACGTACGGATCTCCAGAACCGTTTGTCGTACAGACTCAGAGTGCCAATAGTCATATTTGTCAGCAATACGTTATTACTCCCTAGAAGAATGTGTTTCTGCTGCCATATCTAGACGCCAAATTGAATAACAAGTATCAGAGTTTAGTCACAAGTTGCTGCTCGATGGAAGAAAACACTCGACTGTGTTTGTGCAGTTTGATGCTTCAGTCCAGAAGTAAATAGTTTTGTGAATTAGATCTCGTCATGCCTCGTCACGGACGCTGGCGCGGGCGGACGGACGCTGGCGCCAGCAGGCGGACGCTCGGGCGGGCAGGTGGATGACCCGGCAGGCGGAAGCAGACATGGTTTAATGTTTGACAGTGACCTGTCCCAAAGCATTGTTGTGGTTGGACCTACACCTTACAAATAAATGCATTGAAGACACATGGGAGACCCATCCAAGATGGCGGCGTGATGAGACGTCCGCTTGCGATACTATGCAGCACCTACTTAAACACGTCTATGGCAGCAACCGCCACATGAAAACACCCGATAAAGAACAGCAAAGAACATCATTGTCTTCTTCTTGTGTTTTTGGATGGTTAACAATTTTAAAGCAACGCATCACCGCTACCAGCCAGCGTCAAAATGTTGAAGTGAACTTTGACCTCGGCACCGCCCCCTGGTGGATGAACTGACTTTACAACCATGGCAACGGCAAAGACAGACAGAAGTATTCTGTACACTGTTTATTAATTCCCTTTCATTTCTGCTTCTGTATAATCATTTTATCTGTTTTATTTTCTCCATCTTTTGTACTTTCCTTTTTTAAGTCTCTCCTTCGTTATTTTTCTTACTTTTTTCCATTTTTTTTCCACTTAATTTCCCTTTTTTACTGTTTCCTTTTTCTCTTCTAACTTCTTCCTTCCTGTTCTGTCATTTCTAATCTCTTCTTTTTATCTCTTCACATCTCTTTATTCTGTTTTCTATCTTTTCTTTGATCCCCCCCGCTTTACAGTTTATTTCTAACGTTTTCCCCTTTCTGTCTTCATCGTCCTGTTTTTTTGTCCATTTCCAGTTTCCTGCTTCTCTCTTTGTGTTTGTCCTCCTCTGTCCCGTCCTGCCGGGTCTCCATCTGTTATTTCTCGTCTGTCCTGAGGCAGTTTGTCCGTGGGCTGATGAAGATGTGGGGCGACAGTCGTCATTTCTTTCCCAGCCGACCTGCTCCCACGGAGTGAGCAGAACCAGAGGCGGGCCTAACCGGAGGCCTGTGTATATGTACGGCTGGGTGGCAAACCTCATCTTGTATACATATTTGTTCAAACATGTGCACGTTGCTCAGTAATCCCCCCCCCACCCCACTTGGCTCACCCTCCCACGTATGTATATAAACAGGCCATCTTGGCAGCTATGGGGGAGATGTAAGGGGTGAGTGAGGAGGGGAGGTAGGGAGGGAAGGCACAGCCTCTGCCAGATGCCCTTTGTAAATAAGCAGGGAGTCCTTTGAGGGGTCCGTCGGGCATCCCGAAGGACGCAGTGGGGGTGTGGCCCCCCCCCCTCTACCTAGTGTAAGGGGTGAGGAAGGGTGAGTGAAGGAGAGGGTCTGGTCTCTGCGTGTCTGGCGCTGACACCGAGGAGCTGTGGGTTTAATTTATTAAAGCAGCTCTCTAATATAAACAGCCATTCATTTCTCTGGCTGACACCGGCCGTCTGGACAATGTGAAGAGACCCAATATAGCTGCCAGGACCGCAGTGTGTGTTTCAGACGGGCTTGTGGTGCGGAGCAGGTACAGCGAGGCTAACCAGAGGCCTTCATCAGCTGGTCTGGACTGGCTGTGACGGATCTTTTTTCACTCATTTAGAGCACAGTTTTGACTCTTCAGGCGCTCGGTTTGGCAGAAATGCTACTTTATGATGTTCAGCGTTGAAAAGGTTGAAGCTCGGATCACAGATGATGTTTTATGGCTAAATGACAAACACATATATTTCAGTTTATCTGTAAAGGGATGAAGGAATAATGTGAAGACGCCATCAGCAGGCGAGGTTCTCCCATCTCTACATGTTTACATGGTCTTATTAAATCTTTCATTTTCCTCCATGTTTTCCCGTCATCATGGTGGACGTATGAAATAAAACAGTTCAGAAGGAAAATATATTTTTCTTAAAGGCCTGAAAGGGACAGTTGCTGGATGAGAGAGAAGGTCAGAGACAGATGGGGTTCCTGCATCAATGGCTCCATGCTGGGAAGCAAACCTGCAGCAGCAGGTTGAGATTAGCAGCATAAATATCCATTATTATTATTATTATTATTGTTATTGTCATTCATTTATTATATATTTATTATTATATTATAGATGATTATATATTGTATTTATTATTTTATATTTATTGTATATATTGTTATTATATATTCCATATATAATCTGAATCTAATTTGATCATTTTTATTTATTTATTAATTTATGTCATTATGGTTATTGTTATTGGCATTAATTTATTATATATATCGAATATTATATTATATTATATATATGATTATGTATTATATACATTATTATTATTGTTATATATTTCATAATATGCTGAATTTAATTTAATCCTTTTTATTCATTTATTTATTTATATTATTATTATTAATATATCATATAATATATTCTGAATTTTATTATTATTATTATAATTATTCAGTATTTTGACGGATTGCAGCCTTGCTAGGAGTCCGTGACATGATTTCCATTAGACCGTGTCTCTTTTTAATGCAGTCCTGCCTGAGGAGCCAACATCACCTGCTTCCAGTTCTGATCTTCAGTCCTGTCCCTCTGCGCACAGAGATTCCTTCTGATTCTTTCAGATGATACTATCAAGTATTAACAAACATTTTTTAGAAGTTGTTTTTTTTAGGCCGTCTTTGTCTCAGACTGGTGAACGTTTTCCCATCTGAGCGAAACGCTCCTTTTATACCCGGTCATCATGCTGGCATGTTGCTGATCAAGCTAATCAGTCAAATAATCCTCCAGTTTAGACTTTTCCAGCCTTTTGTTGCTCCTGTTCCAACTGTTTTACAGACATCTTGCTGCCATCAGATTCTTAATCAGCTCGTATTTTCCCTGAAATGCTAAAATGTCTCTTCCGTTGTGCGTTTAGTTGTTTACCCTCCATTCGGAATAAAACGCAACTTTACGTTTGCAAATCATTACATTCTGATTTTATCGACATTTTGTCACAGCATCATGTTACTGAAAAGCCAACAGCAAAACAAATAAAACTTCACAAACGTGTTGGGAACTAATCTGAAAGCAAAGTAGGAACTGAACTCTTTAAATAGACATTAAAAGTGTTAGATCCTTAGTTATTTAGAGCAGGATGGATGCAAAACACTTGCATTATCATAGAAGTCAGTAGTAGCCAGATTAGATGACTGTACTCCCTCTAAATTAATAAATACATGTAAAATAAGTTTCTTTAAAATGTCTGAGACCATAATGCAGACAGACGGGGAAAGTTTTCCCGCCAGTACAGACTAACAGCACACACACACATCATGAAAAACACCACTTCTCAACCTCCTGCGGGGCCAAATTTCCCACATCAGACACCCTGTTGCTCACAATTAGCTCCATATCTCCTCTCGTTGCTTCGCAGTGGCGTTCTCTGTTAATATGAGAGGGAAGAAACGTGGACGAAGCCTGAAAGCAGCAGGACGTTTTTATGCTAGATGTGGATATTTAGAGGTAATTATCCAAGATGACATGCAAGAAGTCCCGTTTAATCGAGGTAAAATCACCCAAATCGCCACAGATTTGCTGAAAATGAGGTGAGTTTTATGTGAAGGGAATATCCTGCAGCATGAGGCGGCCGATCCGTATCGCCGCCTGGCTGGATCTTGTTTAAAGGACACGTTGACAGTAGACTCAACAGACAGACGGGCTGCACACACACCCACTGACACTGATACTGAATGTGGAATGTGGCTTTTATGGGCTTACAAATGCATGCGACACACACATACACACACACACACACCCGTTCAAGCATGCAAGCATCCACCCACACAAGCAAACACACACACACACATACACACCCAGGTATCTGCGACCACTAATTGTGTCTGGCCAGTGCCGTCCCCAGCAGCCGGGGTCACGAGGGTGCTGGGTAGCCATTGTGGTACCCTGTTAAACATAGCTCGCTCTGAGGCCTGTTATTACCCTGAGAAACTATCATCTTTTTCTCCTCAAAACCGTCCTGCTCAGTCAGTTTAATGAAGCGGGCATTCCAGCGGAGGGAAATCAACAACAGCTCCCACAGTCTCGTCAAGCAGCAGCACTTAATGGTTTGAGACACAACCTCCAGGAAGGAGACACGTAGGTTTATCCCAGCAATGTTATTATCACTCGTCCCTGTGCCGTTTGCTCTTTCCCAAACCTTTCAGCTGTTCTCTGTATGCCTCAATGTGAGCTAATAAGTCCAGATTTATGCTTCTCGCATCAGTTGTTCGTGGGTAAAACGGCCCTCGTTAAACAGATAACAATAGTTTCCATCAGTTAAACACATATTTACAAGCTTTATGGTAACTCTTAACATGTCCGAAGAGGAAAAACGTCAAATTCATGGAGCTAGCTGCTTTGCTTAATGAGTGAAGTTTTTATTATTATTTATATTTTTCACCAAGTAGCAACCTGCTTGTGAAGCCGATGTGGAAGTGCCTAAAACTGCAGTTCCCCCTTCATCCACTAGGGGCTGCAAAACAGAGCAAATCCCCATAGACTCCCATGTTAAAAAGACCAACTTCACAGCTGAAATAAACATGTTTACAGCAGAAATAAACATGTTTACGGCAGAAATAAACACGTTTACAGCCTGGTACAAAAATCCATTTTAGGTTTAATAGGTCAGGTTTACCTTCATGACAACTGTGGGGGGAGTGAATTTTTTTTTCTAACTCGCCCGTTTAAAAGTAATTTAATCTTAAAGTTCGGCATATTTAGGGGCGTGTCCTTTTGATTGACAGGTACCCGATCTCCTGCTTCAAGTCAGAAGAACGTAGAACAACCGCGATTTTTAGCCGGTTAACAACGTGACTTAGCTTTAGCCCGCTTACCTCCGTTAGCTGGTTAGCTCCTGTTATCTCCGGGTTAGCTCGGTTAGCTCTTAGCTTCAGGCGACTCTGAGTTCGCTCGATGTCAATCATCCACCATGACGTTCACAGCCCCCCTCTCAGCTCCACCTCTTTGCCCATATTTGTATTTTCCGAGCGAGACGACACGCATGCCTCTGCCAAGATGGCGATGGTAGGAACCGCCCACCGAGCTTCAATTCAGCTCTTCAGAAACCTACGGGTGACGTCACGGAGGCTCCGCCCATCTTTTTATATACAGTCTATGATTCATTACATTATGAATGAAAACCGGGCTTTTAGCAGATTTGTCAATATCTTTCACAAGTCTTCCTGTAACTGCTTGCTGCATTTTTAGCAGACCTCCTTCCTTCCTGCCATGGTCCGTGTTTCTAGAAGGTTACTCCACTTCTTTCATAAATTTAACCAAATGAGAAAAATTTACATAAACAGTTTGGGTTTAGTAGAAGAAGAAATAGGTCGGCAACGTATTCTGAGGTCATGAGTATGGATTCCTAATGCATTAATGGGAAAGAAGGGATCTGAGATGGGCGCCCACTTGACCATTACATATTGGTTTGTGTCTGAAACCTGCACTGCAGGATTTTATCAGGAAAAAATACTTTAAATGACCGATTTGAACGAAGTCAGAGGTTGTAGGCAAGTTTGAACAGGTGAGTTTTGATAAGAATAAAAGAGTCGGTTTTTTACGGTGGTCAGGAAAGGACTGCCAAAGCCCTGGTTACCATGGTAACCATTATAGGGAAGGAGACAGTGAGATGGAGAGGAAGTAAATCTGATGGAACGAGAAGAGACTAGGGCTGGGTGATTTGACCAAAATCTTATATCCCGATATCGCTCATTTATATCTCCATAACGATATTAAATTATTTGTGTAATTTTACGAGAACTATGGCCATATGACATTTTACTGCTGCAGCGTTTGGTCTGGAGTTTATTATGAGCTTTCTCATCCACTTGACGCTGCTTTTACACGTTGACTCTTTTCTTTATTCTGGATTCTTTATCCTGATTCCTGCAGGTGATAAAATGAGTTAGTTGTGTCGGAGTCTGTTGCTGGGACTGTGAGCTAGTCTGTTGTCGGTTCCACTTCGCTCTTTTTATAGCCAAACCGCATCCAAACGGAAATTTCCCTTTTTTTAGGAACAAGCTCATCAGTTTGGGTTGGCTGCTCATCTTTTAGTGAATTATCCTCTGAAACACGTCTGCTACCGTCTTCCTCCATGTTTGTTTATATATTGCAGCGTGCTGTAAAGCGCATCTTGACTTAAAATACTGCAGTAAAGCAGCTTATTGTGGCGTAAACAATAGAGCCTCATATGAAACGATGTATATCATCATATCGCCCAGCCCTAGACAATACTGTGGATGGACTTAAAAGTTAAAGAAGAATCTTGAATATGATTGGTTAGAAGCCGGTGAAGCTGCTGGAGGACGGAGTGATGTCACTAAAAGCTAGGACTGGGCGATAAATTAGATTTTAATCTCAACTACGATCTGGGTTTTAAACGATGATAAAAATAAAAGGGTGTGATTATTTTTCTCTTTGCAGTTTCCTGCTGTCTTCAGCTGCTAATCGAGCGTCTCTGGCGTTGCAGCGCTGTGCTGTAAACTCCTCCCACAGCCGCTTTGCTTTCATTCAGACACTGTTGCCAACTTGGCGACTTTCTTGCTAAATCTGGAGACTTTTTTTGTTAAAAGCGACAAATCTAGCAGCTTTTACTGGAGTTATTAGAGACTTTTCTGGTGTTTTGGCGACTGACTTGAAGGCACATATTGTTCTGCAGTTACTGTAAGGAAGGAGCAGCGGGAGCCTCTCCCGTCCTAAAGCACTCCCAGGCGGCCAGTCTCAGTCGGCTCCGGCTGCAGGTCCATGTAGAATAACTGCAGTAGGTTGTGGAAGTTCACCTAAACATAGTTTACACCATTGTCAGTGAGAACTGGCTGCATTATTTTCCTATACATAGTTCGGCGAGTTAAACACTGTAATATCCCTCCGTTACGGGGCGTTACCATAGCAACGCGTTAACCAGCTGGTTCAGATCAGCCGTCTTTTAACAGGTGGATGAGAGAAACGCGCTGCAGCCTGACAGCGGTTGTTTGGTATAAAACGTACATCCAGGCCAACGTAAAATAGTTCCTATATAAGCGGTAAAAGCAGATTAAACAACTCGGAACCGTCCATTAGACGGTTATAATGCACGACACGGAGTCTAGAACACCACGACACGCAGCGTTGTTTAGAAATACTGGATAATTGTGTTAAATGATCGAGATCTCAATTTCAGTCAAAATAATCGAACAGACCTACTAAAAGCACGTCGTCTCGCCACATCAGTCCCGTCCTCCTCCAGCCGGTGGTGCTGGAGGAGAGGAGTGATGTGGCGAGACGTCGGGCTTGTCGTGGTGATGCTGGAGGCTGGACCAGTTGAAGCTTTTGGGGCGATTCGAATGGAGTGAAGGGAGTTACAGTAATCCAGACTGTGGACCAGTGATGGCAGTGGAGTGGGGGGTGGGGGAGCGGTGATGCAGACTGAGTTGATACAAGCTTGGAATAATGGGGTGAGGTGAGTTGTGGAGAGTTGAAGGTGTGTCGATGAGAATAAACGGACTCATTGCTGCCAAGTTTGTGAAAAGCAGGACTTCAGTTCAGTTGGAGTAAAAACCTGCAGCATCCTCCTGCTCCCACCCTGCACGACGGGCTCTGCTCAGATTTGTCCAGTTGGAATGAATTTCCTGTTTCCTTTTCAGTGTGATCGCTGTAAAGAAGGCAGAGCTGCCAGCTGAGTGACAGCACCACCTTTAACTTTTCCTCTCCTCTCAAGGACTCGGCTTCAACTGTTGACTTGAATTAGCCTCCTGCTGCCTTTATTAGCAGCAGCGGTGGAATCAGAGAAGGCTGTCTGCGAGGATCGTGGAGGAAGGAAGGAGGGGAGCGGGGGGCCGACCGCTAAGTGCTTCGCTTCAGATCTCTGATGGGGGTCATGGGGTCGCCGCTCAGCCTCACCCTGATGACTTCTGACACTGCATGAGCAACCAAAACCACACACACACACAGGATTTCATTATAGCAGCACAAAGCCACATCCTCCAACGCGCTGATATTATTAACTCAAGTACAATTGCAGTATTTATTCAGTGTACAAACACGCTTCATGTGGCTACTAAATCTGAACTGATGGGCTATTTTTATGCCGTTAGAAGCAATTAATGAGACAAACGTGAGACTCAACGGTTGGTGTTTACAGGAAGTTTCCTCTCTAATCACGCCACCAAATGAGCAGTAATTTAAGGCTCTGAGTGAGACTGGTCTCATTTTACTCCCTGGCTATGTCTGCATGTACCAGTCTGAGACGGCTTGTAATTAAAAATGAAATGTAATGATGTATAATGCATGTTTTTAACAGCACTCCAGACCTTTTGAAAGTTTGATGTCTAAACTCAGATTGAAATTAAATAAATGGTGCATTTACCGTTAATTTGCATCAGGAAGAAATATTATTTAAACTTGACTTAGGTAGAATTAATTAATTAGATTTTTAAATGAAAATATGAATAAAATATAAATAAATTTTTATCCCCATCTTGGATTTTAACTGTATTATTTTTGCACAGTGACAAATTTTTCTTTTCCTTAAATGAAGTCATGAGTAAAGAACAATATTCTGGATGTGTGTCTGTGTGACAAATAAGTCCGTAAGATTTACGGCTGCATCATGGACCGGATGTTCCTCCAGTTATAAGCAGGACAATATATGGCAGAGCTGCACAATTAATCATTAAAAAATCGCAATCTCGATTCATACTTGTATACTATCTCATGTTCAAATGACAACAATTAAAAAATAAAAAAGAAAGACCACGAATGTAGCGCATTTCGAACTGGGACATCACCTGCATCAAAACAAGCGCTCCTTCTTTCTCCTTCAACAAATGACAACGTTGGATCCTTACACCACGTGACGCAGATGCCGGCTGGTAGGAAAAAACTTGGTGACTTTCTCGCTAAATCT
The DNA here is from genome assembly GCF_933228915.1 of Telmatherina bonti. Taxonomy (NCBI): domain Eukaryota; kingdom Metazoa; phylum Chordata; class Actinopteri; order Atheriniformes; family Telmatherinidae; genus Telmatherina; species Telmatherina bonti. The sequence continues at coordinate 5,912,645 of NC_136613.1, forward strand.
GGCGACTTTCCAAACCCCCTTGGCAACTCTTTATGTTAAAAGCGACTAGCAACAAATCTAGCGACTTTTACTGGAGTTATTGGAGACGTTTCTGGTGTTTTGGCGACACAATCGTCTAATTTGCATAATTGACCATATGCGTGTAATGTAATGGACGTTGTGGGAAAGAGAAATAATGTTGTGGGAGAAACAAAATGTGAGTCAAAACCACCTTAAATGTGTTTAGTACTATAAATAAACTCTTCTGGTTTTTTGTTTTGTTTTTTTTAAGTTTTATTTTATTTTGCCATTGAAATAAGTCATGTCTTTAAAAAGTAGATTTTGAATCCCTTTAGACCTACATTGCATAAATCCCTTTTGTCCTCCATTGTTAAATGTCAGAATATCACATTTAACCAAACTGCTGTGTGAAGTTTCTAGCTTCATGTCCAACCCTCCTGTTGTTTATATTTGAAGAAACATACCAACCTCTCAACACCTTATGCACAGAAAAAATATTGTTGAAAATGTTATGTTTTTTTATGTTCAGTGTCAGCTGTTGTAAAGTTGATGTGCCGGTAATACGGGCAAAAAATATTTATATTGGAAAAAAATCGTGAGAGAATCGTGATCTCAATTCTAAGCAAAAAAAATCGTGATTCTTGTTTCATCCAGAATCGTGCAGCCCTAATATATGGTGATTTTTCTTTGCTAGAATTTAATGTAGGCCTGACATCAGCCGTAATTCTCATAATTACATCAAGATTTTACAAGAATTACAACCGATGCCCGGTAAACCGCAGCGTTGTTTCACGGTGTTCTGTTTGCTGGGGAGTACGGCTGGGCGATTAATCGATTTAATCGACTAATTCGAATTTGCTGTTTATGACGATTTATTTTTTTGAAAATCGGGATTTCTTTTTCCCCTCCACCACCTTTTGGGCTTCCATACCTTGTAGTGACGTCAGCGCGCTGCCGCTGGTTTCCCACAGAAACGCATAAACACAACAACATGGCAGCTAGAAACGTACAAGTGCCCCCTCTGCGTTTCCATTATATTTAGTTGCAAAATAAAAACGATATTTGCACGTTTCGACAAACAACAGTTGTGATTTGCGGGTGTTTCCGTTGAACAATGTTTAGCACATTAGCATCACGTTTCGTAATTGTGGTTAATGCAAAGTGGGCACGTAGCGTTATTTTATGCTTTTCTACTTGCTGCAGAGAATTTGCGTCGGATTTTCAAAGCTTTTCTCCCTCATTTTCCTTTCTAAAACACTGAAATTCGCTGTTGTTTATTCCACACCGCGCCATCTTTACCGGGAATTAACTGGTCACGACCCCTACGTCACGTCTGGGGACACGTAAACGCAAAAAAAGTGTTTCCATTACACTTTTGCAATATAGTTCTACATCGAAATGTCTGAAAAAAACCACCTCTTGAGATCGTAAAACTTTTATAGCAGCGGTTTTTATGGCGATATTTAGTTTTTGCAAAGTTTCTAGGTGTGATGGAAACACAGGGTTTTCAGTGTGGGAGGGGGCGTTGTCACATGCCACAGGGGTCTGAAGCCAGATGCAGCTGACAGGCTCGTCTTTCTTGCCAAAAATGTGTAAATTAAACAAAAAACAGCAAGAATGTAATAATACATGTATGTGAGAAATATAGCTTTAATAATATTCAGGGATTTTTTAAAAATAGTATTTTGTATAAAGAGGTCAATTTTCTCGAAACACTTGTTAAGTGTAAAGAAACATTCATTTTTATTCCCTCATTGCCAATGTGGGAAATTGTTTTGGTTATTTAATGTCAAAATACTCTAAAAGGAATCACTATTTTTCTTCCAAGAGGAGGCATTATTATTTATTTATTTATCTATCAGTATTTTATTTTAGAATAAAATTACACAAGTGAGATGAGACCTATTCTTAAATGTATGATCAAAACTTAAAAACAATCTCACAGTTGGAAACGCAGTAAGTACAAACATGTTACTTATAATGTTTACAGTGGCAGCGCCTGCATCTCTTTTTATAATCTTGTTTAACAACTTGTTTAGTTGCACTTTAAATTTAGGTAAACTTTTAGGCTGATCACAATAATAGCATTTTTGAAAGAATTTTTGACATTTGTAATTTTTTTAAATATTTCTTTACACTAAAGGGGAAAAAAATCGATTAAAATCGGAAATCGGATTTGGTTTAAAAAAAATCGGAGATTTTATTTTTTGGCCATATTGCCCAGCCCTACTGGGGAAGATTTGCGACTGCTTTTCAAAACCTGTTTAATTAATTTCTGTTTCCAGTTCCTTTAAAAGCTGTATTTTGCTGTCAAGGATGGAGGTTAAAATTATCTCTTTAACTGCAAAATGATTTCCGTCTCCTCTACCTATACACACTGTGCCATCTTTACTGTTTATGAACTGGTCCCATGACCCCTTTACGTCATGTCCCGTGACTTGTAAATGCAAAACCAGTGTTTCCATTACACTTTTCTGATGGAGTTCTGTATCAACATGTCTGGAAAACCTCCTCACAACAGTCTAAAACCTTCTTCGTGACATTTAAGAGGTTGTTATAAGTTTTGGTGCTCCATTACCAGTTTCTATTGCAATTTTTGTGATTTCAAAGTACATCCAAGCTTTTCCAACCGTCTTGGGTAGTTAAGAGGAATACGTGAGGGACGTACGCATAAATTATGGAAATTGTCTATGTGGCTGTGGCATCTATCACAACCCGGCGAATACCCTGCCTCTCAGGTAAGGCTACGGTTGGCTGCAGGCTTGGTAGTAACCATGCCGACCTGCCCCCATTGCTGGAAACGAGGCTTCTTCATTTCTGACTGGTTGAAATGGGACTTGTATAGAGCTTTCCTCCAGATGTACATGTCATAAAATATATTTAAATCAGATAACAGCTGTCTATTCATTCATTCATTTACTGTCCAAACCGCATAGACAGATTAAGGGGTTGCGGGGACCTGGAGCCTATTCCGGTGGTCTTTGGATGAGAGGCAGGGTACACCCTGGACAGGTTGCCAGTCCATTGGGCCAACAGCTGTTTAATTGTTTCTAAAGTATGCAAAACTGCAGTAAAAGTTAAACTGTAAACACTGCAGGTCAGAGTAAAATGAAAACCACCTGATCCAGTGTGTACCTCTAGTGGTAGCAGTGGTCCAAACTGAGGCGGGGTTAACGGTGGATGGCCGTCAGATACCAATAAATCTCTTCCTCAGTTGCCTTTCACTTCTTAGAAACATATTTAACTGGCTCATCTGAAATCGCAACCAGTTATTGATACATTACGGCGTGTATATGATTGCCTCCACCGTTTAAGCAAACCAATGTCAGCTTCATTAGCTTAGCGTTAGCACCAGCGGTTTAATGTTGCGTTTGCTGTTCATCTTTAAATCTAAAGCAGCTTATCAGCAGCTACCTTTCCGCTCTCCAGACTCCACATGTAACAAAGTTCAACTTGGTGTGGGTTCAGCTACTGAAGTTCAGTTAGGCTCCGCCCCCTCCCCTGGCTTCCACACCATAGACTGTATATAAAAAGATGGGTTGAGCCTCCGTGACGTCACCTGTAGGTTTCTTAGGAGCTGAATTGAAGCTCAGTGGGCGGTTCCTACCATCGCCATCTTGGCAGGGTCATGCGTGTCGTCTCTCCCTCAAAATACAATTATGGGCAAAGAGGTGGAGCTGAGAGGGGGGCTGTGAGCGTCATGGTGGATGATTGACATCGAGCGAACTCCAAGTTTTCTGAAGCTAAGAGCTAACCGAGCTAACCTGGAGATAACCGGAGCAAACCAGCTAACGGAGGTAAGCAGGCTAAAGCTAAGTCACGTTGTTAACCGGCTAAAAACCGCGGTTGTTCTACGTTCTTCTGACTTGAAGCGGGAAATCGGGTACCTGTCATTCAAAAGGACACGCCCCTAAATATGCAGAATTTTGAGATTAAATTACTTTTAAAAGGATGAGTTAGAAAAAATTCACTCCCCCCGCAGTTGTCCTGAAGGTAAACCTGACCTATTAAACCTAAAATGGATTTTTGTACCAGGCTGTAAACATGTTTATTTCTGCTGTAAACATGTTTATTCCTGCTGTAAACATGTTTATTTCTGCTGTAAACATGTTTATTTCTGCTGTAAACATGTTTATTTCTGCTGTGAAGTCGGTGTTTTTGACATGGGAGTCTATGGGGGATTCGTTTGGAGCCCCTAGTGGATGAACGGGGAACTGCAGTTTTATGCAATTCGGCACAGGCTTCACTTTTTACCGCCGGAGGTTGCCGTTTGTTCCACACTTTGCACGCTGCATTCAGGTGCAGAGCAGATGTTGGACAGCAGCGTATCCTCAAGATGCGCTTCTGGAGGAGGACATTTACATCCAGTTCAGACATTTTGACTTTGTCCATGTGAAACAATTTAGTTCTCTGCATTTTGAGGACAAGGCGCTGAAAAGTTAACCATGTCAAGCTCCCGCGGCTGAAAGAAGATAAAACACTGCAGCTCATGTCATTAATCTTTGGAAAAAGCCACTGACTGCCCGGTCTTTAGATATTGATGTGGCAACAAACCACTTCACACACCAACAAGTCAGTTCACATGTTGAAGGAAGAAACTTTGCCGGTTTTACAGCAAAGCAAAATGCTAAATCTTCATGTTTCACCAAACCAGAGCAGATCATCTTCTTCTTTATTGGTAAATAAAAGCGTCTTGTCCAGTCTTGTTCCTCTTTCTCCTCCCTTTTTCACTTCTGCTCCAACGTCTTTCTTTCCTCGTCTAACCATCCCTCCCCCCTGTTTGTGTGTGCTGCTGATGTGTGTCTGAGTGTAACTATAGCAGTCAGTGTTTAGGCTATTAGAGCCGTGTATTTACAATCTGAAGTTTGCTATTGATTAGGTCTGCCTTCTCTTTCTGTTTACATGGGGGAAATAAATAACACATGTCGCCGACTCGCTCTGACTCGACATCTTCTCCCTCTTTTCTCCTCCTTTCTTCTCATTTCATCTTTTTCATGATTTTTCTAGAAGCTTCCTGACGTTGAAATCAGATTTTATCAGGCAGAATAATTTGTAAATGATATGTTACGTTCCTCCTCCCACCTGAGATGCTGCTTCATGAAGACGATAAGATGCTTCCTGTTTCTGTACCGGACCGTTGAAACACTTTGCATCTCTCTCCTTTTGTCTTTGTTACTATGGAAACAGAAAATATGGACAGGGATTGATTGAAATGTGAACATGTAGATGTGAATATGAGGCATATAGAAGAGTTGTGAGCAGCTTGATTCTTAGAGAAGAGAAGTCGTCTTCAGGAGCAGTTCTCCAAACTTCTGCCAGGAGTTTCCAAAGTTTCCTTCTGGACTATCTCGGTCTGCGTCCATAAGGTTCAGGTCCTGGTTCTGAGGGGGATCCGTCCCTCCATTGGACCTGTTGAGGTCCTGGATCTGGGAGGATCTGTCTCTCCATTGGACCTGTTGAGGTCCTGGTTCTGTGGCAGATCTGTCCCTCCATTGGACCTGTTGAGGTCCTGGTTCTGGGAGGATCTGTCTTTCAGTTGGACCTGTTGAGGTCCTGGTTCTGGGAGGATCTGTCTTTCAGTTGGACCTGTTGAGGTCCTGGTTCTGGGAGGATCCGTCTTTCAGTTGGACCTGTTGAGGTCCTGGTTCTGTGGCGGATCAATCCCTCCATCGGACCTGTTGAGGTCCTGGTTCTGTGGCGGATCCATCCCTCCATCGGACCTGTTGAGGTCCTGGTTCTGTTGAGGATCCATCCCTCCATTGGGCCTGTTGAGGTCCTGGTTCAGTGGCAGATCTGTCCCTCCATTGGACCTGTTGAGGTCCTGGTTCTGGGTAGGATGTGTCTCTCCATCGGACCTGTTGAGGTCCTGGTTCTGTGGCAGATCTGACCCTCCATTGGACCTGTTGAGGTCCTGGTTCTGGGTAGGATCCGTCCCTCCATCGGACCTGTTGAGGTCCTGGTTCTGTGGCAGATCTGTCCCTCCATTGGACCTGTTGAGGTCCCGGTTCTGTTGAGGATCCGTCCCTTCATCTGACCTGTTGAGGTTCTGGTTCTGTTGAGGATCCGTCTCTCCATCGGACCTGTTGAGGTCCTGGTTCTGGGTAGGATCCGTCCCTCCATCGGACCTGTTGAGGTCCTGGTTCTGTGGCAGATCTGTCCCTCCATTGGACCTGTTGAGGTCCCGGTTCTGTTGAGGATCCGTCCCTTCATCTGACCTGTTGAGGTTCTGGTTCTGTTGAGGATCCGTCTCTCCATCGGACCTGTTGAGGTCCTGGTTCTGTGGAGGATCTGTCCCTCTATCGGACCTGTTGAGGTCCTGGTTCTGTTGAAGATCCGTCTCTCCATCGGACCTGTTGAGGTCCTGGTTCTGTGGAGGATCCGTCTCTCCATCGAACCTGTTGAGGTCCTGGTTTTGTTGAGGATCCGTCCCTCCATTGGACCTGTTGAGGTTCTGGTTCTGTGTAGGAATCGTCCATCGGCCCATCTCCATTTCACGTTTCCATGGAAACCCTTTGTGATGAGGCTTCAGATGACGGTGGACGAATCAGCTGAAGGTCCAGATCCATCGGCCGGGTTCTGTTTCTGGATTTGTGTCCATTTCTTCCGGACGTCGGCGTCGCTTCCAGATCCAGATCCAGATCCGTTTCCGTAGTTTGTCCTTGTGTCCGGATCCTGCCATCACGCTGACATCCGCCAGCAGGTCTTTGGGAAAATCCAGTTTTCAGTCAAACTGCTGGATCTCTGCAGGTTTTCAGAACCGGGAACAAATAATTCTTGTCTGTGACGAAAAACCAGAAGATCCAGTTTAAACTGGTTTGCCACCAAGCTGTTTGTGTGTCGACGCAACTGGTTCATCTCCAGAGTTTGAAGGAAAGTCTGGAGCAACATCGAGTCTAAAATCTATTTTTATTTCATGTTTTCATGGATAAAAGAGAAATCAGCTTAAAGTCGAATGGAAGACAAAAGGCCAACGTTCCTCATGGGGACCTTTTCCCTCCTGCAGTGTAACAGGACCTGATATCTGGGCTTCAGACCAGGCGGTGTGTCATTCCTTCCATCCCCCCTACATCCACCTCTACGCCTGCTTCCCTGAGAGCTCAGATTGCCGATAAAAGCCGAGCGCTACGCGAACTGGCAGGAGTGAAATCACACTCCGCAGCTCAGCTCCCATTAGGGGAACAACAGCGTCAGAGACGGGAGCCTACATACAAAAAACAGCCGGAAACGTCAGGCCTGCTTTCAGTCGGATGAAAAATTAAACTTCTAGTTTATGAACACATTATTATTATTATTATTATTATTATACAGGTATTACTAATATACTGGGTTGCTGCTGTTGCTATGGGTTACTATTGTTATTGTATTGCTCATCACTGGGGTGGGAATACATATAAACTTATGCTTCTACCCACTCCTTTTGAACATTTTGTCATCTTTCATTTCTGTTTTGTTTTTTTGTTTTTTGGATCTCATGTTTAAATAAACTTTTTCAATCAATCATCTTTACATTTCTGAGGAGATTATGCTTTTACTGATCGAGGTTCACAGTGCGTGGTAGGGGTGGGAAAATCTAATCGAAAAAGAGAAAATTGAGATTTTTTTGCTAAAAATTGGTTTTAAAAAAAAAATTTTTTTTCAAATAGATAAAAATAATCCATTATAAAATTTTTGTAATTCTTCTTGTTTTTATTGATCTATTTACTCGTCTTCTTGAGCGTTATAGCAGCAGAATGATGGTCTGGCTGCTGTGCTTTTTTTTTTTTTTTTCCTCATTAAAATCAAGAAAAATGACGAACAAAAATAAAAGTTTTTATACCTTCTGGGTTTTGTTTTTTTTTATTTGGCAAAAATCAGCAATATCAAAGAATTGTGAGAATCGCAAATTAAATTGAATCGACACCCAAAAAATCAGAATCGATTGGAACAAATGCATATTGTCACAACGCGAGTGCACAGTAGTATTGGTAGTAGTAGTAGTATTGGTAGTAGTAGTAGTATTGGTAGTAGTAGTAGTATTGGTAGTAGTAGTAGTATTGGTAGTAGTAGTAGTATTGGTGGTAGTAGTAGTATTGGTGGTAGTAGTAGTAGTATTGGTAGTAGTAGTAGTATTGGTAGTAGTAGTAGTAGTATTGGTAGTAGTAGTAGTAGTAGTATTGGTGGTAGTATTTGTAAATGTTGGGATTAGCCACAAAAATGTTATTTTTGTTCTTTTATTTTTATATTTTATTTAAATGTTTACTGACTTCATTTTTTCTCGTTTTATTGTGGTTTATACCAGTTTTACTGTGTTTTACTTGTTGTCCTCATAGTATTTTCTTTTCAACCAAAGATATTTTTATTGAGCTCATTGGTATGCTTTTAACTGGATTTTACTTTGTTCAGCATTTTGGACAATGGAAGTTGTGTTAATGATATAATGAATATAAATAAATTTTAAATTGAATTGAATTGACCGAAGTAAGTTACAGTAAATAAAATTAGCCTTGGGTAAAATTAGCTGCATAAATAGACATAATCATATTTATTTATTATCTTTTTGCTCATATTTTGCTATTTGAAATATTGTAAAATCACGTATCTGAGTTGTGGTTCTGCTGATTACGTCGTCTTTTACCCGATCAAAACCTTTTTTTTTTTTAATTCCACCATGACGTCCGTCCTCCCCAGCGCTGCCGTAATCCAGTAAAACGTGACAGGAGGTTAAAGGCTTCTTAAACAGGGATTAAACTGGGATTATTCCTGAAGGTGGTTCTGTTCTGGTTCTGGTTCTGGTTCTAACAACTGTCTTTCGGTGCTTGACTCTGCATTAACTAAAGATTCCAGCTGAAAGGAGTGAAAGAGTGAAGGAAAGGAGTGGATTTGAAGGAAAAGTTTCTGAAACTAGGTACTTTAATACTATGTTTTCTTTTATTTGTATGAATTGTTTATATTTAATACTGGTCGTGGAGCCATTTTAGCTTATTTTATTCAAAGAATTCATCAAAATAAATTTCTTCCTTCTGGGTTTTATTGACGACCTGAAATTTTTCTCCCAAAGCAGTTTTTCTAAAGAATTTTAGCGCCTGACGTCGATGTTTCTAACATTGTTGCATTACAGAAAAATGGTATTGAGGTTTTTAAATTCAGGTAAAATATGTTGAATGTAGCTGAAAAGATCCTACATTTTTTTTTTTTTTTTACTTTTGTAACAATAAAAAGAAACATTTAAATGAAAAGTGAAAGTATTAAATTAAAGCTAAGTCTGACAAGTCATTTATCCTTTTCAAACTAGAATATAAAAAATATTAAACTGGTTTAATTAACTTTAAATTTTCCTGTCAGTCTGATTAAAAGACTGTGTTTAAGGATTTTTATTGTTTCTTTTAACTTGATGGACATTTTATTAGTGGTTGTTTTGATTGGACAACAAAACAAACACAATTAACAAGAATGGATTAATTATGACTGAAATGATGTGAAATGGGACTAAATGTTCCCAGTCTGGACTGGAATCAGTCTAATGGTGAACTTCCTTTAGAGGAAAATAGTCAGGTTGCACAAACTTGCTCAAACAAATAAATGTTGATTAATATGTTTCTCATAACGTAGAAACGATGGCTTACGTTTTGCTTCACATTTTTCCCCTTTCAGTTAGGGCTGCTTGATTATGGTAAAAATAATGTTGATTATTTTGTCTGAAATTGATATCTCGGTTATTTAACACAATTATCCAATTATCCAATTATCTTTAACAACATTATTTATTTAACAGTAAACAGTGGCTTTTAAACAATGTCTTCAATAACATGAAGCTTTGTCTTGACAAAGTGCAAATACTGATGTAAACTGAGTAGATATATATAAACTATGTTTAGGTGAACTTCCACAACCTACTGCAGTTATTCTACATGGACCTGCAGCCGGAGCCGACTGAGACTGGCCGCCTGGGAGTGCTTTAGGACGGGAGAGGCTCCCGCTGCTCCTTCCTTACAGTAACTGCAGAACAATATGTGCCTTCAAGTCAGTCGCCAAAACACCAGAAAAGTCTCTAATAACTCCAGTAAAAGTTGCTAGATTTGTCGCTTTTAACAAAAAAAGTCTCCAGATTTAGTGAGAAAGTCTCCAAGTTGGCAACAGTGTCTGAATGAAAGCAAAGCGGCTGTGGGAGGAGTTTACAGCACAGCGCTGCAACGCCAGAGACGCTCGATTAGCAGCTGAAGACAGCAGGAGAGGAAACTGCAGAGAGAAAAATAATAACACACACTTTTATTTTTATGATTGACAGTTGAGATTAAAATCCGATTAATCACCCAGACCTACTTTCAATCAACCTCATCCTCCATCACTGCAGGCGAGTCTTTTCGTCATCGTCGCTGTAGGAATGTGGACATTAATGCTTAAAAACCCAAAAGTGGGCTAAGTACAGATACCTGTGGAACACCTCTGTACAACTGAAAAGTGCATTTAAGTTGAAACGTAGTAAAACAATAAACAAACAGAACGTATTTCCATGTTTCCACACGTCTTCCTGCTACTATCTACCAGCTATCCTCACTGCAGCACCTCCACCTCAGCTGCATCCCAAACGTCTTCCTGGCTTTATTCCAGCCATAGAGGATCATTATTTTCCTGCTTTTCTCATCACTTGTTGATCTTTGGCTGCTCCTGATTGGACGTTACTGTCAGTTTAAGCTCTCTGATTGGTGGAAAGTCTGACAGGAAGTGTCTTCATCATCATGTCCAGGTGAAAATGGAGGTCTCTTAGCAACATGGTAGTGATGGTGATGAAGATGTGATAAATAATGGTGGATTTACCATCTAGAGTCTCGGAATAAACACTACATGTTGTGTCTGGATTGTAAACCTCCTGGACGGAGAGAAACGCTGGAAAACCTCCGTAGACCAGCTGGAGGGTCACATGACCATCACAGTTCCACACTGGCATCCTGAGAGACTGATGACAACAGAAGTGGTGGTGGCGATCTAGCAGAGGTTTCTTCCCAGTGATGTGCAGGTAAAGATGTTTTTATCGACCAGGTGACTTAAAGGTTTCTCACTGGAAGACTTCCATCATGTCATGATCAAAGTTCTCGTCTAAATTCCCACTTTTATTCTTTGGCTTTTAACACTGTGAGTTGTGTGGTCCTCTGTGTCTTTTGTTTTATTTTTCCTTTTAATTATTTTATTGGGTATTTATTTATTTTTAATTATTTTACCTGTTTTTATTATTTTAACATCATTATTTCATGTTATTTTTATTTTGTGATATTCAACTTTGTTTGGCACTTTGGCGACATTCTGTTTTTAAAAATGTGCTTTATAAATATAAAGTGGATTGGATTGGAAAGTTCATGAATCAAATGATCCTGCTTTGCAAAACATGACGTCTAGCAGAGTTTTACTGGTTAAACCAGAAAGCCCATCCAGTAAGGTGGAAACGGGATTATCTCGTCTAATTCTCACGTTATTATTTCAGCTTTCTGACACACGGATCAGCTGACACCTGTCGGACATCTTCTGCATCATATGGACAAAGTTGAGAACTTGATTTTTTAGCAGAGAAGCTTTGCAAATAAATAAAAACATTCTAAGTGTTGATGCTCATCTCATCAGCTTTCAAAGCCGGTTTGGAAAGGAGAAACACTCGTTTCATCCAGGCTTTGACAGGTTCTAATCAGAGACCTTCACCGCCACCGCGATCTGATGAGACAAGCGTTAAATATGTGGCGGTGTCTGCGGCATCGCCCTGATAAGGTGGGTTTAGAATTAAGAGCAGCTTTCCAGCCTGCTTCATGTGGGACAGCTGCTGTAAATGAGTGGAAAATCATCCTTCATGTCATCCAGGTGCAGCTTCTTTGTTCCCATGGTTACCTCACAGCGTCCTTTTCGTTCTTCACGTGAGCGGCGGATGCAGAACAAGGCATTTCCACTTCCAGACCCTAACACACCGTTTCTTATCCCTTCTTGGTCAAAACTTGCAGAGCTTTCCCTGTAAAGACCCCCGCTTCCCTCTCAGAAACTCTAGACAAGGTTTATTTGATTGTTAGTCAAAATATGTGGTGTCACCGTGCGACAACAAAGCCTGGAGCTCAGATGTGTTGCGGAGAGTTGGACAGGACTGCATGTGAATCCACACAAGCAGCTCGAGTTGCAGCCGCTGCAAGCTGCTATTCAAGCTTCTCTGCTGTAAACACGGCACGTCTCCATGGCTTCACTCTTTCATTCCTCAGATTGTTGTGAAGCGGTGATCTGCACAGAACGGCCCCCAACATGCACAGTCCGCTGGCTTATCAGGCTTCTCTGTGAGCGCTGTGTGCACGCTGGAGGAGAGGCAGAATCATGATGTGGTTTCTGACATCCAGCGTTCATCCTGCAGGTTCAGCCAGAAGGTTGGAGACAGAAAGAGGCCTGACGTCTCATCACTTCTAACCAAGCAGCAACTTCCAGCCGTTACAAGTAAAGCCGAAGTGGAAGAGACAAAAACCTGCAGTCCCCACTTCATCCACTAGGAGCAAATCTCCATAGACTCCCATGTTAAAAAGACCAATTTTACAGCAGAAATAAACATGTTTACAGCCTGGTTCAAAAATCCATTTTAGGTTTAATAGGTCAGGTTTACTTTCATGACAACTGTGGGGGGAGTGAATTTTTTTCTAACTCACCCGTTTAAAAGTAATTTAATCTCGAAGTTCTGCATATTTAGGGGCGTGTCCTTTTGATTGACAGGTACCCGATCTCCCGCTTCAAGTCAGAAGAACGTAGAACAACCGCGGTTTTTAGCCGGTTAACAACATGACTTAGCTTTAGCCCGCTTACCTCCGTTAGCTGGTTAGCTCCTGTTATCTCCGGGTTAGCTCGGTTAGCTTTTAGCTACAGAAAGCTCGGAGTTCGCTCGATGTCAATCATCCACCATGACGCTCACAGCCCCCCTCTCCACCTCTTTGCCCATATTTGTATTTTCCGGGAGAGACGACGTGCATGTCCCTGCCAAGATGGCGACAGTAGGAACCGCCCACCGAGCTTCAATTCAGCTCTTCAGAAACCTACGGGGGACGTCACGGAGGCTCCGCCCATCTTTTTATATACAGTCTATGGTTTTAACGCTTAAAGCTCCACCAGATCACCGACTTACCCGACATCTTTACATAACCAAGAGTTCATCAGACGGCTTTGGCACAAGAAGCGGCTGAGTTGGGGTCGGTTTATTGAGGATAGTCGTCATAAAGGTTGGCCTTTATGCTGCTATATGCTATATGTATTGATCCATGATCATCTGACAGCTGAGGCTGAAAACATCACGTCTGCAGCCTTCAGCTTCTTTATGAGTTTCTTTTGTCATTAAAATAAACAAAGCAACTCATGTCTGTTCAGACTTTGTGGTGAGAAAGTGATGACAGGAGAAGCTCGCTACAGCCGGTCGGGGAGCGAGGATGAAGGAACGATCGATGCTTTACTTCTGCTGTTTCCGCCGTTTACCTTCCTCTTCCTGGGCGTCACCGGTTTAAACATCAGCAGCTACTTTTCTCTTACAGATTGCAGAGCTGGAATAAACAGGCCTGGTGCTGTGGGTGGGGTTAGAGGCGGGGTCTGATTAGCATATTGATACCTATTGACTGAATCAGGAAAGATGTTGTCATGTCGCTCAAATCATTTAAATTCCATAAATACTGTTTTATTATCTGGTGATTACAAGGTTAAAATCTGAATAAACTTTGTTGTTTACAAAAGCTCAAGGGTGTTTTATATTTTTAAGGTTTATTTATTAAAAGATGCGACTGGATCAGAGCTTTTCTTTTCCACAATCTGCCTTTTCTCTCCTCACATCCTTCTTTTAATTCAGCAAATAAAAACAACTTTTCAGATGAAATTCACTAAAAAATCTTTTGGTTTGAACACAAAGCAGCAGGAAGAAGGAAAAGATTAAGTTTAACAAGTTGCATTATGTTTACTTAAATAATCTTCCTGACTTCAGGCAGCTTTTAAACTCTTTTAGTCTCTGTGATGTTTGAAGCTTGAAGCTGCAGGACGTGTTGAAGCTGCGAGTCTGTAAAAGGATTATTCAACATTTAAACGCGTGCTTTTCTTTCCACGTCACACTGGTTTAATCTGTCAGATTTCTCTGATGGAAGGACTCGACAGCAACGCGGCACAATGTCAAAACTTTTACCTCTGAATTATTTAGCGCTGCGGTTTCCTGCTGTTCAGTGCAGCATCAGTTCTGCCTGCTCTGCAGTCGAGATGGAGGATGGAAGAAATCTGCATGCTAACTGAGTTTAGCATATTAAATGAGACAGAGGAGTGATTTTATCCATGACTGTTTTATCTGTGGTGCTTTTAAAGGTGGAGTATGTAAGATTTTCAATATTTACTAAATAAATTAACTAATAAAACAACTACAATCATAATTAGATAGTTTTTTAGACATGTAAGTTCCAGTCTGTCCATATTTGATGCGTTATTAAATTACAAGTTTAATTAATGACAAATGACAAAAAGCACTTTTTTTTTACTGGTAGGCAAACATTTAAGAAGGGTCTTTGTTATTAATTAAACTTGTAATTTAATAACACATCAAATATGGACAGACTGGAACCTACATGTTTAAAAAAGCTATCTAATTGTGATTGTAGTTATTTTATTAATTTATTTTGAAAATCTTACATATTCCACCTTTAAGGGATTAAATCAGCTTTAACTGTATGGATGATGTGGTTCTTTACATTTCATTTTTAGGTTCAGTTCGTATGTTGTGCTGAAAGTGTGGGAACTTAGTGTAGCGTTAATAAAAGCAGAATCTGTTGGGAAGTTCCCTGTGCAGCCAACAGGGGGCACTAAAGCCCCAGTAAAGTGTGCAGCTTGAAGAGCGCCTTCAGGCCGGAGTGTGTGGCCGGAGTGTGTGAGGAGGAAGAAAAGGAGGCTGTGAAATGTCTCTCAACACGTCTGCTTTTTCCGACCCAGCTTGAAAGAAAGGAGATGTGTGTTGTTCTGTTGTTTTCCGTGTCAGCTGGCTCTGCCGGCCGCAGACATCCCTCCTCATGACAGTCCAATCAGAACGCATGTGAAACTGCACCAGTCTTTACTCGGCTAAGTATAGGATCGCTGCTCTGCTTCGCCAAACGCTTCACGATAACCGGAGTGTGTTAAAATACAAGTTCTGTGGGAATTTATCTGCAAATCTGAGTAGCGGTCCCGGTGGTCCGATTGGCTCGTTGGAGTTAAAAAACACACTTTTCTCTCTGGAAACTTCTACTTTATGTTTACGTTTGAATGCTATGAACATATAAATGCAATAGATTCACTAAATGCTTTCTAGTTAATTAAATTTCATAAACTTGTAAACTGATTTATGCAAAATATTTTCAGCTTTTCTGGTCAGTTTATGACAATGTCTGTTTATTCACATGCAAGTCATTTCTATGGACATGTGAAGAGTTTGTGAGGTGGATTAAATGTCATTTTTAGAAATTAAAGTCAGTAAATTAGATTTAGAGGCAGTGTCTTACATGAAAATAAATACATCAGTTGGTCATCAGTTGTTGCCGTAGGAGCGTTTTAGAAAAGATTAGACTTTTACTCACTCATGGTGAACTTTTAACAGCATCAGACTTCTGTTCATCACCATGCAAAGTGTCACAAAACAAGTTAATTTAAAAGAAAAAAATGTAAAAATAACTGCTGCTGTCTGTGATAATATTTACAAGTGATTAGTTTTCAGTCTGACGGAGATGATTTTGTGGCGACGCTCCCTCCTCGCCATGACAACGGCTGCTTTGTTTGTGAATCTAACAGAAAACATGAACGCAGCATTTCAGACAATGAGGACATCTTGGAGTGAACTGCAGAGCTTCAGCTGAGGAGTCTCCGGTTCTGCTTGGGGGGGTTAAAATAAACACGTTCACACATGGTGCATGATTGATAGAAATCAAACAGGAGGGGGTTAACTAGCCTCCTTACTCCCCCTCTTCCTGGTCACCCCTCGACTTGAAGCCTGCCATAAAGACCGTCCACAGGGCGCCAAGTTTCAACATGATGCGTTTTAATTCCGTAGGAAATGATTCGATGTTTGCAGGTATCTGATTCTACCTCAGACTGATCGGATATGATCGTCATTTAAAAAGCTGAAGCTGGACACAACTCGATAAGTTCCAACTGATAAATAACATGAAGACAGTAAAGATGCACGGAATGGACCCGGGACCTGCTGCACAAGACTGATGGAACGAACTTTATTTGGAGTTCAGAGACACAATTGCCTTTGGATAAAACCAGTTTAGAACCCAGTTTGTCCGGGTTTTTATGGCTCTGTACCTCCCGCCTGATGGCAGAAGCTGGACCAGGCGGTAACCAGGCAGTGACCAGGCGGTAACCAGGCGGTGACCAGGCAGTGACCAGGCGGTAACCAGGTGGTGACCAGGCAGTGACCAGGCGGTAACTAGGCGGTGACCAGGCGGTAACTAGGCAGTGACCAGGCGGTAACTAGGCGGTGACCAGGCGGTAACTAGGCGGTGACCAGGCGGTAAATAGGCGGTGACCAGGCGGTAACTAGGCGGTGACCAGGCGGTAAATAGGCAGTGACCAGGCGGTGACCAGGCGGTAACTAGGCGGTGACCAAGCGGTGACCAGGCGGTGACCAGGCGTTGACCAGGCGGTAACCAAGGGGTGACCAGGCGGTAACCAAGCGGTAACCAAGGGGTGACCAGGCGGTGACCAGGCGGTAACCAAGGGGTGACCAAGCGGTGACCAGGCGGTGACCAGGCGGTAACCAAGGGGTGACCAAGCGGTGACCAGGCGGTGACCAAGCGGTGACCAGGCGGTAACCAAGGGGTGACCAAGCGGTGACCAGGCGGTGACCAGGCGGTAACCAAGGGGTGACCAAGCGGTGACCAGGCGGTAACCAAGGGGTGACCAAGCGGTGACCAGGCGGTGACCAAGCGGTGACCAGGCGGTGACCAAGCGGTGACCAGGCGGTGACCAGGCGGTGACCAGGCGGTGACCAGGCGGTGACCAGGCGGTAACCAAGGGGTGACCAAGCGGTGACCAGGCGGTGACCAGGCGGTAACCAAGGGGTGACCAAGCGGTGACCAGGCGGTGACCAAGCGGTGACCAGGCGGTAACCAAGGGGTGACCAAGGGGTGACCAGGCGGTGACCAAGCGGTGACCAGGCGGTGACCAGGCGGTGACCAGGCGGTAACCAAGCGGTGACCAGGCGGTGACCAGGCGGTAACCAAGCGGTGACCAAGCGGTGACCAGGCGGTAACCAAGCGGTGACCAGGCGGTGACCAGGCGGTGACCAGGCGGTAACCAAGGGGTGACCAGGCGGTAACCAAGCGGTGACCAAGCGGTGACCAAGCGGTAACCAAGCGGTGACCAGGCGGTAACCAAGGGGTGACCAGGCGGTGACCAGGCAGTGACCAGGCGGTAACCAAGCGGTGACCAGGCGGTGACCAGGCGGTAACCAAGCGGTGACCAAGCGGTGACCAGGCGGTAACCAAGCGGTGACCAGGCGGTGACCAGGCGGTAACCAAGGGGTGACCAGGCGGTGACCAGGCGGTGACCAAGCGGTGACCAAGCGGTGACCAAGCGGTGACCAGGCGGTGACCAGGCGGTGACCAGGCGGTAACCAAGCGGTGACCAAGCGGTGACCAAGCGGTAACCAAGCGGTGACCAGGCGGTAACCAAGGGGTGACCAGGCGGTGACCAGGCGGTGACCAAGCGGTGACCAGGCGGTGACCAGGCGGTGACCAGGCGGTAACCAAGCGGTGACCAAGCGGTGACCAGGCGGTAACCAAGCGGTGACCAGGCGGTAACCAAGGGGTGACCAGGCGGTGACCAGGCGGTGACCAAGCGGTGACCAAGGGGTGACCAAGCGGTGACCAGGCGGTGACCAAGCGGTGACCAGGCGGTAACCAAGGGGTGACCAAGGGGTGACCAAGCGGTGACCAGGCGGTGACCAGGCGGTGACCAGGCGGTAACCAAGCGGTGACCAGGCGGTGACCAGGCGGTAACCAAGCGGTGACCAAGCGGTGACCAGGCGGTAACCAAGCGGTGACCAGGCGGTGACCAGGCGGTGACCAGGCGGTGACCAAGGGGTGACCAGGCGGTAACCAAGCGGTGACCAAGCGGTGACCAAGCGGTAACCAAGCGGTGACCAGGCGGTAACCAAGGGGTGACCAGGCGGTGACCAGGCAGTGACCAGGCGGTAACCAAGCGGTGACCAGGCGGTGACCAGGCGGTAACCAAGCGGTGACCAAGCGGTGACCAGGCGGTAACCAAGCGGTGACCAGGCGGTGACCAGGCGGTAACCAAGGGGTGACCAGGCGGTGACCAGGCGGTGACCAAGCGGTGACCAAGCGGTGACCAAGCGGTGACCAGGCGGTGACCAGGCGGTAACCAAGCGGTGACCAAGCGGTGACCAAGCGGTAACCAAGCGGTGACCAGGCGGTAACCAAGGGGTGACCAGGCGGTGACCAGGCGGTGACCAAGCGGTGACCAGGCGGTGACCAGGCGGTGACCAGGCGGTAACCAAGCGGTGACCAAGCGGTGACCAGGCGGTAACCAAGCGGTGACCAGGCGGTAACCAAGGGGTGACCAGGCGGTGACCAGGCGGTGACCAAGCGGTGACCAAGCGGTGACCAGGCGGTGACCAGGCGGTGACCAGGCGGTGACCAAGCGGTGACCAGGCGGTGACCAGGCGGTGACCAGGCGGTGACCAGGTGGTGACCAGGCGGTGACCAGGCGGTGACCAAGCGGTGACCAAGCGGTGACCAGGCGGTGACCAAGCGGTGACCAAGCGGTGACCAGGCGGTGACCAAGCGGTGACCAAGCGGTGACCAAGCGGTGACCAGGCGGTGACCAGGCGGTAACCAAGGGGTGACCAAGCGGTGACCAGGCGGTGACCAGGCGGTAACGAGTCCTGCAGGATGATTAGTCTTCCTGTAACAGCGGGGGGTGTAGATCTGTTCCAGGACGGGGAGACTTTATGACCCCATGAAGCACCTTGTTTTGTGAGACTGTGCAGCTCCTGTATCAAGCACACACACACACACACACACACACACACTGAATGTGGGCATGCTTTAATAGAAAGTAGGGGAGGGAAATTAAATGGAAAATCCAATATTGAGTTTTTCCTTCACAATTTTAAAATAGATTTTCTAACAAAAAAATATATAATTAAAAGAAAAAATCTATTATAAAATGTTTGTCCTTTTTAATTCTTTTTATTGATTTTTTTACTTTCTTGGGCGTTATAGCAGCAGAACGATGGTCTGGGTACTGCGTTGTTTTTTCCGACCTGAAGTCAAGAAAAATGATGAGTAAAAAAAGTTTTGTACATTTTTTTTTTAGTAACAAAGAATCGTGAAAATCACCATTTAAATCAACTCTGACCCAGATATTCAGAATCGAATCAAATCGGGACAGAAGCATATCGTCACAGCCCTAATAGAAAGCTAGCAGAAGGGGGTTTTTTTTGGGAGGGGGGCGGTTTCCAGAGGATTCTCAGGAAATGCAACCTCAGCTTCACCTCCCTTCGCCTTGGTGCTCTACGTCAGGTCATCCTGCAGCTCAGCTCCCAGAAACCTGAACCCTGAGACCCTCTCCATGCAGGTCTTCAGTCTAACAGGTCGTCCCATCCAGACTCTCTGCAGGAGCTCTGTTACCGGAACACGCGTGTAGCAGCACCCAGAGAGAACATGCAAACTTCACACAGACAGACCCGTGTAGACCACAACCTGTCAGAGCTCTGCATCCATCGGCTCTGCCGGATCTAAAGGAAAAGAGCAGAATTCTGCACGGACAGACACATTTAGTTATCTGTTTACCTGATCAGTGGTGCAGGCCAGGGTATACGCGGGTATACCTACTTCTAAATCCTGTGATGTTGCTGTTAGAGTTACAAACGTCCCTACACATGAAGCTACGTCGCCCAGCAGCTAGGCTAGTTAGTCAGCGGCTGCATTACCTTTAGCCTGAACATAGACAAAATAAATCTATCTGTATATATGTCTATGAGCCAGTACTGATTTATTGCAGAACTCTTCCTCCCTGAAACCAAAGAGCAGAAATTACGTGACAGTGAGCAGATATAAGGAGGGATTTTTTATGTAGACTAAATTGAGTCTTACACGTCACTTATTCTGAATCATTGTTTTTCTGGGTTACTTTTTTCTGTTTCTAAAACAAAGACAAAACATTGAGAGTATACCCACTTGATGGACCCCTACACCGCCGTATCTGATGAATAGTTTCCCATAAGTGATCAGCTTCTGCCACAACCGAGCAACCTGCTGCAGCTCCAGCAGACGATGACCTGCAACGAGTCATGTCCAGGTTGATATGGTGTATCTCAGGGGTGTCAAACTCCAGTCATGGAGGGCCGGAATCCGGCAGGTCGTTGTAGTTTCCCTCCACCAACGCAGCTGATTCAAATCAAATGCATCCAGCAGCTTCTTGTCAACATGTTAAGTTTCGGTCAGGTGTGTTGGAGCCTGGAGACAATAAAAGCCTGCAGGATACCGGCCCTCCAGGACTGGAGTTCGACATCTGTGATATATCTGGACATATGAGGTGACCTGACTTGAGCCAGGTGTGTTGGAGCAGGGAAACATTGGCAACCTGCAGGACTGAGTGGCCTTCATGTAAACAAAGACGTCTTCACTTGCTGTCGCAAACGTCCGTCCTGCTGGCGGCTTCCTCTCCGTCCCAGCAGTTTGTTCCCACGCTGAAGTCTCGCTGTGACCTGTGGCCGAGGCCGGGTTGGGCCGGGCTTCAGGCTGCGCTCCAGATGAAGAAGGGAGGGGGCAGGAACCAGAGCTGACCTACATAGGCGCCTTTGGTCCGGGCCAGCCGAGAGCCTTTTCTGGTCCGCTGCAGCCCGAAGGCTGTAAACACGGTGGACAACAACACAGCGGGAGGGACGTCTTGACCGCAGGGCTGCTCGGCATCTGCTCACACCCAGACAGAGCAGCGAGCGTCCACTTTACACAAGAACCGATGGGAGTGAAAACCTCAGAACATTTAGAGGGATTGTTTCTGTATTTCAGCTTCACAAGCTCGTACGAGCGCAGAGAAGGCAAACCACACACACACACACACACACACTTCTTACTCTAACCAGAGGATTTTACTTCAGCTTGTTCCTCTTCTTCTCTGGTTTGTTCTAGTTTGTGTGTCATCTACACAACTCAATGCTGCCGCTGCCATTTAAGGTGGTATTTCTCTGTTTTCTGGGTCAAATGACGGATAGCTAAGCTCGTTGAAAACAGACGTATTTACGCCCGTAACCGATGCAGGAGATGGGGAAAAAAAAATGTCCATTTGTCTGCATATTCATGTCCTGCCTGCAGCATAAATGGAGCCCATATCATCGTCCCTCCACCACCGTGTGTGACAGTTGTTGGGAGGTGCTGATGTGCTGTGTTTGCTGATCTCTGTAAATCGTCTGGTCATGAACTTTGAACTTGCTAACTGAGGCCTGGAGAACCTGAGATGTGACTCTTCAGGGTTTTTGCACAGTCAGATCTTGGACGGATCCTGCTGGGACATCCACTCCTGCGAAGACTGGCAGCGTTCACGTCTTTCCCACTTGTTAATAATCTTTTTTTCTATCTATTTTTCTATCTAAAGATGGACTCCAGATAGTTTGGCAATAACCTTATAACCCTTCCCATGATCAATGGGATTGATTTTACCTCATTTTAAAACCTAAAAAAGGCCAAAGATTTCCTTTTCCTTTCGTTTCTACGTCTCAGAATAGAAAGAAAAGTTTACTTTCTTTTCACTTTTAAAGCTTCTTTATCTTTAAAAATGTGTCTGAAACATCACTGATACCCATCCTTCTCTCATTCCTTATGAATAAATGTCGAACATGATTAAAAAAACAGCTAATCGCAGACATTCGTAATCATATATTGGTTTTCTTCATTTTAAATGAGTATAAATTAAATAATAGTGATTAATGCATTCTCTTTGAATTTGAAGTTTGATCATTGATGCTTGTCATTAATTCATGCAGATTCAGAGACACTTATTTACCACAGTTATTTAAATACTGCATGGAGTTTGGTTAAATATATATAAAGGCATTAATAGAAGGTTCTTTTATTCCTTTTGAAATGATCTGCTCGCCGCTGCGTTATCCACGTGCCCGTCTACGTTTGGTACAATGGAAAACATTAGAGATACCTGGAAAAGGTGATTTATAGCATATAGTGTTAAGAAACGTTGAAATCCAAAGCTCAGAGGATCTCATCCAAACTCCAGGTTAGATTACAAGATGCTAAATGAGAGTAAGCTGAAGGTGTTTTACACAATTCATGCAACTGAGCCATGGAGATGTTAGTTTTTCCATTTAAAAACACAGTTTCAGGCAACTTTGCAAATCCCCATTAACATCCTAGGTATCATCAGGTGAGGACATAGCGTGAGAATATTTAATGACCAGATTTTCCATAAAGAAAACCCCCATAAAATGTCCATAAAAGGCCTCTTCATTCCTATCATTACCGCTGCCTGAAAACAATAATGCTGTAAAACACTTTTACTTTTACTGGAGTTATAAAAAAAGTACCTGCTGAACATGTATTTCATTTTAATGGTGATGCTGCTTTATAGAGGGCGGTCATATGAGAGCCATCAATAGGACGAGGCAAGAGTTCATGCGGAATGGATTTGCAAACAAACACGCATACATCATGGACATCACGGAGGATTGATGGGGGCCGCTACACAGAAAACAGACCTGTTTTTGAAACAAGACCCAATAGATTAGTATTGCCTTGCTGGCTTCTTAACCTGCTGCAATTAGCAGACAGGAAAAGGTCTGGTCACTGGAAATGTAATCACAAAATTAGCTGTATGATACATCAACCCAACATATGTCTATTAAATCCAGATTATGGATGCAGCATTGGTTCATATCAGCGCTGACAATGGCAGATAATTGGCCGCGCTAATCCGATAACACTTACAAATGGCCCGAATTACGTTTTGAGCAGCGTTGATTAAGGCGCATTGTCAAACATTATGGGCACATGTGCACAACGATGCATGGTGTAGGTCCATGCATGCTCGCACACACTTTTTGCTGTTTGTGTCACACTGTCAGGGGTCAAAGTGTGGTCGCACACCGCATTGACAGGTGACACCACTCGTAAAACAGCGCCGTCATTAACTACAGCATCGTTTGCCAATACATCACCCTGCATAGTCATAAAAACATGGAAAACACATCGCTGTGGTGCTTATTATGCACGTTAAACCTTGACCAACCTATAAAAAATGGATGAAATTACAAGCGGAGTATCAGCTGGGTAATTTTTTATGAGCCTTTTTCTTTTTAAATGGCTTCAACTAATAAAATTGACAGTCTTTGTGCTGACAAGATTCTTGAAAACAAGTTGGTTGTAAATGTTCTAATCACTCATGCAGATCTTGCTGATTCACAGTTGGATACTGAGGGTGAAACTCGAGTTGTCATTTTTTTCACTGAGAAATTTCCCGTTTTGGTTCATTAACAGCAACATTAAACTGAAGTTTTAATCTAATTTTACATGTGTATAGTGGCAATAAAGGCATTCTGAAGCTCTTCAACCTCATTTTCAATTATTTTCACATTTTTATATCTTAAAATCAATTTGTTTTCTCTTTCTTTTCTTTTTTTTTTTTTTTTTTGTCTGAGCAAGATATTTATGTAAAGTAAGTGAAAAAGGCAGCAAATATCCAGCATCTCCAAGTGCATTTGTTGTAGAAATGCCTCTACCTCCTGCTGCACTGCATCAGCCATGCTGCTTTTAATAAGTTGGCCACACAGCCACTGCAACACACCAATCTAATAAAACATGGCAGATCAATTTATGGCTGCATATGAAATGTCTCATGCACATGACCTTATGGCTGCCTATTTAACCTAATATAACTAATATGAGGCCCATATATCACTTATTACTGATATGGGATCAATACTGGATTCAATTAGCTAATGATGTTGAAGGGTACTTCCTGGATCCATTCAGATTACAGAGGTTGGACTCACCTGCAGCAGAACTTGGGATGTTTCAGTCTAACAGTGTGTACTTTTTTTTATACTTCTTGATATTTATACATTAATATTCTTCAAAATATTAATCAAAAGGACACGCCCCTAACACATTTGATTGAAGATTGATTGTTTTTTACTGAACCCAAAAAGCTGAACCTGAGCTGTTTGACATTATCAGCCTGCCTATATTATCTGCCAATTTCGGCATTAAACCATCGACTGTATATAAAAGATGGGCGTAGCCCATGACGTCACCACGGAGGCAATTGAAGCTTATTGGGCAGTTCCTACCATCGCCATCTTGGCAACTTTCCACGTGTTGTCTCCAAGAAAAAACAAGCATGGCAAAAGAGGTGGAGCTGAGAGGGGGACTGTGAGCGTGAGGGTGGATGATTGACATCGAATGATCTCCAATCTGCCTGCAGCTGAGAGCTAACCGAGCTAACCCAGAGCTAACAGGAGCTAACTAGATAACAGCGGTAAGCGGGCTAAAGATAAGTCACATTGTCAACCAGCTAAAAATCACGGTTTTTCTACACTCTGCCTCCTTGAAGTGGGAAATCTGTCAATCAAAAGGACACGCCCCTAAATGTGGCAAATTTTGTTTGTGTTGGTCCCCTGAGTTCTTTGGTTCGCAATAATTCCTCTAGATTCGGCATTCCTGCCTCTGTACTCTGCATTTGGGTCCACTCCTCAGCATCCATCCCCATGACATCATGAAGGTAAACCTGACCTATTTACCCTGAAATGGTTTTTGTACCAGGCTGTAAACATGTTTATTTCTGCTGTAAAGTTGGTCTTTTTAAAATGGGAGTCTATGTGGATTTGTTCGGTTTTGTAGCCTCTAGTGGATGAAGGGGGAACTGCAGTTTTTTACAAGACTTGAGGCTAATTTGCTAAACACTGTTCAATAGAAACACTCGCAAATTGCAGTTGTTTGTTGAAACTCACGATATCGCTTTTATTTTGTAAAAAATGTACTAGCTATAGCTATAGAGGTGACAAGCACAGCAGATGTTTGTTTCATGCAGTGGTTTCTAAACTTTTTCTGCAGGGCCCCCTTTTCATCGACGACAATAATGTCGAAAAGATTGAGGTCTCATTATTACTTATCATTGGTTATTACTATTAATGGTCAAGCAGAGACAGATATGCTCCATCATAGTTTATTTTTTTATCACTTGAAGTCTTTCTTGTTGATTTATCATAATTTCCTATGAGTACTTTTACAAATTTATCTAGTGTAAAAACTCCCAAGTTTTATTTGTCTTTCCCGCGCCCACCCACCCCCCAGTTTGGGAACCACTGATTTAATGCAACAGATTGTAAAAACGAAAAGCAGATTTACTTTTTTCAGTTTTTACTTTACTTGCTGCTTGTAAATGTTTTTTTATTTAGTTTTTTTATTTATCTATCTTTTGTACAAGCTGAGAGATAAAAACTTCAGTTAACAGTAATAATTCTGTGAAACTGAACATCAATCCCTCCGTTTAAGGAGGTTATTTTCCAAACAGCACTCTGGTTTCTCAGTGTTTGTTAAATGGTGCCTTTGGTCTTAATGGGTTAATGGCACCATCTACCTGTTTATATTTTATGAAAGTATTGACTCCACCGCAAAGTGTCGTGGCTTTAAACAGCTTGTCTTCATGGAGTCTGCAGAGTGGAGCTTTTTAACCAAAGCCTGTCAGACGTGAGCATCAGTTAGTGGAAGGTTTTCATTCGATCGTGGCCAAAAGTCTGGATATCATCAGGCCTGCTACATGCTCTGTAAACAGAGGGGGCATTGAATACATTAGTCCCCACATCAATTTGAGCCTTTCCTTCCAAACACCGCCTCCCTCCCCTTTTACTCTGTTGTTCAGTCTAACTTCTCTTTTGCTCTTTAATCTTCTTCTCCCGCTCTTCTTGCGCTAGTCATCCTCATTCCTTTCCACCACTTAGAAATACTTCAGATAGTGATGCAGCGGTGCTCGCTGCACCGTTTTAATGATGCTTCATGGAGGAAAAATTCTGGAAAGAGGGATGAAAGAAGGTGGGCTTGATAAGTTCCTTCATGGGACGTTCTCATTCTGAGGTCATAGCTTTTTGATGGTGTCCATTCTGATTGCCCGCTTGGCCTAATTGGATTACTTTGTAATCAGATTACATGGAAATTCATGACACAAAGGCAAGAAAATTTTATTTGTACGTCACATTTACATAAGTAAACAGTTGGCTGCAGAAGTACAGATACACATCGAGAGGAACAAAGTCATATTTGTAATTAAAACGTGAGCAAAGATCATTATTGAACCGTTTAAAATAATTAAATCTATTAAAGTCTAGATAAAAGATACGGTGTAGATTTCATGCAGATGCATGAAAAAATGTTTTTTAACACAGATTTAAAAGTGTCAACATTTAACGAAAATAATCTTCACTTGTATCAAAATGCTGCTTCTCCGTGTTTAGTTTGGACCTTGGTCTGGACTCCGGTCAGGACACTGGTCTGGACTCAGGTCAGGACCCGGCCTTGACTCAGGTCGGACCCCGGTCTGAACTAGCTGACCTAAAGTTTAGCTTGGTTTATGCTCTCTGAACACATCATAGATGTATTCTGGGATTAAACCATTCTGGGATTCTGTAAACCATCAGCAAGATTTTAAAATGTATCCTGTGGCTGACTGGAAACCAGTATAAAGAGGTATAACTGTAAATATCTGAGTTTCAGATATTTATAGTGCTGACGCTCTTCTCTGCTATCAACAGAATAATCTCAGCTTTTCCTCCATTTTATCGTAAAAAAATCTCATCTAGGGTTTTATAACACAGCAAGTCTGTTGGACTGCAGTCATCTGGTGATATAAAGTTGTGTATCGTCTGCATAACTGGAATTCATGTTTTGTAATAATTGAAGTAAATGGAGCAAATACAAGTTAAACAGAAGAGGTCCAAGTATTGACCCCTGAGGGACACCACAACTCATACCATCTCACTTAAGGCCTTCTAAAGGGACCTGAACTAGTTACAAACCGTTCCAGAAGGTCTAACCCAGTTGCTAGCCTGTGCATCAACAGTCTGTGTTCTGTGATCTCGAGTGGTGGTTCAGACTTCTGAGCCACAACTCCAAAGGTTGTATAAGTAAGGGATAATGCCCTATGTTTCACCCCTTCACGTTTCTGGTTCACGCCTCCGTGAAGTCCATTAATTTCTGATAATGTACACCTTGGTGGCCATTATCCCGCTTATACCATGGTTGCTCACAAAGGAAATAATATAAGATCAATTACTAATGTTTTTTTTTTTTTTTACTGTTAAAATAATGTTTTTAACAAGAAGCGGCGGAGCGGACTATTTAATGTCTCTAGTTGTGGCGTTGCCAAGGTAACCGCCATTGGCAGCACCTGCAGCTCATTCGGCAGCAGATACTATTGCAACACACCACCGATGATGGTGAAATATGATAGTGTTGCGGGATGTGTATGACTATGTGGTCCAGGGAGCTCAGTGTGTATGAACGTGAGTGAGTATGTGTGCTCGGCGCGCCGTCAGGTGATCGAGCCTGAACGATAACTGTGTTGAATTGAAGTGCCGCCCCCCTCCTTTTACCGGTTTCCAATGAAAATATGGCGATTTTCTTAAAATGCATATTTCTTCACAATATGAAGGAAATCAGGGAGGACGTGCGATGGTTGGTTTCTATAACAGCATGAGAAAAATTCGGCTGTGGAAAAATCTAAATGTGAACGGCGCGGACCTTTTTCATGATTAAAGATCGCTGTAAAATTGGCATAACCACTGGAGCATTATTGCAGAGAAACACATGCACGGCCTGCAGGGTGACGTCAGAGCCGCTCTGTCCCTTTTTGAGAGATCTGGAGCTTCATCACAAACTAACTGGTTAAATATTATTTAGTAAGGTTGAAACAATGATATTTTATCTGCAGTGACTGATTAGAAATAACGATCTTGGTAGAACATGAACATAATACAGTAGTGAGATGGGGAGGGATCAGGCAACTTTTTTTCCTTTCTTCCTTTAACCTGAAAAAGTAAAATGACTTAAAAACTGGCAAATCAGATACATTCATTAGTAGCCATGGGCCGCTGTTTGACGTAGTCCTTCCAGATATTCTTTCTGTTTTGCCTGTTTGTCGCTAACATTTCTGTTGCCACGGTTACCAAATGGTGTTTGAGCCAGTGCAATGATTTAGAATTATTCGGCTATTTGACAGAACTTTTTTTAACTGGTGTCCAATATCACTTTTTAACGGACACCCTGCAACCAATCAGAATGGAGTATTCACCAGACCATGGTATCAGTTATTAACTGTGTGATATATCGAAAAGGTCATGCTTGTCCTAAACCCTCTAAATATGAGGCTTTAAACCAGGACGAGTCTTCACAGATATTTAGGATGAAGTGTTTTTTTGACAAAAGTACATATATGCCAAAAACCAGCTTCACTTTTCATGGATAATGCCAAATGTAGATTCTAAAAAAGGCAAGTTTTATTTCTGGATATCTGATGAAAATAAATGACATATTTTAGGGCTTGGCAAATAACCTAAGCTTTATAAAAAAAAAAAAAAAAAAGGAAAATTTGGTTCAAAATTGAAACAAACCACCTACATGGTTAAAGTAAGCTTCTCTCACAGAGATGATGCCACATTCACATGTTTAATACAGCATAAGTAATAACTTGTTTACTGCATTAATTTGTTTAAAAAAAATACATAGAAAGTCATTTTGCATGAATTTTTAATAAAAAGATTCGCTCAAAATCCTGTTAAAGACAATCTGATAGTTGTCTTCTGCTCCCTAAAAGATGCCAGGAAGCAGAAATCACATCATTTTGACAGACAACATGGTAATAAAAGAAAAATATCACCTCAAAATATTACAAAAGTGCCAAATAAAAATTATAATTTA
This sequence comes from Telmatherina bonti, assembly GCF_933228915.1. Lineage (NCBI taxonomy): Eukaryota > Metazoa > Chordata > Actinopteri > Atheriniformes > Telmatherinidae > Telmatherina > Telmatherina bonti. The sequence goes on from NC_136613.1 coordinate 5,941,576, forward strand.
AAAGAATTGGGCTCTTTTACCACTTTTCCATGGTTTGGTTAATATTTTTGTACAAATGCATTAATTTTGACATTTTAAACCTCAGAAACCCAACAGCTCAGAAATCTCTTCTTTACGGCTTGTAAAAAGGAAGGTCCAACAGTTTGAGCGGCTCGAGCGCCCCGAAGTTCATCTGTAGCTCATCACTCTGCGCTGCCATTGGAATATAAATCATTATAGGACCTCCAGTTTGGGAGAAAGCGATCTACAGCATCACAAGCAGAACCCAGACTGGTAAATGACCAGTAACCTTCCGTCATTAAACACTGGGACCAGAGCTCAGATGACAACAGAAGTAATTAGTCATATCATTCGGTCATAAGTTATTTTCACTTCATGGAAAATGAACAAATTTTAAAATGCATAGATGATGATGATGATGATGATGATGGTTTCTCTGATTTATATGCCCACATTTGCTGCTGATGAAGATCTTTGTTTTTTGGTTAGGGAGGAGAAACGCCTCCGGTCTCCACCCAGCTATTACCTCCCGATGCGTTGCGTTCAGACCGAAAGCAGGACAGGCTGCAGGTCTCTTCATTTATTTATGTATTACTGCAAAGCTGTGCTGATTTGTTACTTGACCTCAGCTCGTGTGTGTGTGTGTGTGTGTTTCATACTTCATCCATATAAGCTCTGTCAATTTATGTGACAATTTAAGTGCCTGTTGCCTTATGTGTGTGTTTGTGTGTGTGTGTTTGTGTTTAGAAGAAGGGGGGGGTGGGCCAGGCGGGCTGTCCTGTCGTCTCGGCTCTGGTCTGATCAGCACCAGCAGACCCGGTTAGCGCTGAGCTGAGAGTGCAAAAGCATGTCAAGCAACACACAGCTGTTTACACACCAGGCCACAAACACCCCACGCAGGCTCGCCTCGCTCCTGATGAATAATACACACCACCAGACCACCACTGCTGCGTCTGTGTGTTCGCAACAGCAGAATAATAAAAATATGAGCCGCAGAACATTTCTAGTTATTTATCCTCATATTTCATTGTTTATATTTGTGTAATGCTGATTATTTTGCTGTTTAATCACTTAAAAGAAATCAGACAAAAAAAAACTTCAGATTAGCCGAACTCCTGTCTTAGACCATAAAATCTGGTCTTCATCATACATTTGATTAATTAATTAAAATTTTTCTGTTCATGCCCTGTTTTTTAAAATTAAGATTGTTTTTCCCTTTAAACTCTGAAGCTCCACTAGATCACCTTCATCAGTTTCCCAGGAACGGTAGCGTGGTGTGAATTCTGATGGTCATGTGACCCTCCAGCTGGTCTACGGAGGTTTTCCAGCGTTTCCATCCGTCCAGGAGGTTTACAATCCAGACACAACATGTAATGTTTATTCCGAGACTCTAGATGGTAAATCCACCATTATTTATCACATCTTCATCACCATCACTACCATGTTGCTAAGAGACCTCTATTTCCACCTGGACATGATGATGAAGACACTTCCTGTCAGACTTTCCACCAATCAGAGAGCTTAAACTGACAGTAACGTCCAATCAGGAGCAGCCAAAGATCAACAAGTGATGAGAAAAGCAGGAAAATAATGATCCTCTATGGCTGGAATAAAGCCAAGAAGATGTTTGGGATGCAGCTGAGGTGGAGGTGCTGCAGTGAGGACAGCAGGTAGATAGTAGCAGGAAGACGTGTGGAAACATGGAAACAGTGTGTGTGTGTGTGTGTGTGTGTTTCAGATGTGAGAGAATGATGTGCAGATAAGAAAAGGCTTGGTCACTGCTGATCTGTGTGTTATTTTCTTCTTCTGGTTGCTCTTTATGCTGATATATCTATTTGTACATTTATTTTACATCACTTTAACCTCAGAATCTGACAGCTGAGGCTGAAAACACATCTGCATGTTGACTCGGGTTAAATGTTCAGCTACTTTATGCATCTTTATATTAAAAAAGAAAAAATTAACAGGAGGCCCAAAAAGGCCTAAAAAGGCTTTGAGTTCCAGGAGTTAAAACAGGGGTGTCAAACTGCAGTCCTGGAGGGCCGGTATCCTGCAGATTTTTATCGTCTCCATGCTCCAACACACACCTGACCGACAACAAAACAGGTTGACAAGAAGCTGCTGGATCCATTTGATTTGAATCAGCTGTGTTGGTGGAGGGAAACAACAAAAACCTGCTGGATTCCGGCCCTCGAGGACTGGATTCTGACACCCCTGAGTTAAAATGTACCCACAATGCTCACTTTATTCATCCATTTTCACTGTTTAATGCCGACTGTATCATATTTGATGCACACTGTTGGAGACATTTTGCATATCTTTGCAAAATGTTTCTGTTGTATACAATCCGACACTTGTTGACTGCCCCCTGCTGGAGACCTCTTGCACTGCAGTGTTGCTACGCGATGTTAACATGTCAAACCTTTCTAAACTGTACATGTATACTGAATTTTGTGTGTGTGTGTGTGTGTGTATTTTTTGATGATTTTTTTTTTTATAGACTTCATCCTGTCTCTTCTCTGAAATCTATCCAGCAAGTAAAAGTCGGGCTGATGTTGACTCGGTTTATTTCTTGCTTCTGCCTCTTTCTGTTTTAATGTTTAATTCTGCTGTTTTTAGTTTTGTTTAATGCTGAGAAACACTCAGGCTAACCTCCTATATTTCATCCAATAACAGCCCAAACTAAAGTTTTTGTTCTTATTGCATCTACAGTTTGTTGTTTGGAGAATTTTCTGCCTTTTTTTGAATGAATGTGATGAAACCAGTCGGAGCATCTGGACAGGAGCGGCGCTGAAGGAGTTAAAAGGCAGTGAAGGGGAAGAACGTGTTCTGCTCAGGGGGAAAAAAAATGCTGCGATCTCCTTTATTGTTGAGTTTAATTAAATTTTCAGCTCTAATTACAATTAAGCCACTTAGTATGTATAATAATGTTTGCATCACAGAGCAGCACAGATGCAGTCCATCAACGCAATTAAATATTAAAATGGCTGGGGCTGTATTAATAGCAGCACGGTGTGTGTGTGTGTGTGTGTGTGTGTGTGTGTGTGTGTGTGTGTGTGTGTGTGTGTGTGTGTGTGTGTGTGTGTGTTTGTAAACTCCAGCCAAGGCAGTGCAGAGAGGCTGTTCCCCTGGTGCTGGCGCTGGCGCTTGGAGACCTGCAGTGCCATCCTTGGTACCACCAGTGAGCCCACCGCGAATCTGACCTATATTCACCGTGAGCGCTCGGTGCCAAAGAAGCATCACTAAAATGGAAAAAAACACACCAAAATCCCCACGAGTGTATGAATATTCCTGCACTGCACAATCAGCACACTGTAAGTCTAATGCAAAATTAGTGTTTTAGTACAAAATAATTCATGACTGCACATAATGAGTGTTTTTAAGTGAAAGTGATGATTTGCCTGATTCACCTCTGCTCTCAGCCCCTCCCTCTTTGAATTTCATGTTTTATCTGCTGCATGCACACAACGCCAAGCTGGGGTCAGATGCATGCACACGTTCGTGACCGCACGCACATGCAGAAAACTCACTTTCATACAAAATAGGAAAAGAGATTAAAATGAGGTATTTATAAACAAACCACACATTCATTCCCTCATTTTCAACTTTTCCTGTATTATTCAGGGAATCAGTCAGTAAATCAGGAATCAGCCTGCAAACATGCTGTTCCACGTGTGTGTGTTTGTCTGATAATACAGAGCGGTAACCTCCGGCGGTAAAAGTGCCAAAAACTGCAATTCCCCCCTTCATCCACTAGGGGCTCCAAAACAGAGCGAATCCCCATAGACTCCCATGTTAAAAAAACCAACTTCACAGCAGAAATAAACATGTTTACAGTCTGGTACAAAAATCCATTTTAGTTTTAATAGGTCAGGTTTACCTTCATGACAACTGTGGGGGGAGTGAATTTTTTTCTAACTCGCCCATTTAAAAGTAATTTAATCTTAAAGTTCGGCATATTTAGGGGCGTGTCCTTTTGATTGACAGGTACCCGATCTCCCGCTTCAAGTAAAAAAAAAAAAAGAACGTAGAACAACCGCGGTTTTTAGCCGGTTAACAACGTGACTTAGCTTTAGCCCGCTTACCTCCATTAGCCGGTTAGCTCCTGTTATCTCCGGATTAGCTCGGTTAGCTCTTAGCTACAGAAAGCTCGGTGTTCGCTTGATGTCAATCATCCACCATGACGCTCACAGCCCCCCTCTCAGCTCCACCTCTTTGCCCATATTTGTATTTACCTGATGAGACGACATGCATGATGCTGCCAAGATGGTGATGGTAGGAACCACCCACCGAGCTTCAATTCAGCGCCTTTTCAGAACCAAAACCTGATTTTTTTTTTTTCAGACTTATCGGACATCACCTTCACACTTTGTCATTCAAACTTATACACACATGTTTGCTGCTGCAGACTGTACCATAAAGAATTAAAGCTTCAGTTGAGACATCTTGTGGTTCAAACTGCAAACCATAAAAATCTTCAGTCTCAGGATGACATGTTTAACAGACTTTTACAGCAATATTATAATTACAGATCTTTGTTTTTAATTAGATTATTAAACAGTTACATTTTTATGCATCTTTTTCTCCATTGAGCGTTTTTTTTTCTCACTTTGTGGCTCATTTATACAATTTTATACTTCTTTCGGAATCCATTAATGAAATTATCCATCCAAATTCATCGCCACTATTTATGTCAAACTGTAAATATTTTTCATATTGTCTAAATTCTTCCGTGGAATTTACTAGAAAAATGTGTTTGTTTGGAAAAAACAACTTATCTAATGTGGCTGAAACGGAGCTGCTGTTCACATGTTTGTCGTTTTAATATCAGAATTTATTCTGACTTTTAACAGCTTCCATATGCAGGAAGTCCCGTCCAGGTCTCGTCTGTTCTCATGTCCATAAAAATGTTTCCAAACACAGTGCCTTCAGACCTGATGAGGAAATTTCAGCTCAGACACAGTAGCTGCTTGGCTAGTTGCTAGGCTAGCGGCTAGGCTAGCTGCTGGCTTCCTGCTATCCATTGTTTACTGTTTGCCACCCCAACACAACAGAAGAATGAACCAAAAGTCCTTGAATAAGTGACTTTTATTTTTATTGCCACACTTTGCAGCTTCGTTTCTGTCATTTAATCATGAAAAATAACTGTTTTTGGACACTTACAAGTCGTAATTGACTTAATTGATTAAATAATAAATCATCCCACTTCCAGTGACCACAGCAGGGTTCGTTCTGTTATTCCAGATGAAGACAAACTAACCCTGGGGTTCCACTGAACATGGAAGCGTTGTGGAAGTGACTCCGCTGAGCTTTCTGCTCTGTTCCACCAGGAGTGTTTCAGAGCGTCTGTTGGACTTTCAGTACTCTGTCGTGGGAGGATTGTGTCATTGGGTGACAGCTGGTGTACTTGTAGGATTATAACTGGTTTTTCTAACTTCCACACCAAAATTCCTCTGCAATTTTGGTTTTGTGTGGAATAGAGGGGTGAGAAAGGTGCATATATTTTTACCATAATTGTTTTTACACACACTTAAGCATTAGGGACGAGGAGGAGACAGGAAGTATGGATGAAAAAAGGAAAAACAAGGACAAGAGAAGAGGAAGAGAGGGAGCGAGTGGTTTGTGTAAAGCACAAGTTGCTTCTGTTTTTTAAGGAGGTTGACCTCTAAAGCCGTGGATACGGCCCTGCTTGCAGGTCGTACTCATTAGGACTGTGACGATACGCTTTTGTCCCGATTCGATTCTGATTTATTTGGGTACCGGTTCGATTTAAATTGCAATTCTTACAATTCTACAATATTGCTGATTTTTGTAGATTAAAAACAAAATTATGAATAAGACTTTTTCTTTTGCACGTCAGTTTTCTTGATTTCAGTGAGGAAAAAACAACGCGGTAGCCAGATCATCATACTGCTGCTATAATGCCGAAGAAAAGTAGAAAGATCAATAAAAACAATAAAAATGACAATTTAATGATGGATTATTTTTATTAATTTGAAAAAAAAAATCGATTTTAAACAAAAAATCAATTTTAAGATTGTGAAGCGAAAAAAATTCAGATTTTTTAATTTTTCGATTAGATTTTCCCAACCTTAGTACTCATGAGTTCCTTCAGTCGGAAAGCATCTTTGCTTCAGAAGAGAGTTTTTATTTACCAGCTGGTTAATAGAACTGACCAGCTAGTCCTCCATTGTGTCCGTTTTCAGGTTTGATATTCCCCATGTGTGCATAGGTTTGAAAAACAGACCTCGCTTGTGCAGCCAACTTGTTTATACTTTTATATATGACACGTTTCTGACGACGTGTAGAGCAGTGGAAGTACCTCAGCAGCTCCAACTGTAAAAGTGAAATCGTGTGAATCAACGTTTGTCCTGGTCCCTGCAGCAATCCGCTCTGGTTTGTGGAATCAGCGTTCATCTTCAGACCACGCTCGGATGCGTATTGTTGGAATGTGTGTGGAAAGCTCGGCCGTAAAGTTGAGCGACTGGGCCCGGCATGCGCTGATAAATATAGCTGCCGCTCAGGCAGTCTAAATACAAGGCTCTTCTTTGCTGTAATGGATGGGTGTCGCTGACCTGTGGTGCAATCACACCAGATTCCACGGGAATATTTCTGCACAGTGGCAAACAAACAAAGCAAAAACACAAAGGCATGGAGCAGGCAGTGCTAATCATGAGGCACAGCAAGGCGTCTGTGGCCAGGGCGGCGGACGGACATGCGTGTACGTTTGTGCAACAACTGCAACAACCACTGCTGACCCTGAAGGACTAAACAACCTTTCTACAGTAGGATAAAAACACACGTCTTTTTATGTGTGTTTATGTGTGCAACAGCGCTTCGTAGTGTGTAAGTGTGTGACTGTGTGTACGTGCAGACTGAATGGGGAGATATTTATGACCAGGGATTATCCTGAGGACACTCGGCGAAGTCCAAAGGTCGCTCTGCTGCCTGTCCCTCTGGGTTTCTGGGAGCATCATTAACCAACATTTAACTGCTGGCTTACGAGTACAATTTAACGATCTGGGCCGTCCTCGTAAGAAGAAGTCACACACAACACACACACATATCCCTCCAATATCCGGACGGTTACTTCTATTTATCAACCAATGAAATGACGGTAAACCTCTGATAAAAGTGCAGTTGGTGTCTATTGTCTAATAAAACTCACATGTCAAGTCAGTCCACACAATGTAGTAAAAAAGGGGATGCGTTTGTTTCTCTGACACACACACACACACACACACACACACACACAGCGCCGTCATCAGCTGCTGCAGGCTGTGCTGATTTGCAGGGCAGCTGTTGTGATGAGTGGGCTGATGTGAAACAGTTTACACACACAATTACTATTAATACCAAAAACACATGCGGCTCCTCTCACACTGGACGTGAAGCGAGACTGATTAGGCTGCCATTTGTGTGCGTCTGAGAGGAAGATGGAGCTGGGAGGCAGGAGGCAGCGTAGCGTGAGGGGCACACCTGTTAGGGACGCCCACATCAGCAGAGACGTGGAGAAACCCAACGTCTTGCAGGTGGACTCGATGCCAGTACGAGTCTGCAGCGGCGATGACGACTGTAGGATGAATCAATGAATGATCAAAGTTTTAATTAGTATGAAGTCCTGTAAAATTAAGTATTACTGTCTTTTCTTTCATATAAAATAAGCAGTTTATATTTTAAATGCTGTGATCGTAGCTCATGATGGTCCCATTTCCACTGAGTGGTACGGTGCGTTTAAGGCCCGTTTCCAGAAAGGTGTTCGCCTCGGGGTGGGACAGGGTTGTTCAGTAAACTCTGATCTCCGTTGCAGTTCCACATCCAGCTGTACTCCTACCTGCCAGGAGAATTATATGGATATATATATTAGGGCTGTTGCAGTATGCTTCGTCTCAATTCGATTCCGATAATTTGGGTGCTGATTTGATTTAAATTGCGATTCTCACGATTCTTAAATATTGCTGAATTTTGTAGACTAAAAACAAGCCAAAAAAATGCAAAAAACTTTTTTTTTTAATCGCCATTTTTCTTAATTTCAATCAGTAAATAAAACAACCCAGTTGCCAAACCATCATTCTGTTGCTATAATCCCCAAGAAGACAAAAAGATCAATAAAAAAAACAAACAATAAAAATGGCAATTTTCTAATTATCTCTTTTTATTTGAAAATTTTTTAGAAATTAAAAGAAAAAAATCAATTTTAAAACAATGAATCAAAAAATCCTGATATGTGATTTTTTTAAAAATTCAATTGAAAGTATAGAGGAGGTTACGTGTGTGTGTGTGTGTACATATATATATATATATACACAATGTGTGTATTTATGTATGTGTACATATGTATATGTATATATCTTCATATATATATACCTGGATTTAACCAAGCAAATAGGTAGGCGCCTCCTATTGGATATTTATTATGTATTTAACCCAACTGATGCGATGAGGATCTTAAACAACAATGTGGAAGTCGCCTCTCTACTAAAGAAAACTGTTTAACACAGCATTAAAACCTGGAAGGATGGTGGGTAATCATCGTCTTCCAGGAGGAAAAACATCCTGAATGATGCCGATGTGATCATTGTAACATGTGGTGGAATCAGATGGAAGAAAAACAGCAGTAGAACTGAAAGGAAGAACATTTCCACATGAACTCTGTTGGTCAGGTCCTGGTTCAGCAACATTGTGTGTCAGCTGATGTCTAAATATGCTGATTGAGCAGGTTTTTCCATCTTCCCTGATGACATAGACATATTCCTGAACAACAGCAGCAGGATTCATCGGTCTCAGACTGTGAAAGAGCGTCACTTCGTTGGGGCTGATTAGTGGTTTTTAATACAATGTGATCGGTCAAAGCTATTACAGTGCAATCTGGAATCTATTAGGGGCAGAAGGTGAGAACTAGATTGTGTTCAACAGGATATTTAGCAAAGTTTTTCCCACAAAGTGACACTAAACGTCTCAAACTGTATCATATGCAAAACGTTTGGCTTTATGGGGTTAAAAGGTCTTTAAAAGTCTGTAGTTTAACCTAATAAACCCTGCTAGAACAGATGGCATTAATCTGTATGTTATACATAAATAACACACACAGTAAATCAGAATAAAAATTGACATTTTAATGCTGACGTCAGAGTGTTGTCTGTGTTAAAGAGCTTGTAACTCCTTAATGTGAGACTTTCATAAAGCAGCTGTTTCAGGCTGTGTGCAGAAATGACGTCTCGTAAAATCCATCGTTAAAGTCACCGCACAAACAGTATTTGTGTGATCAGGTTGATGTGCATGTTTCCGTCTCTACATGGTGCTTGGTGTCCATCACATTATTATTATTCTTCATCTTCCTTGTTCCCTGGATGCCAGAGTGGACCAGATGCCAGTTCATGCCTACTATTGCTCCACACAGACTGCAGCATGTTGGCTGATAATTAATGAAATTAGCAGCTTTATCTGCTGAGAAGAGTCCTGCGTCTGTCTCTGAAGAGAGATAGATGGGGTGAGGAGGGGCTGCAGGGAGGGAGAGATTGATGAGAAAGACACAGCTGATTAACAGGATTGGCAGTAATGTGTGGGAATAGTGTGCGAAAAAGTCGGGGATGAAAAGTAAGGCGTGTTTGTGGAAACGGCAAATGCTGCAGCCAACATGTGTTTCTATTAGCTGCTCTGATCGTCTGTCAGCTTTATGGTTGTGTTAGCAGCCAGTTAATTACAAGTACTGAAAACGGCAGATCAGTGACTTGCAGTGCGAAGCTCTCGCTCGTGCCTCGGTGGCTGTTAGCCGGAGCAGGGTTGCCAGATATGTGATTAGCCCCCATTAGGTTGGACGGTGTTTGGGCCCTATGGGGACCTTTTGTGATGACGGCGAGCATCTGATGGCTGTCTGTCAGCCGGTTCTGACAGTTCTGAGCACATTTAGCTTTACATTTCCCCACTTCTTTCACACACCGCCCAGTTTAACTGCTGTAACTGGATCTGGACGAGTTTATTTAAAATAAAATCATGTGGTTTAGAAAAGAAAAACAGATTAATTAAATACAAGTAATGGTGGAAAATAAGTGGATGAAAAAGATGTATGAATATAAATTTATAGGTTTGATGTTTGACAGTAAACCCATGTTATAAAAGTATTAAACCTTTATGGGACAAGTGACTATTTTTTATCACTTTGTTTTCTTTCATATTCAGCATGAAACATTTTTTTTTGTTCATGTAACAACAGAATGGGGGTTTTGGTTCATACCAGAAGGACAATTTTAGGTTAAAATGTCTCATTTCAAGGTATTTCATTAAGTGTCCTATGAAGGTTTAAACTGCATTTTAAACAGAAATATTAAATTTTTAATGTTAACTAATGAAACCACTAGAAAAGGGCATACGATTAAATTGTGTTAATGGATCATCACAAGAATTAATGATTGATTTTCGATTAATCAATAATATTTTTATATTAAAATTTAGTATTAATTATCCTAACTGCTTAATCCAGATCAGGGTCTCGGGGAAGCTGGAGCCTATCCCATGTCCAGGAGGCATCCTGACCAGATGCCCGAGCCGCCTCAACTGGTTCCTCTCGATGTGGAGGAGCAGCGGCTCTACTCTGATCTCCTCCTGGATGACCGAGCTCCTCACCCTATCTCTAAGGGAGAGCCCGGCCACCCTGCGGAGGAAACCCATTTCAGCCGCCTGCATACGAGATCTGGTTCTTTCGGTCACGACCCACAGCTCATGACCATAGGTGAGGGTAGGAACGTAGATTGACTGGTAAAGGCGGGGTACACCCTGGACAGCTCGCCAGTCTATTGCAGGGCAAGATTTAGTATTTATATATTATGTTAAAATGTAGAAAAACTTTCCTAATTTAGATCTTTATAAGATGAACTTTTGTTGCATTTAAATGGGATTCATTCAGTGGTTTCACTGGAAACTCTCGCTTGAGCGATTCGTGACCGAGTGTGAAGCGGCTGGGATGAGAATCAGCACCTCCAAATCTGAGACCATGGTCCTCAGCCGGAATAGGGTGGATTGCCCTCTCCGGGACGGGAGTCAGGTCCTGCCTCAAGTAGAGGAGTTTAAATATCTCGGGGTCTTGTTCACGAGTGAGGGAAGGATGGAGCGTGAGATTGACAGACGGATCGGTGCGGCGTCTGCAGTAATGCGGGCTCTGCGCCGGTCTGTCGTGGTGAAGAAGGAGCTGAGCCAGAAGGCGAAGCTCTCGATTTACCAGTCGATCTACGTTCCTACCCTCACCTATGGTCATGAGCTGTGGGTCGTGACCAAAAGAACCAGATCTCGTATACAGGCGGCTGAAATTAGTTTCCTCTGCAGGGTGGCCGGGCTCTGCCATAGAGATAGGGTGAGGAGCTCGGTCATCCGGGAGGAGATCAGAGTAGAGCCGCTGCTCCTCCGCATCGAGAGGAACCAGTTGAGGTGGCTCGGGCATCTGGTCAGGATGCCTCCTGGACCTCCCTGGTGAGGTGTTCCAGGCACGTCCCTCTGGGAGGAGACCCCGGGGAAGACCCAGGACACGCTGGAGGGATTATATCTCTCGGCTGGCCTGGGAACGCCTCGGGATCCCCCCGCAGAGTTGGCAAATGTGGCTGGGGAGAGGGAAGTCTGGGCTTCCCTGCTTAGGCTGCTGCCCCCGCGACCCGACCCCGGATAAGTGGCAGAAGATGGATGGATGGATGGACTGGAAATTATATGTGCTCACATACAACACCATTCTAAAGATGCATTCAAATCTGTGAAATTCTTAACAATCGATCGACTATCAAATCCCTACAAACCACTTGAATTACGCTGTGGGAACATGGGGAACGCATGTAAAAGCAAACGCACATTACAGCAAAAGAACAATAACCATAATTCATATGGTCAGATATTTAAAAGCATAAAAAACTCACTTTGCTTGAGCTGGAATCTGTTAATATCTGGTCAAATGAAGCACAAAAAGTTAAGTACGAACATGTGGGAGATGTGTTGTCTGCGGAGGGAAGTTGTGGAATAATGCCATATATGGATCAGATATGAGTAAAATTTGTGAAATGTTGATAAATAAAGCATCTGAGCTCCTCTGTGGATGTGAGTCTAAGCAGCAGACCAGTTGCTCCCATAGTGCAGCGATCACACAGGCTGGATTTATTACTGCTGTTTCTGGAATCGACAGGTGTTTTAACACCAGCAGGAGGTTATAGATCCCATTAAAAAGAGTGTTTATAAATCCTGTTTGAAGCAGTGATTATGATTACGGGGTGGTGTTGGGAAACAGCAGCCAAGGTTGCACTAAGCACTCAGAAACGTGGCTGGTGGAATGAAGACGAGTCCGTTTTTCATCTTAAGAGCTTCCATAAACTGGGTTAGCCGGGGTCTTCAGAGGGTGGCGGGATAGGATACATCGTTCGAAGCTTTAGTTGTCCTGAAACCCTAAAGAAGGGAATGGCTTTAATCTCTGGGAATATTTGGGGTATTGATGTCTTTTTAAAAATTATTTTATTTATTTATTTAATTTTATTTTGGGAGTATTAAAGTTTTTTTTTTTTCTTGCTATTTTATTGTTTAATTTCTTTTTTTTTTTTTGAGGGGTGGGGGCGATATTGAAGTCCTTTTAAAGTATTTTATTTTTTTTATTTAATTCTATTTTTTATGGTATTGAAGTCTTTATTTATATTATTTATTTATTTTAATTCAATTTTATTTTGGGGATATTTAAGTCTTTTTAAAGTTATTTTATTTATTTATTTACTTATTTTATTTTTATATTTGGGGTATTGATGTTTTTTTTATTTTATTTATTTAATATTTTATTTTTGGGATGTTTAAGTCTTTTTAAAATTATTTTATATATTTATTTTCTTATTTTATTTTTATATTTGGGGTATTGAAGTCCAATATTGTTTGTTGTCTGACAAGAAACACGTTGAGTACAAGTACAAAAGTACCACAAAGGGATATTTTTCTAAAAAAAAAGATCTCCAGCGATATCATACACAGTATTTATGTCTTTAGCCACAAAACAAGTCACAGCGTCTGTAAAATCCTCCCCATTTCGCCAACTTCTCCTTAGATTTACAGCCAAATAAAGCCTCAGCAATTCCTGCTCTTGTAGTTGGGTTCATTATGCTTGTAGTCCTCCATCACTTCTGAATTCACAATAAATTGTTTCTGCCTATCGAGTTTTTAGAGTTTTTTGGGAAATCAAATAAACAAAAGAAATGTAGATGTGTAGGAACAACTGTGTGAAGCTCGGTGTTGTTTAGTCACCCCTGCTGAAGGATGCATCAGGTCAGGAGTGCTTGTCTCAGCACAACACCAAGCCTCCTGGGAGTGCAGTGGGACGTGAGAGGGGTCCTCACAGTGCTGCAGCTCTTTGAGAAGAAAAGAGCTGCTTTTATATTTAATGTCAGTCTCTTAAAGTCTCTAATAAAAGCCTAAAAAAGTAGCTAGAATTGTCACTTACAGTTTTTCTTATTGAGCTAAAAGAGAAGATGAGGACACAGTAAATACATGAGTCGTCCTGGTCAGAGAGGAGCTGAAGACAGAAGTAAAACTCCGAACGTTCACATATGTACAAGTTCAGCAACAAAAGAGAGAAGAATTAAATAATTATAAAAATGATAGCTCAACATTATGGATGGGAAATCAAATTTTCAAAGATTGAATCTAGGGATTTTTTTTCTTTACAATTTTAAAATCAATTTTTTAGTTAAAAAAAAAATTTTGTTAAAAAAATTGAATATTTTAAAATATAAATGAAATAATCCATTATAAAAAAAAAAATCATATTTATTGGGTTTTTTTTTTATTTGTCTTCTTGGGCATTATAGCAGCAGAGTGATGGTTTCGCTACTGCGTTGTTTTTTCCTAAGTGAAATCAAGAAAAAAGACGAGCAAAAGAAAAAGTCTTATTCATATTTATTTTGTTTTTAATCCACAAAAATCAGCAATATTGTAGAATTGTGAGAATTACAATTTAAATCGAATCGGCACCCAAGAAATCAGAATCGAATCGGGACAAAAGCGTATCGTCACAGCCCTAATGAGTACGACCTGCAAGCAGGGCCGTATCCACGGCTTTAGAGGTCAACCTCCTTAAAAAACAGAAGCAACTTGTGCTTTACACAAACCAAGTTTTGCACATCTTTTTTTGTTGTTTGTTTTTCGTCTACAAAAATCAGCAATACCAAAGAATCGTGAGAATCGCAGGTTAAATGGAATCGACACCCAAAAAATCGTACTCGAATCGAATCGGGACAAAAGCATATCGCCTCATACCTACTCAACATCATCAGTCAACCATAATCTCAAAGTCGTGATATTGGAGGAGAGATGGTCATGATGTGGTCCCAGACTCTACAAGCCTCCTGCCCCTTTTATTCTGGCCAGTCTGACGCTCATCAGAGCCGGGCGATACTGCACACACCCCCATACCAAGTAAGTCCACGGAAAGTATCGCAGATATCCACACGATGCGATACAGAAATGATACCGGCTTGTATTTCACAATTATTTCATTATTTCTCCTTTAATTATAAATCATGACAATGATCAGAATAAAAACTTTCTTTTTATCAATCTGAAAGCTGAGAAATTTAAATTTACAATAAAAAACAACTTAGGAAAATCATGAGAAATAATGAGAAACATCATGCGAAGGCGGCTCAACATGCGACGTTCCTCCATACAGTGCAGAAAGGTGTCCGTCTCTGTTTTTGCATTTCCAGCCATAGACATCATATATTCGTAGACGCCTTATGGAGCGCTGGAGAGTGAACCAGTGTCTCCGCCATATTGGATCGTTTGCCGCCATATTGGATGGGTCTCCGCCATATTGGATCGGTTGCCGCCATATTGGATTGGTTGCCGCCATATTGGATGGGTCTCTGCTTTCGAGTCTTGCTGCAAATTCAATGTAGTTTCCCCACAAAAACTGTTTTCTGTGTATATATTACACACAAACAAAACACTTTTCTCCATAACTGGTTTATAAATAATGTTAACACTGTAAATAATCTACGAAGCACAAATAATAAATATGACCCCAATGAGGTGTTTATGGGAAAATATAATATAATGACGCTTCACGAAGAGAGTTTTACATGGTAGCATAATTACCTCGCCATGGAGGTTATGTTTCTACCGACTTGATCTGTTTATCTGTTTGTGTTCAAGATAACTTAAAAAGTTATGGACGGATTTTCATTAAATTTTCAGGACTTGTTGGAAACGTGAAAAGGAAGAAATGATTTACTTTTGGTGGTGATCCGGATCACCGTTTGGATCCAGGAACTTTTTAAAGACCTTAGTGGAGGTTTATATTCTACAAGTGTTTTTCTGGGTAACTTCTGAATTGCAAAGTTTTGATGCAATACTTTATTTTCAGACATGGTACAACTGTATCTCTATTTAGATAAATTAATAAATGTAAATAAAAGAGAGTCAACAGTAGTGAAGAGAAAGCAGCAACTATTCCCGTATTTTGTTCAGCATATGGTTGCAATAACCGGCGAAATATTGAAAGCAGATCGTGTGAAATTACATTTCACAAGGTTGGATAATAATTTATTTGACCAGATAAAAATAGATAAATCCAAATGCTTCCAATAAACAATCAAACATGTTAGTATCAAATTTATCTATACATTTATTTATATTGTAGCTACCTTATGTCTTAATTAAATAGCATTATAAAAAAATATTTTAGCATTAAAAACATGTTTTTAATGTTTTACAGTGATCTGTATCATAATATCTCTGCCCTTTTGTAACAAACCAAACTGTGAGAAAAATCAGGTAAAAATTGGTGACATTATTGTTGTGGTTGGACCTACACCTTACAAATAAATGGACTGGAGGCGCATGGAGACGTCAGCTCGTATAGACAGCGTGATACTATGCAGCGTCTATGTACATGGTGTCTATGTTTCCAGCGTGTTTGTCAGACACGCTACAAACTGCCTACAAGGCATCCAGTAGTACTGTCAAGTCAAATCTTTATATTTGATCAATTTCCCACTAACTTCCCATCACTGGTAATGGTTTGTCGTGAACCAGCTCCCAGTAAAGAACCAGCTCTAGACTGGATCCAGCATCAGCACCTGGTTGAAAAGAGCTAACAGAGGATCAGCTCTGCTACCGGTCCTTTGGGAGTCTTTAGTCAGCCTGCGTGGTTCCTGTCCCACCCTGCATCTGTGTTAACACACACACACACACACACACACCAGCTGTGGTTTAGACTAGGTGAGTAAATTGTTTTTTATTCTTGAGGCATTTTTCAACCGCGGTGTCGCCTGTTGGACCAACGGCTTCCGTAATGGATCTGATTAATGGCAGCTTATTAACAAAAGCTCTGTTGTCCAGGCCCTGAGGGCTCGGTGTAATTCTAGAGCTCAGTGCTGATATAATGGCCTATTTTAGGAGCGCCGTGATTAAGCACCATTAAGCGGCGAGCAAAGCCCGGCTGTGGACAACTTCAATGGCAGCAAACGTAAACGCAACGGAGTCCCCAGAGTCCCTCCATCCCTCTCTGCCTGTCTCACTCTGTCTCCCTCTCTGTCTGTTATTGAAACAGAGAGCTGTATTTATATTGAGTTTGCAGAAAGACTCTCAAGAGGGGGGCAAAATTTATCTAAATTTACTCCAAACATTGCAGATATATTGTGTTGCTAGCCATGGGCGAAATGGGAAAGCCATGTAGCGGTGGGAGTAGCGCAGAGAGAGCCCACCGCCACTCTGTGAAATTATGAGAGCGAATTAATCTCTGCATCTCCCAGTTTGTGCATGGTATGTCTTCATGCACACATGTTCGTATGAAGAGTGAGGAGGGAGTCTGGCGCTCAGCCAGGCTGCTGTCAGCGTGCTAAAGGCTAACCTGGTTCCATTTTGTCCTAACCTGCATGTTAATCTGGTTAACCGGAGTTCAGACCACACAGTCGGGGTCTGACACAGCCGGCTCCTGCAGAACGAGGCCTTTGGCTGATAAAGTTTAATGTTTGTTAAACCACATCTCCTCACACCGCGACTGTTTTCTTTGACTTTCATGACAGACTTTTAAAGCGCGAGGCCGTACTTTTACCTCCCGAAGCTTCGCCTCGCTTTCAGCCCGCTCGTTGTTTGTCTTCTGTTCCTCAACAGGAAGAGTCCTCACTGTCCACCTCCTCCCTTCCTCTCCCCCTTCTATCCCACCCTTCATCTCTCCCCAGACCCTGCTGTTCTGCCCTGCCTCCTCTGGGGAGGGCAGTAATAATTATTATGTAAATAAATACGCCTGCTGTAATCACATTCGTGCCACTGATCCAATTAGAGAGCTGATAGCAGGCGGCTGATTGCGCAGACTGGCGGCTGATGGTCAGGGCCTGTGTGTCTGTGGGGTAGCTGGGGGAACAGACATTAGCGCGCTAGCAGGGCCGGCGTAATGAAAGCCGTTTGGTGCCACGCTGCATGCAGTCATGTACTCTAAATAATGCTCTTTGACCAGGACCCTGCATGTCTGCCAGCCTCGCAGTCTGCTGGCTGGGAAGCCTGTGACGGAGATGCGTGTTGGTCTGTGTTATCATGATCCCCGGCTCTGGATCACTTTCACCATGCATCATCTTATCACCAATTACTGTCTTGTTGTGATTCTCATCAGCTTAATGATGCTCCGCTGAGACCATCACCGTCATTCTTCACCCTCCATCTGCACTCAGCTCGCCATCGGCTCTGGATTTCCTTCCAGTGTGCCTGACGTTTTTAAAGTAAAGGAAACAGAATAAAACAATTCATAACACTGCATGAGATGCTGAGTACCTGCCTCAAATGCAAAGATCACTCCTGCTCTGTTTGACGTTGGCTTTCTGGGTTTGAGTCCACCCTTCTCCTGAGGTTCTCGTAGTTTCTAATATCAGTCCCATCTCAATAATAACTTGCATTGTAAATTTCTTCACAACAAAATTAACCTGAATTAATACTAAACATCCTTAAAGTGTATAAAATAAGGGTTTAAAAAAGGTTTTCTCAGCTAGTCGTGCCTTGACGACTTCTACTCCCGTGTCTGTCTTGCAACCTGTCTCTGCTCTGAGATCTTTCCAGTCAGTAAGAGTCAGTCTGATAGTAACTTTGGTCTCTTTCTCTTTGTTTTCCTCAGATAAAATCCACTTGTGTTTCTTTGCTGAATCAGCCATAGTGTGCATTTAAGCTGGCAGCTTGTGTTGCTGTTGCTGGCATACGATGCCGTTGCAAAACTCAGCAGTAAAGTGACGTAGTGTACCGGAAGATAAAATGTCGAGACGCTGCTGGGCTCAAGGAATGTGCATGATTAATGTTGCTGCATCGTCAAAATGACCATATACTGTACATAAAAAGGTGGGCAGAGCCTCCATGACGTCACCCGTAGGTTTCTGAAGAGCTGAATTGAAGCTCGGTGGGCGGTTCCTACCATCACCATCTTGGCAGCGTCATGCGTGTCGTCTCGCCCAGAAAATACAAACATGGTCAAAGAGGTGGAGCTGAGAGGGGGGCTGTGAGCGTCATGGTGGATGATTGACATCGAGCGAACTCCGAGCTTTCTGTAGCTAAGAGCTAATCGAGCTAACCCGGAGATAACAGGAGCTAACCAGCTAACGGAGGTAAGCGGGCCGAATGTTTCACATTCTTCTTACTCAAAGCGGGAGATCGCGTACCTGTCAATCAAAAGGACACGCCCATAAATATGCCGAACTTGGAGATTAAATTACTTTTAAACGGGCGAGTCAGAAAAAAATTCATTCCCCCCACAGTTGTCATGAAGGTAAACCTGACCTATTAAACCAAAAATGGATTTATGAACCAGGCTGTAAACATGTTTATTTCTGCTGTAAACATGTTTATTCCTGCTGTAAACGTGTTTATTCCTGCTGTAAACATGTTTATTTCTGCTGTAAACATGTTTATTTCTGCTGTAAACGTGTTTATTCCTGCTGTAAACATGTTTATTCCTGCTGTAAACGTGTTTATTCCTGCTGTAAACATGTTTATTCCTGCTGTAAACATGTTTATTCCTGCTGTAAACATGTTTATTTCTGCTGTAAACATGTTTATTTCTGCTGTAAACATGTTTATTTCTGCTGTAAACGTGTTTATTCCTGCTGTAAACGTGTTTATTCCTGCTGTAAACATGTTTATTCCTGCTGTAAACATGTTTATTCCTGCTGTAAACATGTTTATTTCTGCTGTAAACATGTTTATTTCTGCTGTAAACGTGTTTATTCCTGCTGTAAACGTGTTTATTCCTGCTGTAAACATGTTTATTTCTGTTGTAAACGTGTTTATTTCTGCTGTAAACATGTTTATTTCTGTTGTAAACATGTTTATTTCTGCTGTAAACATGTTTATTTCTGCTGTAAACATGTTTATTTCTGCTGTAAACATGTTTATTCCTGCTGTAAACATGTTTATTTCTGCTGTGAAGTTGGTCTTTTTAACATGGGAGTCTATGGGGATTTGCTCTGTTTTGCAGCCCCTAGTGGATGAAGGGGGAACTGCAGTTTTACTCACTTCCGCATAGACTCCACTTTTTACCGCCGGAAGTTGCAGCTTCCGGCGGTAAAAAGTGACGCAATGTACCAGAAGATAAAAAGTCAGGATGCTGCTGGGCTGCAGGAATGTACATGATTGATGTTGCTGCAGCATCAACATGACAGAATAAGACGGACATAAACTACTCCGACACTTGAACCATCTTAGTGACGTTGCTAAACCACAGCACATGGACAAACTGATTTTGATGACCCTTTTGGACCTGGTTTAAAAAATAAGTGTTTTCAGTCTCCCAAAGTTCAAGTTCCACGTCAACAAAACATCCAAAACATAAACGAAAACTTTAGTAGGTATAGCTTGCAGACCTTGGTACCCTTTTTTGGGACCCCAGGTTGAGAACTGTACTTTGGATCAGGCGTCTTATACTCATCTTACCTTGAAGGTAGACTCTGGGTGCCGCTGGGCCGCATTAGATATTCCAAAGAAAAAGACAACTGACTCAATCTTTTCAGCCTTCATTCACATGATGATTTGTTGCATTTGAGACTCAGTCTGGCTTCATCTGTGAGTTTAGACCTGTACTTACTAGTTAAAGTTAATGGTGGAGAAAAGCTTTTCATACAGATATGTGCTCATTAAAAAGACACATTGTCCACAAGAATGTCCTGGAAAGTTCAGGGAACTTGGGGGGCAATTCTTTCAGAAACTAACCGAGCTGGCTGTCGTTCGCGCCGCTGCAATCTCGCAATGATTTGTGTCCATGTGGTCATGTGACTGTATGGCTTCATTTGATTGGTGGATAGTGTGTTGTGACGGATATACAGTAGGATTGACAGTTTTGTCCATGTCCTGCATCTGTTACACTTATAATTTGGTCTGTTTTCAAGAATCTTAGCTATTTGTCACTTGATGCAGAAAACGGAGTGATACCAGTGGAAATCATTGGGCAGTGCTGAGCTGACACTTAACAAGAGAAAAGAACAAACCAGAGAAGGAGAGAGCAATAAAAAGGGGCCTGAGTGTCGAGCACGGGGGTGGAGGGATGATGATCTGGGCTCGTTCTGCAGCTACTTGACTTGTACATCTTACAGCCACGGAGTGGACCATAAACTCTCTGGATACCGAAGTTTTCTAGAGTCTGATGTGTGTCCATCTGCCTGACAGCTGAAGTTTGGCTGAAACTGTTCGATTTGACTGGACAATGATCCCAAACACAGCAGCAGATCTGCAACTTAAAAGCATGGAGATGTTGACATGATCCAGTCAAAGTCCAGACCTCAGCCTGACTTAGATGCTGTGGCGAGCTGCAAAAACCAGCGCTGCTCAGTTGTTTTTTGCACGGACTTCCATATCTTCTTTTTGTAAGTTTCTTTTGTTTCTGAGAATTATAATAAGCAACCCACCAGTGGGGAAACAGCCATCTTTGTTTTGTTTCCAAAGGTCACATTTATTCCTTCAAATCAAAAATATAAAGCATTCCGTGCCCATTTGGGTTATGTTACTCAAAACACAATCGTCAACCGAACACAAACAATGAGATCCTGATTTAAGAGGTTTTTAAATGCTCAGTTCTGGACTGAATTGTTTTTGTTTCTCTGTAAAGGTCAGAAATGTTTGACTTGTTGGAGATCTGGTGGGAAAACAGGGCTGATTAATCCTTGGCAGATACCGCAATACCATCACGTGCTAGCGGCCTTGACTTTCCAAAGGTGTGGACACAGGTGAGTGGTTAAAAGAGTCAGGGGGGGGCATTAGTTCTAACCTCAACATTTGCCCTGGGGGCTGTACTCCCACCACCATGTGTCAGCTGAGTAGACTACTGTTAATGTTGGGAAGTAATGTATGGGTCCCAGAGCAAACTCCCTGCCTTTTACATCTCAATCAGGTCACTCTAGTTTATTTATATATTGTCAGGGGGCAGGGGGAGCGAGTGCGGAGGCTAAGAGATGAATGTGGCAGGTTTTTTTTCCCTTCTTTTTCTCCCCCCTCCTTCTCTATTTAGTTAGCAAAAAGCTTTTATAATGAATTTGAAAGGCGGCAGAGATCCAAGTGTTTGAAATTCCCAGAGCATTGCTAAGTGAAGGATGGACTGAGAGGGAGGGGAGGTGGGGGGAGGCGGTAAAGAGAAGCCAAAATAATAGATTGCTTTAACTCAAAATGTGGAATGAATTTTAAAAAAATCAAAATTAATAAATCTTCTTTTTTTTCCTGTTTTTCTTCTTTCATTAGTTTCCTTCACTGCTGCTGCCTCTCCTCCCTCCTCCCACTGCCCTCCTCTAACTTTCTGCTCTTACCCAGTTGGTCGCACGCTATTAAACAAACAATCCTAATATTTTGAGCTGGCTGGCAGTTTGAATTTCATCTCGCCGACGCATCTTGTTTCTCTCAAGCCCTGACTGTTTTGACATGCGGCTCGATTAAATTATAAACAAGCAGACCTCCTGATGGTGATGCTGGAGCCACTAATTTCCCTAATTGTTTGCAGTTGTCTGGGAGGCGAGGCTCGGAGGCCCGGGCCTGATCCCCCCCCCCGAATCTCACCCACCTCCTGACTGGCACGGCCGAGTTAAAGGGATACGAGGGAGGGAGGAGGAAGGGAAGTGGAAAAGCAGACCAGAGGAAGAAGAGGAGGGAGGGGAGGAAGAGAGTGCATTCGACAAGAAGACAGCAGGTAAATCCGCCGGCTGAGGAAAGAAATTAGAGTGGAGGTGTAATTAAGAGGTCCAACATACCCATTAGTGTCCAGAATGGCTGACCTGCAGTGGCCTGGCGAGCACACGGATGTATTAAGAAATACGATACGTCTGTGCTTCTCTGCCTTCCTGCCGTTTTACTCCCTAGTGGTTACTGGTGGTATTGTAGCAAATACAGTACGTCCTCAAATAAAAAGCAGGAATTGTTTCAGAAAAGTGTAACTTTGTCAAAAAAAAAAAAAAAAAAAAGTGTTTGCTGGTATCTAATTAGTTTACTGGAGTAACTTGTGTTTTAATCTCAGAATGAACAGTTTGTCTGCTTGCCATGGGTTAAAAGTGAAGCCTATGCAGAAGTGCATAAAACTGCAGTTCCCCCTTCATCCACTAGGGGCTCCAAAACAGAGCAAATCCCCATAGACTCCCATGTTAAAAAGACCAACTTCACGGCAGAAATAAACATGTTTACAGCAGAAATAAACATGTTTACAGCAGAAATAAACATGTTTACAGCCTGGTACATAAATATTTTAGGTTTAATAGATCAGGTTTACCTTCATGACAACTGTGGGGGGAGTGAATTTTTTTCTAACTCGCCCGTTTAAAAGTAATTTAATCTCAAAATTTGGCATATTTAGGGGTGTGTCCTTTTGATTGACAGGTATCCAATGTCCCGCTTAAAAAAGGAAGAATGCAGAACCACCGCGGTTTTTAGCCGGATAACAACGTGACTTAGCTTTAGCCTGCTTACCTCTGTTAGCTGGTTAGCTCCTGTTATCTCCGGGTTAGCTCGGTTAGCTCTTAGCTACAGAAAGCTCAGAGTTCGTCAGATGTCAATCATCCACCATGACGCTCACAGCCCCCCTCTCAGCTCCACCTCTTTGCCATATTTGTATTTTTTTGGTGAGTCGACACGTATGCCTCTGCCAAGATGGTGATGGTAGGAACCGCCCACCGAGCTTCAGTTCAGCTCTTCAGAAACCTCCGGGTGACGTCACAGAGGCTCTGTCCATTTCTTTATTTACAGTCTATCGTTCATACACATGGCAGCTGCCAAGTTTTATGCTTCCATTTTTACTACGGTGTCTCTGAAGGGACAAACAACTGTGTGTGAAGCTTTAAAACTGCAGCACAGGCTTTGTTTTATCAGAGCTAGGGCACCGTTTGGGAAAAGTGATGCTTTAACAGGACCATAGAAGAAGACGTGTGTACACATGGCCATAAAAACATCAGATACCTCGAAATAATCAGATTACGTCTGATTACACAAAATCCTTGTCTACAGCCGTCTTTTTTCAGAATTTCACAGCGTTTGACTGGATTCTATCTCCATCTACGACTGGATGGTCTTTTTTTCTGTGTTTGAGAGGAGAATGAGGCAGTAGAATAAGAACAGACAGAAAAAATGAATAGTGTCCGCCATGTCTTGATCTTCGCCCTGAATCCGTCTTCCTCTGCAGATGTCATCAGAACCATGTCGATGGGAAGGTGGATGGTGATGACGTTGGTCATCACCATCCAACTGTTGCATCCTTCATCTTCTGCAACTTTACCTGAGGATGAGGAGGATGCTGATCTCAGTTTCAGACATTTTCTAAGCATGTTTGTGGCTGTGAAGGTGGAACAAATTGCTCACGTTGAAGCGTCCACTGGCGTCTTCAGCTCAGCGTTTTCTGTAAATAGTTTGGTCCTTTTAAAACCGATGTATCTCCATGACAACAGATACAATCCTTCTGTCTCCTCATGTCTGACTTTAAAGTCTGCTGCAACTTTCTGTGTACATGTTCTCAATGACACTCTGCTTCATCCAGGTTTAACCCTTTAAACTTCAAACCGTGTTTTGCCTTATTTGTGTCTGGTTTTTTTTTTTTTTTTTATCTAAATGTGATGGAGATGTGTGACTCCATCACCAAGTACTGCTTTATAGTTGATGCAAAAGGTATGTGATGACAATGAGTAAGCACACTGATCAATTGTTTATTGAAAATGTTTAAAATCAAATGTTGATAGGTGTTTGTGGAGGGGGACTGGCCATCCTTCCTCTGTGAAGAGAGTTTTAGTTAGCATTGTTTGATTAGAAAACTTCCTATACATTTGTTTTATTTTCTTAACAACTAAGGTTACTACTTACCTCTTGTGGTCTTGGAGGAGCGCAGGAGCTAAAAGAGGGAAGTAGGCTCAACTACCTGCTTAAGAGCTGCAGGAATGGACCATATTAACGAGGAGGGGGATGGAGTTTAAAGATTAAAAAGTTTTATGTATGTAACAAGGTTTGATAGTCACTGACTGATGGGTATATATAAAAAGAGATATTTATATGTAAATATTTATGCTTTGTTGTGTTTAATGCTTTTAAGTAGGTATTAGCATTTTGTGGTTGGTAATTGTAGCCCCACTTTAATGGGCTGATCTCTTAAGGTTGACAGCAAGAGAGTATAAAAGCCTGCTGTATCTGTGTGGAATGTGATATTGGTTGGAAAGTACATCGAAATAAAGAGTCATACTCCTTGTTGTATTATAAAGCAGTCTCATGCCTATTCATATTAATCATATGACCGACGGCTAACTGACACTAAAAAGTCTCGCAGTGAATCGACCTTGATAAGCACCGTCACCATTCAGACATTTTCAGGTGTCAGATGTAAAATTTATGCATTAAAAAAATTGCATTGAAGCACACACACACACACACAGTTTCCATGTTTCCACACGTCTTCCTGCTACTATCTACCTGCTGTCCTCACTGCAGCACCTCCACCTCAGCTGCATCCCAAACGTCTTCTTGGCTTTATTCCAGCCATAGAGGATCATTATTTTCCTGCTTTTCTCATCACTTGTTGATCTTTGGCTGCTCCTGATTGGACGTTACCGTCAGTTTAAGCTCTCTGATTGGTGGAAAGTCTGACAGGAAGTGTCTTCATCATCATGTCCAGGTGAAAATAGAGGTCTCTTAGCAACATGGTAGTGATGGTGATGAAGATGTGATAAATAATGGTGGATTTACCATCTAGAGTCTCTGAATAAACACTACATGTTGTGTCTGGACTGTAAACCTCCTGGACGGATAGAAACGCTGGAAAACCTCCGTAGACCAGCTGGAGGGTCACATGACCATCATGGTTCCACACTGGCATCCTGAGATGACGATATGAGCGCTCAGGGTTGCTGGACATCCTGCACAGTCTTTAAGGTTAATGGTGGAGCAGCAAAAAAAATCCCCTTCAAACAATTTCCACTGTTCAATAATCCCAGCGTTGATTAGAATATTTAAATTAGTGTTTGTAGAATAAGATAAATTCATGTTAAACCGTCTGAAGCAGGTTCCATGCAGGACCAGTGTTACAGTTTCTGGATGGATTCACGTTGTTCAGTGTTAAAGTTGTTCTAACTTCCCATTAAGTCAAAGTTAAACTAAAGCTTTAAGGTATAATAAAGCAACAACTTAGTCCCGACTGTGTTTTAAATTTAACCTGCAGGTTTAAAAGAAAAACGAAATAGAAGCTTTTTCCTGAATAACTTTGTGAAGAGCAACGTCAGGCTGTCGAGGTTGGAGCCTGGCATGAAGAAAAATTAAATCAAGAGTAAAATTATTTGAAAAACATTAACATGTCAGAAACGGACTTCTCAAAACCGAGCAGTTTTTGAACAAATAAACTCTGGAATATAATGAAGCCAGGAAAATGTGAGGAAAGAAAAGGCCTTTTATTTTCTTTCTCCGTCTGAAAGGTTTCCATCGTCTTCCTCCTCACCTGAACTGGAATCAAGCGAAACTTGTGACTGAGTTCCAGCAATCAGCCATCAGAAAACCACACCGCAGCTGGTGATCTCATCCAGTCGCCAATCTGCCATCTTTTCCAGATCTCTGGAGGATGTGATGTGTGTGAGAGAGCATGAAAGACTTCTGAACGGAGTTGTGAATGTTATCCACGCCGGCATCGTTACCTGGCAGGTGGGAGTGTAGTCCTATCACCGCTGTCATCACCCAATCACTGTGTGGATGCATACTTCTGTGTGTGTGTGTGTGTGTGTGTGTGTGTGTCCAATGGAGGCTAATTTAGCATGACGCCAGAGATGGCTGCTATTGTTTGTGAGCAGGTGAGCTAATACACCTCGCTTTTCCTGAGGTGAGACCTGAGCTGGAACACGTACACAGACTTCTCCAGGTCCTGCTGCCGATGCGGAAAACAGAAGGAAAAGTTGAACCGAAGTGCCGCTTGCTACTGATTTGTTTTGGATGGAAATAAATCTTTAAATAACTTTCAGCTGCTTCTTTATCAGGTTCACCTGCTCAGTTCCTTCTTATCAGCCAATCACATGGCAGCAACTCAACACCTTTAGTCATGTAGACATAAAGTTCAAAGTGAGCATCTGAATGAGAAAGAAAGGAGATTTAAGCCACTTTCAGTATGAAGTCAGACACTGCAAATCTACTAGATCTACTATGTAGAGTTTCCAGAGAGAGTCTAAAGAAGAGAAAATATCCAGTTGATGGCAGAAGTCAGAGGAGAATGGACAGACTGTTGGAGATTATAGAAAGGCAACAGGAAGTCAAATAAGAACTGGTTCCAACCAGAATATCATCATATCACCACATGGGGGGCCGCTCCTGTCAGCTAGGAACAGGAAAATATGGATTCATCCTGGCTTCAGCTCAATGCTTCAGGCGGCTGATGGTGAAATAATGGTGGTGATGAGGTGGAACGGGAGATTCTGATCATGATGAGGTGGAACGGGAGATTCTCATCATGATGAGGTGGAACGGGAGATTCTCATGGTGATGAGGTGGAACGGGAGATTCTCATGGTGATGAGGTGGAACGGGAGATTCTCATGGTGATGAGGTGGAACGGGAGATTCTCATGGTGATGAGGTGGAACGGGAGATTCTCATGGTGATGAGGTGGAACGGGAGATTCTCATGATGAGGTGGAACGGGAGATTCTCATGGTGATGAGGTGGAACGGGAGATTCTCATGGTGATGAGGTGGAACGGGAGATTCTCATGGTGATGAGGTGGAACGGGAGATTCTCATGATGAGGTGGAACGGGAGATTCTCATGGTGATGAGGTGGAACGGGAGATTCTCATGGTGATGAGGTGGAACGGGAGATTCTCATGGTGATGAGGTGGAACGGGAGATTCTCATGGTGATGAGGTGGAACGGGAGATTCTCATCGTGATGAGGTGGAACGGGAGATTCTCATCGTGATGAGGTGGAACGGGAGATTCTCATCGTGATGAGGTGGAACGGGAGATTCTCATGGTGATGAGGTGGAACGGGAGATTCTCATCATGATGAGGTGGAACGGGAGATTCTCATCATGATGAGGTGGAACGGGAGATTCTCATCATGATGAGGTGGAACGGGAGATTCTCATGGTGATGAGGTGGAACGGGAGATTCTCATCATGATGAGGTGGAACGGGAGATTCTCATGGTGATGTGATGGAATTTACATCACCTTGTTCAATCAATCAATCAAACCTTTATTTATAGAGCACTTTCACATACCACAAAGTTATCAAAGTGCTGTAGATGTAAAAGCATAGATTGCATATAAAAAGATGGGCGGAGCCTCCGTGACATCACCCGTAGGTTTCTGAAGAGCTGAATTGAAGCTCGGTGGGCGGTTCCTACCATCACCATCTTGTCAGCGTCATGCGTGTCGTCTCTCCCGGAAAATACAAATATGGGCAAAGAGGTGGAGCTGAGAGGGGGGCTGTGAGCGTCATGGTGGATGATTGACATCGAGTGAACTCCAAGCTTTCTGTAGCTAAGAGCTAACCGAGCTAACCTGGAGATAACAGGAGCTAACCAGCTAACGGAGGTAAGCAGGCTAAAGCTAAGTCAAGTTGTTAACCGGCTAAAAACCGCGGTTGTTCTACGTTCTTCTTACTTGAAGCGGGAGATCGGGTACCTGTCAATCAAAAGGACACGCCTCTAAATATGCCGAACTTCGAGATTAAATTATTTTTAAACGGGCGAGTTAGAAAAAAAATTCACTCCCCCCACAGTTGTCATGAAGGTAAACCTGACCTATTAAACCTAAAATGGATTTTTGTACCAGGCTGTAAACATGTTTATTCCTGCTGTAAACATGTTTATTTCTGCTGTAAACATGTTTATTCCTGCTGTAAACATGTTTATTTCTGCTGTGAAGTTGGTCTTTTTAACATGGGAGTCTATGGGGATTTGCTCTGTTTTGCAGCCCCTAGTGGATGAAGGGGGAACTGCAGTTTTACACACTTCCGCATTGACTTCACTTGGTAAAAGCCAACATGAGAAGAGAAGTTTTTACAAGAGACTTAAAATCACTTATGGTCCATCTATCAGATCGAGGAGGAATGGTTTTTATTCATTATAATCACTGGTTTTTATGAGCATTTAACACGCTGCAAATTGTTTTGTTGCCTTTCTTACCAACACATGTTTTTCTTTCACCAACTTAGTTTTAAGATCAGGATCTATAAATGTCTGTATGTCCAGCTGTAGACGTTGAAGTGAAGCAAAGCGTTCACAGCTGCTGCTACTAAGTTTTTATTCTTTCTGGATTAAAGCAGATTAATCACTCAGTCTGGATTTTTAAACCCAGTGGTATGGAAGGTCTGGTTGGTTTCTACCCCCACCCCCTGAAACCAGCACAGGCTTTTGGCTCTGGATCAGCTATGAGTTGGTTCCAGCAAAGCTCCAGTTTTTTGTGCTGGGGCTTTGGTGGTAGAACCAGTACTGGTTCTGTATCCGGTCTGGTAACCAGTTTGGTGCAAGGTTTGGGTTTAAACCAAGTGGACGAAGAGACAAATAACTTAAAAGTTACGTATCATCCAGTCAAAGATGCTAATATGACTCATGCTGATATTCTAAAATTGGCCTTTCGTCATAAGAAATGCTACAAGTTGCATGTTGTGCTGCTGGTTTGAGGTGAGCTACTCATCTTCTCCAATTTGCCGGCTACGTCTTAGATTCCTCTTGTGGTGGAGGACCATGACAGGATCAAGAAGTAGAAAACTGAAAAATCTGAATAAAAATAGAAGCTCTTTGAACTATTTTTCTAAAAGGAAAAAAAGGAGCCAAATAGAAGAACAGGAACTCCTAATGTTGGTCTGTTGTGAGACTTAACATGTATTTAATGGGATTATTTTTAGAAGGACCACCGGTCTGGAGTTAGTTGAGCTAATGGCATCATAATGACTTGTGGAAAACGTGTGTTGGCTCAGTGTTTCATGAGAGAAGTCGGCGCTTTCGAATGCAAATCATTACTGGTCCTAGCGACCATTACTGGTGACCGACTTCCCTTCTGCTTCACTTGAGTTGGTGAGCGACTGCGTCCATCTTTAATACACAGTCTGCAGCAGGGATGTCCGACTCTGTTTAGTTCAGGAGCTGTGTACAGCGTAACCAGATCTCCACCTGGTCCGATCGAAGAAACATCATCAATTTTAAATACTAAAAAGATCCAAAGTTCTTCAGTTGTTTTAGTTCCGAGAAGTGTTAATGATCATGTCTTTACTACCTGATCAGCGTATATCTGTTCAACAATCCAACCATCTGAACTGACTCACCATGAAACAAACTGAATTCAGATCTATTAAATCAAATCAAACTTTAATTGTATAGCACTTTTCATACAAAATATGCACGTTACCCACACAAGCACATAACCCAACCCTTCCTCTGACTATTTATGCCAAACTAAAAAACTAATAACTTCAGGATTCTGGCTCCATATCTGGCTCTATATCTGACCTGACACTACTGTGACGAAACGACATCTGGGGAATCCGTCCATGTCAGGAGCCGCCCCAGGAATGACCAACAGAGGCACAGTTACAGGGAACGCCCATGCCGGGGTCCACGCTACAGCCATATGGCTGCAGTGTAGAATCCCTACCAACACCCCCGCCAGGATGACCACCGCCACAACAACCATGCCGGTCAAACAAGTGCAGCCCCTGACAGGGAGGGTCCCCATGAGGAAGAACAATTTATCCCCCCGACTTAGAAAATGCAGCATAACATAGATAAATTAAGAACTACAGTGACTTGAAAGATTGCAGTTAAGCCATTGGCTGCAGAAAGCCTCATAGTGCCGGCATTTTGCAGCATTTTGGCTCATCTTTCAGGACCCAAAGGATATTCAGTTCTGGGACTACAGATATGGAGATACGATTTGGCCAAGTGTCGGGCATCAAACTGACTGATCTTCGGCAGCCAAGAGTTAATGTTATAATGTTTTATGTCACTTTCACATCCACTAAATTCATCTCCGTGTTAGATCGGACACTCTGTTGGGCTAGTTTTAGCCACCTGGCCACATATTTGACTTCCAAGTCTCTTGCTGTGCCGTCACCGCTGTATTGTAGGCGCCTCGTCTTCAGAATGCCGAATATTGAATAGTTTCACATGGACATCATCTAAATGTCCCATTTAAAGCTGCCTTGCCTCCTCCAGCGGTGGTAGGAAACTCGGCTGTCTGACGTCTGCTCAGCATGTGAAGGCAACACGCAGGGTGGGGCAGTGGGGAAAGGGGTGGAGCCTAATTAAACCTCATTAGTTAAGTAAGAGTGTGTCTGTGTGGAGGAAAGGTAGAAGCTTCAGGTTTTACCTCTTGAGGAGACATTCCAATTGAAATATTGATAATAAAAAGCAAATGTAATGTAATGTAATGTTATCTGGTGCTAACGCTACCGTAGGCTAAAGAAGTCGAGACTGCTTAGCTTAAAACAACAGTTACAGCAGCGTTTGTTTTGCTATGTGACTGCCACTGGTACGGCCACAGCTGCAAAATTTTGTACTGGAAACACTGGCAGATGCATGAACCTTGTTGTTTTTATGTTAATGTTTTAGAAACTTAAAGTGCTAATCTCACTGATTTATTTCTGCATTAATGGTAAAATTTTAACAGCCCTGATTTAAAAAAAAAAACCAAATTTCTTTGTTAAATGTAGCCCTTTTATTTGTTTTTAACAGTTATCTGGCGACCCCAAATGGGGTCCCGACCCACAGTTTGAGAACCCCTGGTCCATGGTAGCAGAAGCTGCAGCGCCGTCGGTCTCACCTGCAGCTGCATGATATATATTTTATGTATAAAAGTCTAATTGAGTCATAATTTCTGTTTGTTTTTACTTTTCTCCACTTTTTTTATTCTGTCATTTGCAGAGAAAGTGTGTGTGTGTGTGTGTGTGTGCATGTGCATGTGTGTGTGTGCGTGTGTGTGTGTGTGGCTGCTCTGTCAGCTGTTTAACTATTTCAACGGAAGAAGCCCATTATGTGACAGCTTGTGGTGATGAATATTGAATACAGTGTGTGCCAGTGTTAATGCCTGCAGATCTGTGTGTGTGTGTGTGTGTGTGTGTGTGTGTGTGTGTGTGTGTGTGTGTGTGTGAGAGAGAGATAAGATCTGATCATTCAGGAAGGAAAATGCATGCAATGTAGGAGCAGTCGGCTCTTCCTGAGGTCAGTCTATTAGTAAATATTTGAATGAATCATGTTTATCTTTGTTGTGCATGAACAGCCGGAGACCAGAGGTGGAAACACCCAGCGTTCCTCCGACCTGCAGACCATCGGCTCGGGTTTATTAAGATAAACA
The DNA here is from genome assembly GCF_933228915.1 of Telmatherina bonti. Taxonomy (NCBI): domain Eukaryota; kingdom Metazoa; phylum Chordata; class Actinopteri; order Atheriniformes; family Telmatherinidae; genus Telmatherina; species Telmatherina bonti. The sequence goes on from NC_136613.1 coordinate 5,973,335, forward strand.
AGCACAGACAATCAGTGACAGGTGTCCATTCAAGCAGGACAGTTAATGCCTGATGAGAATTTACCTTCAATGTTCACAGATGCAGAAGGGAATAGTTACTGACTGACAGCGTTCTGCGAGCTGAAGCCGTGCTCAGTGTGAAGATCGGAGCAGAAAAGCAGGTCAGATCGGAGTTGGAGGCTTGGAAGTGATGAGAAGACTGAAAATCATTTTCAGTGTCTTCACGAAGGTTATTTTACATAAAAACAGAAGGAAATGTTTCCTTTGCTGCAGCAGCACGCGGTTCTGTTGCTTTACATCAGTTTCCATCTAACCCTGAAAACGCCATCGTGTCAGTAGTTTCTCAGGAACCAGGAGTGTGTAACTCAGAGAGATGATCTAAAGAGGTGATCCCCAACCTTGTTTTTGCAACTCCAAGTCAAGTCAGAAGTCGTTTTTACTCGTTAATAGTTATGCAGCACGTAGAAGACTGCAGAACTTCTCCTTATCGACCAGCATGTGGAAGCTGATAAATACACCGTCTCTCTCCTCTGGATGAGGGTTCCTTTGCTTCACCTGGACGTGAAAATGGACATAAATTCAGAAAAGTAAATATGCTTTAACACAACTGATCCATTAGCTTTTGATGCCAACCAAAATCCATCTGGATCCACTGAGAAATGTTCAAAACTAATCCACTGCATTTGTTCGTGAGTGTAGAGAGGAGCCGACGTGCTGCATCATGGTGCAGGATCGCTAACAGTCCTGCAGCTTTTACATGTTTCCGCCTGATCTAAACGTCTCTTAAAGGGGAAGCTGAAAACACTTTAGTTCTCTGATACATCAATTAAACTTTGGAGCCTTGCTTTGGTAAATGTGGTCTGTAGTTTGAGTGCAGCTGCTTCTCTGTCACCTTCCCTGACGGCACTGCTCAGGCGACGCTTCGTTCCAGAAAGCTTCTTTTTCCTCTCATTCTAGGGGTTTAATGTAGGGATGCCTCTTCCATCCAGTCGGCCACAGCTCCTACTGCTTCCTGCCGGAGCAAACCCCACAACACCGGGGCGGTGTTGACGACCAGCAGAGGGATGAACCTGATAGTTTATGACATCATAAAAATGGAGATTTTAAAACGAGTTGTTTAGATGCTTAATTTCAAAGTCTGCTAAAAGCTAATAGGTCCTGGACTTGTTTTTTATTGGGGGTTTTTCTCTGTTCGGGACTTAAAACGCCACATGAGACGATTCTAAGCACTTCAAAAAGTTATTTTTTTGCACAAAAAATCCCCTTTAATGGCCCATTAATAATGTATTGCAGCAGGTAAACATGTAAAAGCTGCAGGGTGGAGGCTCAACGGTTTGCATTAGTGCTTCAAAGAAAACATCTAAAGGGCTTGAAATGACTAAGGAATACAGAAAATATTCATTTAAAACCTTTTAAGATTGAATAAAAACTGTTTATTCATTTAGATCAAATATCTGCAGGTCCGATATCTCTTCCTACATTCCTGAATCACCAGCAGCTGTAGCTATATTTGATTTATTTATGATTTATCATAGATTTAATATTTATTTCATTGTATATTTTTTATTTCTTAGATTGGTAAATTGTATATAATATATTTCATCATATTTTTAAAGGGTTTTTTTTGCATTTTTTACATTATTTCATCATATTTATTAATTTAAGCATTTTTTATTTTATGTCCTGTTTTTAATTTTTTTTTTTTCCCCCCGATAAAACTGTTCCTTCCAGCGGGTCTGATCCCAGTTTGGTCCCAGTTTCACGTCATCGTGGCAAATTCCAGCTTATGGAAACTGTTGAGTAAACGTCTCGTGTTTCTCGGATGTTTCGGTCTGACCTTAAGTTCAAAGGTTGTAACAAGCTAGTTGCTAACAGATGCTAACATTAGCTTCATACCTCACCTGTCCAGGTGTGTTTAAGGTGGATGTAAAAGCTCGCTGCTTTTATATTTCTATTACATTTTTAATGCACAAACGTCACAACGGAGCTGCAACAACAGATGTTTTCACCGTCGTTTTTGTTTCGATTTTACAAATTAACATTTTTCCACGGGAGAAGTTTTCTACTTCTGTGTGAAGAGCGAAGAACTGCTCGAGTCTTCCCGTTTTTTATCTCCTGACATAAATGCAACCACTACAGCGGAGGAAGGTGCACTTACGGCATTTGCTCAAATAACAGTAAAAAAAAAAAGAAAAAGAAAAGAGAAATCTGTGATTTTTGTTCAGGAAGCATAAAATGATGAGTCCTGAACTTCTGCAGAACCAGAACAACAAAGCTGGGATTTGATATTTTTTCACAGATTTTCACCAATTTATCTGAACAGCTTCAACTTCACCGTCCCGCGTCTCTGTCAGGAAGCATCAGCGGCGGTGGAGGCGAACGCCGGCACCCGGGGACGGCCTCGGGCGGGTCTGTCCTGCACGCACCTGCCTCTGCTAAGCCACCGCCACAGCCTCAGGGAGGCCGGGCTGCGACTCGGAGGCTGAGCTGGTGCTCTCGCAGCCTGATGGCCTCACATAGACACAGCAGCAGTGTGACAAGAAGTTTAATCAAAAATAAAAACCTTCAAACCTTCTCAAAGCTCATTCCCGTGTTTCCCAGGTGTTTCTGAAACTATAATCTCCTTCACTGCTCAGATTCTCCTCTCAGAGCATCCAGAGCTTTGCTTTAAAGTGTTTAAGTCAGTCCTAAGATGGAAGAAATTATTACATTTGCCTTCATGCATATTTCATGTCCCAGTCCAGATTAGTTATTCCAGGGTTTAGAGAAATGCTGAGTGTGATTTATTTTTAATCACAGCAGCTGTTTGCCTTCTCGTATTGAAGACCTCGGCTGACAAAGACCCAGATCGGATGAGACAAACCTGAGACTGCACGCCTCAACATTTTTACAGAGGAAACGTTTCGAAACAAACATGTCCAATCGGACAAACACGACTTGCGGCTTGCTGTCACGGCGGCTCCTTCATTACAACTGTGGGGGGAGTGAATTTGTTTCTAACTCGCCTGTTTAAAAGTACTTTAATCTCTCAATTTGGCATATTTAGGGGCGTGTCCTCTTGATTGACAGGTACCGATCTCCTGCTTCAAGTCAGAAGAACGTAGAACAACCGCGGTTTTTAGCCGGTTAACAACGTGACTTAGCTTTAGCCCGCTTACCTCCGTTAGCTGGTTAGCTCCTGTTATCTCTGGGTTAGCTTGATTAGCTCTTAGCTACAGAAAGCTCGGAGTTCGCTCGATGTCAATCATCCACCATGATGCTAACAGCCCCCCTCTCAGCTCCACCTCTTTGCCCATATTTGTATTTTCCGGGCGAGACGACATGCATGATGCTGCCAAGATGGTGATGGTAGGAACCGCCCACCGAGCTTCAACTCAGCTATTCAGAAATCTACAGGTGACGTCACGGAGGCTCCGCCCATTTTTTATATACAGTCTAAATCTCCACTCAGTTTTTCTTCAAAGTTGCCTCATTATTCCAGATAACAGGTTTTAGTGCCACAAAGAAGTTTCCTGGATGGATGGATAGAAAGACGTGTCCTTGTCCTGTTCTCCGAGAAGTTTTTTTCTATATTAAAGTTCTTGACCCATGCCGGCAGGCTGAGTGTTTATCCACATGAGCACAGCGGGGAGGCCACAGGTGTGTGAGCCCACGCTGCCGACAGCCTCCCCTCGGATGTTGCTTTGTGGGTGATAATAGTTAGCAGCAACAGCTGTGCCCCCTCCCCCTCCTTCACCTCTAATGTTCTCTAATCAGCCCTCCATCAGGCCTAATGCCCTGCAGTGGTGCCCTCGCAGCTGTCTGAGGGGCCCTGGGTGCCCAGACACCTGTCAATCTCCCTCTTCCTCATTTACACTCAAACAAACACAAGTTCAGGCCAAAAGAACGTCGGACTGAAATCATCTCTTTCACACTCTGCTGATGAAGTTAAACGATCACTTTTCATCCTGATGGACTTGATTAGTCCACAGATAAATGGCTTCAGTTCATCACTCTGGCCAGTCGGTCTCGATCCATCAAGAAAAGTTTTGGAGCTAAAATGCTGTAATCCTGCGTGACAAAGTGACTCGCGTGAAGGTGAAGCATGATGTGGAAATCTCCAGCTTGAATTGTTTTCAGTTTTGCCGACTTTGCAGCTTTGCTGCTCTATTTATAGTTTTCAAACCTCACTAGCGACTTATTTTTTCCCAAAAAGCGAGAAAATCGGCTTCCGGTTTGCTTACAGGTTGCAGCTTGTTGAGCATGACGAGTTTTTTTTTTAACAGCCTAGCATTAGCCATGCTAATGCTAATGCAGGTAAAGCTGAGGAGCATTTTAAACTTTAGCTTGATTTCTCTAAAGCACTTCAACCTTCGGTGCGGCGTCTGCAGTAATGCAGACTCTGCGCCGGTCTGTCGTGGTGAAGAAGGAGCTGAGCCAGAAGGTGAAGCTCTCCATTTACCAGTCGATCTACGTCCCTACCCTCACCTATGGTCATGAGCTGTGGGTCGTGACCGAAAGAACGAGATCTCGTATACAGGCGGCTGAAATGAGTTTCCTCCGCAGGGTGGCCGGGCTCTCCCTTAGAGATAGGGTGAGGAGCTCGGTCATCCGGGAGGAGATCAGAGTAGAGCCGCTGCTCCTCCGCATCGAGAGGAACCAGTTGAGGTGGCTCGGGCATCTGGTCAGGATGCCTCCTGGACCTCCCTGGTGAGGTGTTCCAGGCACGTCCCTCTGGGAGGAGACCCCGGGGAAGACCCAGGACACGCTGGAGGGATTATATCTCTTAATTGGTCTTTTTAACATGGGAGTCTACAGGGATTTGCTCTGTTTTGCAGCCCCTAGTGGATGAATGGGGAACTGCATGTTTATGAACTTCCACATAGGCTTCACTTTTAACTGCCGGAATATAACTTTCATATACGGTCTACGGTGTGTATGTAAGTCGCTCTGGATAAAAGCGTCTGCTAAGTGACTGTAAAGTTTAATAGAATAGAGAAAATGTGATGGAAACAGTTTTTGACAGCGGATCAATGCATCTTTAGCGAATTAAGAGTGATTATCTGTACCAGACCTTTTTTTTCCCATGCTCTTCCTCTCCTACAAAAAGGAAATTAGTGACAACACGAGTCGCGTTCTGCTTCACGGCTCCGACGGATATCAGGATATCAATCTGCATCTTTACGGATTTTCCCTGACACTTGGGAACACGATGGGATTTAATTCATTCATGTAAAGACTTCCCACGAGGGATCACCCTGCATGGTGGAAACATAACTCACAAGCGCACCCAGACTTTCAGCTGGGATCTGAGAACCGCAGACCTCTGGGTGGTCCGCCGCGTTCATTACTGTCTGTCTGTCTGCACGTCTGTCCCGACCCGACTGCGCCGACTCCAACATCTGACTCGGCGCGAGCAACACGCCGCTGCCTCCTCGGGCGTTTTATGACGCTGCATATGTGTGATGTGAGTTCAGACCTGCTAACCCCCCCCCCCCCCCCCCCCCCCCCCCCTGCCGTCCTCCTCCCCGCCTGCTCAGCGCTAATGACTACCAGCTCCATACGATCCCAGGCAGGGGTTCGGGGGGGTGGAAGCCCACCAATTGAGCGAATAATGAGTTGAATTAGGAGATTTAGGGATGAGGTGGAAGGAGAATGGGACTGGTGGAATTGAATGAAAACCAGAGGTGTTTACCGCAGTGATGCATCCCTCCTCTCATGCTCCCACTAACACATTTCTGAACGTAAAATGCCTGATTTTCATGAGGAGGAGAAGAAGAAGCAGAGACAGGACCCCAGATATTCTAACTGGAACAAATGTCATCAGTGAGAGGAAACATGTTAATCTGAGAGCTGCATTTCCATTCAGATTACCTTCCTGTTTCCTTAAAAGCTTCTTTTGCATAATGTTTGCTGTGTGTTTCAGCCTGATGAGTTTGGAGCATTAAAAGGAAAATGTGCGTCTCAGTGTTTATCGGTTTGACGAGGTTTATTCCATCCATCGAGCATCCACAGAGGCCTCCTCGGTATTACTGTCTCACGTTGTTTGTGATGAATGCGGCAGGTTGGAATAAAATTACCATCCAGATTCAGCCGTTGCCCATTTATTAGCATAGTCTTGCACAATACGGAGCTTTATTTGGCTTGAGGCTGATTAGTTTGGATTGTTTGAGTGAAGTTTGAGTCTGTTTTAGAATTTCTTGGCACGTTTGTGTCTTTCTTCTTCATAATAAAGCTTTTAAACGTGTATTTTTTTCCTGAATAAACACAGGAAGCTGCATTGTCATCCTCAGTTTCCAGTAAGTTCCACCCAGAGCCGTCTCCTGGGTCGTATTTTCTTTCCATCACTGCTTTTCTTTGATTGTGTACAAGTGAAGCAATATTTGGTTCCTGCGGCCACGTTGCTGACTCTGCCTGGCCTTAACCCCCCCCCAACCCCCCTCTACCCAACCCCAAAGCCCTCTTTAAGTTTAAACACAATCCACAACATTGTTCAGAAGATGAGGCGCCGCGAAACCTTTGAACATCATCAAAAGAGTCGTTTTGGGTTGATTCGGACCGACAAATGTAAACTCTGAGAGCGGAGTGATATTTTCTGTTTGCTGCTCTCTGATTGGCTGCTCAGAACGCATCGCTGGATTCTTCCTTCCTTTGATGGCGCGGTCAGCTCCAGATCTGGATCCCAGCAGGTATAATTATCCTGCAGGGTGACGGCGGGAGCTGATTGTCTGCAGTCAGACAGGAGCTCGACCCTGCAGCTCATCAGCTCCACTCAGACTCCTTTGTTTCCTGACGGGGGGTTGTTCTGTGTGTGAAGTGTGTGTGGTCGTTCTGCTGGCGGAGATATTTTATGTTTTTCTTTCCTTATTTTACTTAATAAAGTAAAGATTGTCAGGCTGCAGGTTGGTGGGATGTTGTCTCACCCCATAACAGCTGATCAGCTCCTCCTGGAGGTACTGAGATCGAGCTCAGAGGAAACAGAGCATTCACAGTTTCTGCTCCAAAACTGTGGAATTCTCTGTTGCTACAAATCAGAGAAACCGCATCGCTGCTAACTTTTAAAACACGCCTAAAGACATATTTTTATGATCTGAGACTTTGCTTTTCTATTCTCTCTTATGTACTGCTTTATTGTTTTTGTTCTAATTTCTTTTCCTTTTGATTGCTTTTATTGTTTTATCTTTTATTTCTTTAACTTCTATTGTCAGAATCTCACTGCGTTTCTTTACTGTTCAGCACTTTGTTGCAGCTGGCGCTGTGTGAATGTGCTGTATAAATAGAGTTGAGTTGAGTTGTTTCTGGATCTCACCAAGTAAAAGTGAAACTTTTCACCCAACAGATAAAAGCGACGAAGCCCAGAAAGCTGTGCAGTCGACCCCCTTGGTTCCAGCGAGCGCCACCGTGCTGCAGTTTCGCTCCTGATCGCGGCAACTCGAGTCAGTCGGACTGGATCCACCAGGTGCGCGCGGTGCGTTGTTCCCAGAAGCCCAGCCGCTCTGAAGCGCGTCGTTTTCACCCACAAAAATCACGATTTAAAAGAAAAAAATCTGCATCAGTCTGAAGTTTTTTCATCATAAATATGTTCTTGATGTGACCGGTTTGGATGTAGCTCTGCGTTGTGTAAACGACCAGTAGAACCAGTGCTCCAATTCAGCCCAAATCATCGGCATGTTTACTCTGCACAAAGTGACATGGAGTGCAGCTGTATGCAGTGAAACCAGACAGCTGAGCCGAGCCAGTACTCCTGCCCGAGACAAGACACCCCGTTTAAGTCAGACAAGAGCGTGCAGCACATGCAGCGCCGGCTAGCTAACGCATACTGCTCCATAAAGAGCTTAAAACTTAACAAAAACATTTCTTCTCCATCTACTCTTACTGCATAGGAACTGGGAACACAACAATAAACTTAGTCAACTCGTTTTCTCACATTCACTCTTATAAAGAAACTTTTAGAAAGCAAATGTTTTTTTTTTTGCTAATGATACAAAAAAAATGGTTACATACTAAAACAAAATACAGAATAAAAATTAAATAAACAAATAAAAAGAATAAAAGAAGTGAAGGATTTTTGGTGTAATGAATGACATTTTTCTCCATGTTACATTTACAACCCTTTAATCAACGAGCTGATCTGTGATATTCAGCAGTGTTTTCATCATGCCTCCACAAATATCTACATCCAGACGGAGGATCCATCAATAACTCAGCTGGTACAGCTAAACCCAATGCTGCTGTTTAACATTTTAAGACCCAAACGGGGAAAATATGGTTAAAAAAATACCTTTTTATTTTTTGTTTTTAAATGATGAGGTCTTTATTTGACCCTTTTAACAGAATAAAACTATTTTTGGGGATGTGTACCATTTATCAGCGTGTGATGTGTTCCTGGTGTCTGTTAGAGAGCAGAAGAAAAGTATCAGATTCTGTTTACCAGGGTTTGAAGTTTTTACCATAAAGTCATGCAAAATGTCTCAAACTGGATCAGATATGTCAAGTTGGGTTTTTATAGGGTTCATTTTTTGCAACTTGCTGTGTGAAACATCAAGCTGCAGGTAAAACCCAACATACTAAAACACTTTGTGTTGTACTGGACTTGGTATGGATGAGTCGGGTTGAGTTGAACCCATCTGCAGACGAGCAGGCGGGACGTGTGCACGTGCAGCGGTGGCCGTCTTACAGGCTGAAATCCTCCAAATTACTGTCAACATGAATGTGTGACAATAAAGAGTAAAATAAAAACAACATAGTGCCTTTTGAATATAACATAACATGAAACCATTTAGTTTTCATGAACGTTCAGATGCGTCAGCCTGGTTTGTGGTTTACATGAAGGTTTATTCAAAAGTTTATTTTAGGGGAAAATATAATAGGTTGGTAGACTAAATTATTCTACAGCTATTTTAGAATAACAGTTTCTGATGCATATAAAGCTACTTTTATTATAAATATATATATATATATATATATATATATATATATATATATATATATATATATATATACCAAGTATATGCATAAAAATGAGCTTAGTCTATTTATTATGCGTATATTTCAATTTTAATTTGTAAACTGAGTATGCTGATCACATATTCTTCTGCACATCGGAGGACTTCATATATATGTGTGTGTGTATATATGTGTGTATATATATATATATATATATATATATATATATATATATATATATATATACACACAGTAATGCTTCCTTTTGATCAGTTCAGAAACTTAAGAAAAGTTTTATTTTGACGTTTTGTTTTTTTCATTTTGAGCTGCAGAGTTGAAGCCTGATGCTTTATTTATTCTATCCTCTTCTTTTGTTATGGAAAGACGGGATCTTTGTCGTCTTTAATTCAGAGCCCAGAAACAGGCCGCAGCTTCAAACCGGGGTTTTTATTAGTGCGACTGAGGAGTAGTGCAATAAATACGTAAACTAGGACAATACATACTAAATCTGCACCGAGAACTGTCCCCAGCAGGCTTCTACTTTGGGGAAATTGTTAAATAAAACTTAAACATTTCAGGTCTGCAGGACGTTACTGACTGTATTTCGGACAAAGTCAGTCAGGTTGAAAAGCCTCCATGCTGCCTCCACATTAGCTCCACACGTCACTTTCTGCATTTAAGCAGCTTCTTTCAGATCCAAACAGGAATAAAAATAAAAACAATGGAATCAAAACAAGACACAAGCTTCGATTCACAAATTTTAATTCACTTCAACACTGATGAAATAAGATTTCATTGGAACTGCGTCTTGAGTCCAACCCTGATTCCTGTCATACAGAAAAATGTCATCATACAGAGTAGTGATTGGAAAGGCAGGTCGTCTGTTTGAGCGTAGCAGCCAATCAGGACGGTCAAAAACGTTCGCCTTGTGTTTCAGACATACTGTACACGTACACGACTGCACCAGAGCACAAACAAGAAGGAGGAAACTCTTTTAAATAGTCACGTGTGTGAATTTTCAACTGGCTCAAACACGAAAATAAAAGTCACGTTGGGTATTTACACACATCGAGCGCCACTTTCCTCATGGCTCAAAAAGTAGATTGTCTTCAACTGCAGCAACACCAAGCACACTTCTGCTGTTTTAACTAGTTCTCTCTCAGTTGCTTCCTTTTGGAAAACAGCAACTTAGAAGGCAGAATGCAACATGACAGGACATTTTATTAACACTCAGTAACCGTTTCTTTGTGTTTTCTTCCTCCTCCCTCACAGGGCCGAGCACTGCTAGCGCCTCGGCTGCAAACAAAACGCCCTGTTCGGAAATAAAAGTAAAAATAGCGCGCGGCGACAGCAACTCTAACCATAATAACAACAATAATAACAAGAAGGATAATAATGATCATGGATAAAGATAGCAATAAATAGGGTTGGTGAAGTTTAAGTGCAGGGAGGTGTGGTGAAACACAGGACTTGTGGTGGTGGGGGGGGGGGGGGGGTCTGCTGCACATAAAGTGACTGATTGTTTGGCTGCTGAATCTCCATGCTGGCTTGCGCCACATCCTCCCGGTCCGGCGGCCTCCTGCCAGGCGGGCCTGGAGGGGAGGGGTACGTCACCATAAGTGCTAAGTGGGAGAATGCGACTGGGACGATGGGGGAGGAAATAAAGCTTGTAGATGCACAGCGAATGTCCGCCTGCATTCTCAGGCAGGCAAAAGCCAAGTCAGCGTGTCTCCTGAGGGTTTGTAGGTCTTTTCTTTTGGTCTCTGGAGGCCCCAGGTTCTGATCACGGTCTGGGAAGAACCACTGTGCTCAGATTGTGGAGGCTTGGAGTGTGAAGGGTGAGAAGGTGAAGCCACGGTCTGACCTGCTGGGGTGAAATATGAAAACATTTCTGGGGATGTGGTGTCACAGTTACACGACCTGCTGAGGTAAATCCACTCCGCCCATCCGAGATGGCTTCGGTCTCGTACAGTTTTTCAGCTGTTGGTTTCTTGGTCGAGGTGCCTGCATGGACATTCATGTCTCACACAGTTTCCACGTCGCTGTCGACTTCCTCGTTTGGTTTTCTTCTGCGTGCTAGTCTCTACCTCTGGTACTCAGTCTGCTCTCGAGGGCTGGACGAGGAGCTTCCAGGGGCCAAAGGGCCGCCGAGCCGGCTGAGCCCCTTGTCCTTGCCGTCCTCCTGAGCCGCGTTGGTCCCCGAGGATGACTGGCTGGAGGTGGAGCTGGAGGAGGTGGGAGGCGGGTTCAGCCCCCCTGTGGTGCCACTGCTCCCTTCTGAGGTCTGATAGATCTCCTCAGCTCCGTCCTCGCTGGACTCTGGGTCCTCTGAGCCCGATAGCAGCTCCTCGTCCCTGTATTCGCTGACGTCGACCCCTCCACTGGCAGCCGCCCCCTCGCCCAGCTCCTTGAGGCGGCCATGGTGCTTGACGTGGTAGCGCTGGTTCTGGAAGAACTTGATGATGGTGTGTTTGGGGAGGTCAAGCTGCGCCGACAGGGTGTGGATGGCCTCCTGGTCGGGGTACAGGCCGACGTCCTGGATGAAGCTCTGCAGGATGCCCAAAGCTTCCAGGGAAATCTGCAACACATGAAGCGTTTGAGTCAAAAGCAGCTTTCGGATGGAGGAGCGCTGATTCTCAACACGCCCCCCATCGCGTCCCCCATTGTTCATCACGTTAAGCCTTTCAGTCCCGACCCGAGAAAAATGGGGAGAAAAGTCTCATTTTTCAAATGTGAAGGATTTTTTGGCCCTTTAACCCTCTGGGGACCAAGGGTATTTTAGAGAAATAAACCTGACTTTTTTTTTTTTAGTTTAAATGCTAATAAACTCCACCTTTCAATGCCCCATAATGTCCTATACCTTGTTTTTTTTTTTTAATTGAAATATCATAAACTGCTATGTAAATGAGGCTCCTTTGCTTGAAATAAAGAGTATTATAATTTGGAAGCATGACTAAAGGTACAGAAGGGGACTGAAGCACCGCAGCTTTCTGAAATCACTGTCAGCTGCACACACTGTATCTGCTACCAAGTTATACATCTGTTACAACGCCGTCGTGTCATTTATGTTGAAATAAACTACTTGAGTAATGCAAATGTTTGTTTGAGCAACTATGCATGGTATACGTGCGTAAAAGCTGCTGTTTTCATCATTTATCAGCCTTGTAAATACAGAGGGCAGCTATCCGACTGCTAATGACACCGATGCAGAGTGATTGACACCGTTTGGAGGCGTTTCCTGAGGCATCGTCGGCTCTGATTGGACAAACACCTGTCATGTGCCAAAGACAAAGGCTCTGATTGGAACATATATTTTGACACAACACTGTATCACCTATGAATGGGCTGCAGTGATGCTGGAACTACGGTCTGAAAGCCCGGAGTCTCCTGATTAGGAGGGGAAAAAAGTAAGTTTCTATCTTTTATGGTTCGACAGCTATGCTGGATTAAACACAACATGGTCCCTGGTCCCCAGAGTGTTGACAAAAAGTTTTAGAATATTCGACAAACATAATTTTGTCAAATTATTGGTATAAATATTGCTTCCCACAACATTCTCTCCAAAACAACCCGGCAGGATGAGGAAGGAACTCCACCTTAGTGCGCGACCGCGGCTTCTTGTTGCTCCCAGCGCCTCCAGCAGAACTGGGCGGACACCCGCCTCCCGCAGTCTGCGACCTGTCCTCGTTCACGGCGGCAGGTAGCGGCTCCTCGCACATCGGAGACAGGCGGTGCTCCTTGATTGGGGTTGGAGGAGGCCTGTGAAGCACCTGATGAGAAAGACAGAAGAGCTGATTAATGGGGCACAGTGACCCCTGATCGATGATGGATCCAGGACTGAGTTTACTCATCTTACTTCACACATGGCATAAAACAGGATGCGTGCGTAATTTCCAGTGGACTTTCTGTAACGTAACCACCCCTCCCCACCTCCATTCTACAACACAGTAGCTGCAGGTTGAATGGAGGGTGAGAACAAGTGTTTCACAGCGTCACACACCATTAACTTGTTCCAAGGCTGGCTTTGTGTCCAGTAGACCTTCAACCTAATGTGTGTAAGATTAGCTGCAGTGAAACGCCAACCAACTGTATGCCAGGAAGTGTTTTATTTACGAACTTATGACATCCCAATCACTATTTAACCAGTCAGAATGGGTGTGTGGGAGGGGGGCAGTACGAAGAGCATCCCAGCTGTCAATGTGTTCATGTGACAAAAATTTAACACACGGCTTTAAAATGTGACATTATGCCACTGGAACGTTATATTAGAAGAATATCTGCATATCTGAATGAGATTAAAGTGTGTATTTAAGAATACCCAATGCAGGTTTATGATGGAAAATAGCACATATCTGCTACATATCGCAGACACTTTTATCGGATGGGCGCATCGGGGGCAACTTGGGGTTCGGTGTCTTGCCCATGGACACTTCGGCACACAAGAACATGTGAAGAAATGCATATTTCTTTACAATATGAAGGAAATCAGGGGAAGCCTGGAATCAATCCCCAACCCCAAAAAGACGACTGCTCTTCCTCCTGAGCTACAAGCCGCCCTGCAAAAACTGACCCATTAAACCCAAAATTGGACCAAAACTGGATTGCTCAGAGCTGGGCAAACTGGGTTCCCATTAATGTGATTTTAGGAAACTGAGCTGAATCTGGATTGGTCTGAAAAGCAACACACTCACAACACACACTCAGCTGCATCTCTACATCATTGACATGTTGGTCAGTCTGTAGTCCTGCAGTAAGTAAAATGTGCTGAAAGCAGTGAAATCAACATAAAAGCTCCTGCTAAAACTGGATCAGTTGTGTCTATTTGTACTTCTGGGCACCTCTGAAACAGGAGGCGGTCCCAGAACAGACTACAGAGAGTCTCCATTTGGCTTGCAAACACCTAAACGTAGTGCTGGAAGACCTGGAGGGAGGGGTAGGAAGAGGAGTGTTTGATTTGCAACCTGGACCGAAATATTCTGCAGAAAATAGAAATGAATGTGAACTGAAAAGCTCCTAGAATCCATCCTTGGGGAACTCCTTTAAGGTTTGTGTGTGGTAAAAGCAAACAGGTGGAACCAGCTGGTCTCTTTTTGGAATGGCGCATCAGTTTCTGATCTTAAGTCTGCACTTCGGTCTTGTTTTAATGCTAAATTTTTTGTTTCATTTCCAATTTTTACATCTTCACGTGAAGTGTGACATTCATTATGTACGTTCCAGGAGGATTCGTGGCCCTGCAGAATCCCGAGGCTGAGGAACCACATCTTTTCCCCCATCTCAGGGCATCACGCTGAGTCTAGCTTTACGGCACTGTCGCTGCCTAGCAACCGCATGATGACACACAGGCTGAACATGGACGACGACGGATTCAGAAAAGAAACACAAGAGGACATTCTCTGGGAAAGTGACAGAGCAGAAGGTAGGACGAGATTCAACATCAGGCTGACTTTACTTGGTATCTTGTATAAAACTAAAGATTTATTACCAAAAAAAAAGCTTTGTCTATAATTTATTGTACTTTGATACTTCCACCTATGTCATAATGTGTTGAACTGTGGGGTGGCACCCACAAGACTTAATGACATCATTCTATTACAAAAATGTGCCGTACACCTAATAAATAATGCTGGATATTATGATGATACACATCTATTATTTATTAAATCAAATCTATTGAAATTTGATGATATAGTTTACTATAAAACAATACAAATTATGTTTAAGGCTAAACAAAATGTTCATCCAGAAAGTGTCCAAAACTACTTTAAACTTCAGCAGACTGAATATAACTTCAGAGACTGTTGTAAATTTATTGTTCCAACATCTAGGAATGGGGTGAAACAAAGACGTTTGTCTTTCCGGGGTTCAACTGTGGAATAAACTCAGAAATAAGGTTAAATTCTTTATTTCTATTTAAAAGCATGATTTATCAGTTTATTTTTGAGTGACATGCAACTTTATAAATTATTTTTCTTCATAAAAGTCACACATTGTGTATGTAGTGGATTTGTTTTTGTTGGTATTTGTATGTTTTAAGGTAACTCTACTTGGAAGTGTACATTATTAGGCGTACAAACTTTGCTTCTGCCTATTTTGTTTTTGTTGCTCGATTGTTTTTTTTCTTTGGAAATGGACAAACTGATTGTGACTGATACAAAACAAAACAAAATAAACTTTAACTGGCTGAAGAGATCTCTGAGAACAGACAGGAAGCAAGATGGATGTCAAATTAGCAGCCATTGACATAGCGCTATTAACGTTGCTTCAGGTACAAACCGAGAGGGTTTGGGGATCGATCCTTGGGGAACTCCGCGTAAATAACTCGTTTATATTTCTTAAGAATGGAAACTGGTTTTAAAGTTTGCTAATTATCATAATGTGATTAATATAATTAAGATTAAATAACTGAATGGTTATTAGCTAGACTTGTTTTCTATGTACAGAAAAACATTAAGTAACTTAAAGTTTCACTGATTATTTTTTATTATCTTTAACTTAATGCTAAGTTTGTGTTCGCGTCTGCAAACCCTGCGCACATCAGCACGCACCAATCAGACATGATGGCATGCGACAGATCTGGTGCTTTAAGCGACATTTTCAACAATCCGTACACACTCTGTGCGTTTACATGGGAGTTTTAATTCCTGTTTAATTCCGAATAAAAGTTAATTCCGCTTTAAACTGATGAAAAACGACAATGTAAACACTTAATTCCTAATGCTAATTTCCATTGGGAATGAAACTTAATCCCGATGTAAGTGTCTGGTTTATTTGCATTTTAATTCCGCACTATTTAATTCTCTGTCATGTAAACCTTCATTCCTCTCTAAGTTAATTTCGGTCGTTCTGAGCATGCTCGTTACCTTGTCCTGTCCCGATGACGCGCGTTGTTTTACCTCCCGTGTTCGGTGGTCTATCTTTCTTCTCCTTCTCAGTTGCTGCAGAAAGTGAAGTAGTATGCTCGTGTTGAGCTGCTAATTCACATTTATAATAAAAATAGCGGCAAAACTGGTACTTATTATGTAGTTTTTACAAGTTACGACTGAAAAGACGAGAAGCAGGGAGCTAACTTTGTTTATTTCCGGTATACGTCATACGTCACGTGGACCCTCTGTCCAATCAGAACCCTTCCCAACCCGCCGCTCAAAAGAGGAATTAAGTGAAGACATGTTTCATGTAAACCTTCATTCGGAATTATTATTTTCATGTAAACTCGTAGGAGAATTCGTTAATTCCGAATTTTTAATTCCGAATTAAAAAACATCATATAAAAGTAGCCATCGTCTTGTAATCTGTTATGTCATGAACAGATGTATGAAAAGGTCAGTTTACAGGCTTCTGTTGGAGCCGTTAAAACCTGACAAAACCAATGACATTTAATCAAAGTGAAACTGTAAATAATGTAAGTTGCTGCTGTTGGATGAATCCACTCCTCTGTCTCATTTAAAGCTAATTAAACCTTTACATTCATTACCTTTTAATGGAGGCTTCCTGAATACACTTCTGTGTGTTTATTTATCCTAAAAGCTGATCAGTTTGATTGGTCTGTCAGGTGAAAGGAGGAGTTTCACGCAGCAGTAGAGACCAGATTCAGGGTAAAAATAAATAAATAAAAACACGAGCTCTACTCCTGAAGCTGTTGGAACGAGTCTATCTGGGTTTCTATCAACTCAGATTATTCAGTAATCCAGGTTTGGACATTAGGACTTCACTGCTTGGCAGGTTTTCACCAGGATTAATGGAAGGAGTGGGAGGAGGTAGAAGGAGGCGCGCCGTTGGGAATCAGTGTGAGGAGGTAGGAGGAGGTGCGGTGTTGGGAATCAGTGTGAGGAGGTAGAAGGAGGCGCGCCGTTGGGAATCAGTGTGAGGAGGTAGGAGGAGGTGCGGTGTTGGGAATCAGTGTGAGGAGGTAGGAGGAGGTGCGGTGTTGTTAATCAGTGTGAGGAGGTAGGAGGAGGTGCGGTGTTGGGAATCAGTGTGAGGAGGTAGGAGGAGGTGCGGTGTTGTTAATCAGTGTGAGGAGGTAGGAGGAGGTGCGGTGTTGGGAATCAGTGTGAGGAGGTAGGAGGAGGTGTGACGTTGGGAATCAGTGTGAGGAGGTAGGAGGAGGTGCGGTGTTGTTAATCAGTGTGAGGAGGTAGGAGGAGGTGCGGTGTTGGGAATCAGTGTGAGGAGGTAGGAGGAGGTGCGGTGTTGTTAATCAGTGTGAGGAGGTAGGAGGAGGTGTGACGTTGGGAATCAGTGTGAGGAGGTAGGAGGAGGTGCGGTGTTGTTAATCAGTGTGAGGAGGTAGGAGGAGGTGCGGTGTTGTTAATCAGTGTGAGGAGGTAGGAGGAGGTGCGGTGTTGGGAATCAGTGTGAGGAGGTAGGAGGAGGTGCGGTGTTGTTAATCAGTGTGAGGAGGTAGGAGGAGGTGTGACGTTGGGAATCAGTGTGAGGAGGTAGGAGGAGGTGCGGTGTTGTTAATCAGTGTGAGGAGGTAGGAGGAGGTGCGGTGTTGTTAATCAGTGTGAGGAGGTAGGAGGAGGTGCGGTGTTGTTAATCAGTGTGAGGAGGTAGGAGGAGGTGCGGTGTTGGGAATCAGTGTGAGGAGGTAGGAGGAGGTGTGGTGTTGGGAATCAGTGTGAGGAAAGAGGAGGAGGTGCGGTGTTGGGAATCAGTGTGAGGAGGTAGGGGGAGGCGCGGTGTTGGGAATCAGTGTGAGGAGGTAGGAGGAGGTGCGGTGTTGTTAATCAGTGTGAGGAGGTAGGAGGAGGTGCGGTGTTGGGAATCAGTGTGAGGAAAGAGGAGGAGGCGCGGTGTTGGGAATCAGTGTGAGGAAAGAGGAGGAGGCGCGGTGTTGGGAATCAGTGTGAGGAGGTAGGAGGAGGTGCGGTGTTGGGAATCAGTGTGAGGAGGTAGGAGGAGGTGCGGTGTTGGGAATCAGTGTGAGGAGGTAGGAGGAGGTGTGATGTTGGGAATCAGTGTGAGGAGGTAGGAGGAGGTGTGACGTTGGGAATCAGTGTGAGGAGGTAGGAGGAGGTGCGGTGTTGGGAATCAGTGTGAGGAGGTAGGGGGAGGTGCGGTGTTGGGAATCAGTGTGAGGAGGTAGGAGGAGGTGCGGTGTTGGGAATCAGTGTGAGGAGGTAGGAGGAGGTGTGATGTTGGGAATCAGTGTGAGGAGGTAGGAGGAGGCGCGGTGTTGGGAATCAGTGTGAAGAGGTAGGAGGAGGTGTGATGTTGGGAATCAGTGTGAGGAGGTAGGAGGAGGCGCGGTGTTGGGAATCAGTGTGAAGAGGTAGGAGGAGGTGTGATGTTGGGAATCAGTGTGAGGAGGTAGGAGGAGGTGCGGTGTTGTTAATCAGTGTGAGGAGGTAGGAGGAGGTGCGGTGTTGTTAATCAGTGTGAGGAGGTAGGAGGAGGTGCGGTGTTGGGAATCAGTGTGAGGAGGTAGGAGGAGGCGCGGTGTTGGGAATCAGTGTGAGGAGGTAGGAGGAGGTGCGGTGTTGTTAATCAGTGTGAGGAGGTAGGAGGAGGTGCGGTGTTGGGAATCAGTGTGAGGAGGTAGGAGGAGGTGCGGTGTTGGGAATCAGTGTGAGGAGGTAGGAGGAGGTGCGGTGTTGGGAATCAGTGTGAGGAGGTAGGAGGAGGTGTGACGTTGGGAATCAGTGTGAGGAGGTAGGAGGAGGTGTGATGTTGGGAATCAGTGTGAGGAGGTAGGAGGAGGTGTGATGTTGGGAATCAGTGTGAGGAGGTAGGAGGAGGTGCGGTGTTGGGAATCAGTGTGAGGAGGTAGGAGGAGGTGTGATGTTGGGAATCAGTGTGAGGAGGTAGGAGGAGGTGCGGTGTTGTTAATCAGTGTGAGGAGGTAGGAGGAGGTGTGGTGTTGGGAATCAGTGTGAGGAGGTAGGAGGAGGTGTGATGTTGGGAATCAGTGTGAGGAGGTAGGAGGAGGTGCGGTGTTGGGAATCAGTGTGAGGAGGTAGGAGGAGGTGTGATGTTGGGAATCAGTGTGAGGAGGTAGGAGGAGGTGCGGTGTTGGGAATCAGTGTGAGGAGGTAGGAGGAGGTGTGATGTTGGGAATCAGTGTGAGGAGGTAGGAGGAGGTGCGGTGTTGGGAATCAGTGTGAGGAGGTAGGAGGAGGTGTGGTGTTGGGAATCAGTGTGAGGAGGTAGGAGGAGGTGCGGTGTTGGGAATCAGTGTGAGGAGGTAGGAGGAGGTGCGGTGTTGGGAATCAGTGTGAGGAGGTAGGAGGAGGCGCGGTGTTGGGAATCAGTGTGAGGAGGTAGGAGGAGGTGCGGTGTTGGGAATCAGTGTGAGGAGGTAGGAGGAGGCGCGGTGTTGGGAATCAGTGTGAGGAGGTAGGAGGAGGTGCGATGTTGGGAATCAGTGTGAGGAGGTAGGAGGAGGTGCGATGTTGGGAATCAGTGTGAGGAGGTAGGAGGAGGTGCGGTGTTGGGAATCAGTGTGAGGAGGTAGGAGGAGGTGTGATGTTGGGAATCAGTGTGAGGAGGTAGGAGGAGGTGCGGTGTTGGGAATCAGTGTGAGGAGGTAGGAGGAGGTGTGGTGTTGGGAATCAGTGTGAGGAGGTAGGAGGAGGTGCGGTGTTGGGAATCAGTGTGAGGAGGTAGGAGGAGGTGCGGTGTTGGGAATCAGTGTGAGGAGGTAGGAGGAGGTGTGACGTTGGGAATCAGTGTGAGGAGGTAGGAGGAGGTGTGATGTTGGGAATCAGTGTGAGGAGGTAGGAGGAGGTGTGATGTTGGGAATCAGTGTGAGGAGGTAGGAGGAGGTGCGGTGTTGGGAATCAGTGTGAGGAGGTAGGAGGAGGTGTGATGTTGGGAATCAGTGTGAGGAGGTAGGAGGAGGTGCGGTGTTGTTAATCAGTGTGAGGAGGTAGGAGGAGGTGTGGTGTTGGGAATCAGTGTGAGGAGGTAGGAGGAGGTGCGGTGTTGGGAATCAGTGTGAGGAGGTAGGAGGAGGTGTGATGTTGGGAATCAGTGTGAGGAGGTAGGAGGAGGTGTGATGTTGGGAATCAGTGTGAGGAGGTAGGAGGAGGTGCGGTGTTGGGAATCAGTGTGAGGAGGTAGGAGGAGGTGTGATGTTGGGAATCAGTGTGAGGAGGTAGGAGGAGGTGCGGTGTTGGGAATCAGTGTGAGGAGGTAGGAGGAGGTGTGATGTTGGGAATCAGTGTGAGGAGGTAGGAGGAGGTGCGGTGTTGGGAATCAGTGTGAGGAGGTAGGAGGAGGTGTGGTGTTGGGAATCAGTGTGAGGAGGTAGGAGGAGGTGCGGTGTTGGGAATCAGTGTGAGGAGGTAGGAGGAGGTGCGGTGTTGGGAATCAGTGTGAGGAGGTAGGAGGAGGCGCGGTGTTGGGAATCAGTGTGAGGAGGTAGGAGGAGGTGCGGTGTTGGGAATCAGTGTGAGGAGGTAGGAGGAGGCGCGGTGTTGGGAATCAGTGTGAGGAGGTAGGAGGAGGTGCGATGTTGGGAATCAGTGTGAGGAGGTAGGAGGAGGTGCGATGTTGGGAATCAGTGTGAGGAGGTAGGAGGAGGTGCGATGTTGGGAATCAGTGTGAGGAGGTAGGAGGAGGTGTGATGTTGGGAATCAGTGTGAGGAAAGAGGAGGAGGCGCGCCGTCTGACGAGGAGGACGAAGCGTTGGCAGGAAAAGCGGCGACTGTTTGTCAAAAGGCCGTGGCGGTTGTGGTGGCGTTGTGGTGAGGCCCCGCCCCCTCGCCGTAGCAGCAGGGAGGGGCCTCCCCACTGGAATGCTCAGCTATAAATCTGTGGTGCATTAAAATTAAAGGACCCACATAAAGATAATGGCCATTCGCTTTTCTCTCCCTCACTTGAATAATAACAGGGTATTACTTAAATAATACTGCGGGCAGGCCATGAAATCGCTCTGTTTTATTTTCCTGAGGGAGGGGGGAGAGATGACCAGTTTACAGGAATTCTGCCACTTTTTCCTCTTTTTTTCCCCATTTTTCTGCCTCCCTGCTTCCAGTCTTCTCCGTGTTTCACCCAAAGTGACGCTTCAGATTTGGAGAAAAGACTGGAAGAATGCAGGAAAAGCAACAGCTATCCCGCCTTCATGAGGACCACACAGCCACAAACACCCCCCCTCGCTAACTTACTGAGACACTTAATAGCTAAATTGAGGGTAAATCATGGAGGAGATTGTGAAACCCCCCCCCCCTCTTTCTCAGACCTTCATCATTTCTCTGGTTATTCAGGCTGACAGCAGGGACTGGCAGATCAATGGCCGCACACATGCACACGTTGACGGCGAAGCCTGGTTTGCCTCATGCATAAATGACGATGTTAAAGAGCAGAACCCAAAACAAAGAGCTCTGAAGACGTCTCATCGCCACTTTTCTTCCATTCTCTGCTCACCTACAACACATCTACACTGTAATGAGGCGAGGTCTTGTTGCCATGCCAACAGAACTCCACACCCGGATCAGCCCAGGCATCACCGGGATCCAGAAAGGTGTCGTCTCTACAGATCTGCCGCGGTTTTGGCACTGGTTTCGTCTCCGCCGTCTCTTACTGGAAGTGTTTTTCTGAGCGCTCAGCATTGCAGGATAACTGCTGGTAATCAGTGTCGCCTCAGCGCAGCAGCTTTTGGGCGTGTGAGGGCATAAAATCCAGGTGAAAACCATTAAACCGATCCCCGCGCTCTCTCTGGCAGGTTTAATTAAAAGCTGAAACAGTCAGCGAGGGGTTGACTTAAACTCCTGGAACATTTGTGAAGAAATGTGGCCAAAAATGAAAGCCATCGGAACATTATCTAATCCTTTGTTTACACCCACAGAGAAGTGTGTGTGAGTGTGTAAAATACTCAGATGGATGTTTACTGACCTGTCACCTCTGCGGTTAGGTTTAGGAACAGAAACGGCCAGGGTAAGGTTATGTAACACCTGCGCAGTTGAGGTCAGAAAAGATCAGAGTAAAACCTAAAAATTATTACTATTAAATTAAAAATATTATTTTATTATTTTTGTCAGTTTCAACTTATGTCATTCAGCTGTTTATTTCCTGTTTAATATGAAGGTATGAATTCGTCTGAGGACGACTGAATGTGCGATTTAGAAACGGCAACGTCTGAAAATCCTGCTCTCATCTCGTCTCTGGCGTAGTTGTGTCATCGTGATAACGTAGATTTTTCTACGTTAAGATCACAGAACGATGCCTGTGGAGGGAAACCGGGACGCCGCACGACGTCTTTGCCTTCCTCTCAACTCGCCTGCGGAAGTTTTTCATCATTATTTTTATGTTTTCCAGTAGGATGCTGATTTGGAATCACCTCTGAGACTATTCATCCCAATCCAAACGTATTTCTAAGACATGCAGGATTAAGTGGACCAACGCGGAGGAGGAATTATCATCATCATCCTTATTTTTTGGTCCATGGAAGACCACACACAACCACGAAGCCTGGACACGAACTTCACCACAGCTTTCAGCTCATAAATGACGCTGCGCTCCGTCGTCTGGTAGATACAATATGTCTCTAATTACTGATTAAAGATCGCAAATCATAAAAACATCCAGCGATCATTAACTGTGAGGCGACTAAAAGATGGCAGCTGCAGAAAGTAGATCCTGACAGTTCAGACCATTTTTATCTGGTCGGGATAAATTCATCTACATCATTTATCACCATAAATTGCAATAAGTTACAGGAACCTCGTTATGACGCCTAGATCTTATGTCAGGTGGTTTCAGAGACTTCCTACATAAACCACTGGATTTTATATAAACATGACCTTTATTCAAGCTTAGACGTGTAACTTGAGGAGTTTTAGAGACCAGAAGGTCGTGATGAGACGGATCTACCGTCTCATGTCTAATGAGACTAATGTCACAAATGTAAAAATATTTCAGACTATTATTATGAGAAACTTGCTGCTCTTCTGTTGGTTTTATTTGGCTGCGGGAGTTTCTGTCCGTTCTGCACGTTAATACGTTAAAATAAACCCACAAACACGGAGCGCTGCCGAGTTCAGCTCACCGAGCGGCTCAGTATTCCTGAAAACCTCATCTTCCCCTCCTCTCCCTGCTCCTCATCCTCCCTCCTGGCAGCGACGCGAGCGCTCTGCAGTAAAATGAGAAAGTTTTCTTTTAAACGTAAATCAAGGCAAATTACGAGGCAGGACTATGAAAGAATTATAGAACATGAAATATTAATCTTTGCCTTAATGAGCTCAGGTCCTCCAGGACCTCCAGCTCTCCCTCTGTTTCCATCCGTGTGTGTGTGTGTGTGTGTGTGTGTGTGTTTTCCTGCGTATGTGTGTGTGTGTTTGCAGAGGGAGTGTGTGACCACCAAAGATACCATTAACACAGAGATAAATATGTAATGAAGGAAAAATCACTTTTCTTTGAGTTTTTTGCATGACTTCACCTTTCCTGCTTATCAGTGTTTTAGACTCGTTCTGACTTGTTTTTAAAGCCTTAACGTTGCATCTGCCAGCGCCAGTATACACCAGTATGCACCAGTCTACGCCGGTATACACCAGTATACACTAGTATACACCAGTATACATTAGCAAACACCACTATACGCCCATATACACCAGTATGCACCAGTCTACGCCGGTATACACCAGTATACACTAGTATACACCAGTATACATTAGCATACGCCACTATACGCCCATATACACCAGTATACACCAGTATGCACCAGTCTACACCGGTATACACCAGTATACACCAGTATACATTAGCAAACGCCACTATACGCCCATATACACCAGTATACACCAGTATGCACCAGTCTACGCCGGTATGCACAAGTATACATATATAAGCCCGTATACACCAGTATACGCCCGTATTCGCCAGTATACGCCCGTATTCGCCAGTATACGCCAGTATACACAAGTATACACCAGTATACATTAGTATACGCCACTATACGCCTGTATACACCAATATACGCCCGTATACGCCACTATACGCCCGTATTCACCAGTATACACAAGTATACATAAGTATAAGCCCGTATACACCAGTATACGCCCGTATACGCCAGTATACACCAGTATACACAAGTATACGCCAGTATACACAAGTATACGCCAGTATACGCCAGTATACACCAGTGTACACCAGTATACACCACTATACGCCAGTATTCATCAGTGTACACCAGTATACACCACTATACGCCAGTATTCATCAGTATACACCACTATACGCCAGTATACACCAGTATACACCAGTATACATCTGTATACACCACTATACGCCAGCATACACCACTATACGCCAGTATACACCACTATACACCAGTATACATCTGTATACACCACTATACGCCAGCATACACCACTATACGCCAGTATACACCACTATACACCAGTATACATCTGTATACACCACTATACGCCAGCATACACCACTATACGCCAGTATACACCACTATACACCAGTATACATCTGTATACACCACTATACGCCAGCATACACCACTATACGCCAGTATACACCACTATACACCAGTATACATCTGTATACACCACTATACACCAGTATACATCTGTATACACCACTATACACCAGTATACATCTGTATACACCACTATACGCCAGCATACACCACTATACGCCAGTATTCATCAGTATACACCACTATACGCCAGTATATACCACTATACACCAGTATACACCAGTATAAGCCAGTATACACCAGTAAACACCAGCATACACCAGTATGCTCCAGTTTGGGCTTTAGGGGAACGTTCACATCAGACTTTTTGGTTTGAAACTTCGTCCGTTTGCTCGGAAAGTCCACTTTATTTTGGGAAACGTGAATTCTGATTCAGACCGAAGAAGCGGACCAAATCCAGGAAGTGGACTACAAAAAGAGTCCCTTCCTGCATTAGACGTAGCATTGCATTGTGGGTAACTACATAGGGATCCACTGCTTCCAGTTGACGAGTTGGCAGCTAAACGTCTCAACGTCGTGCCCGGTCACATGACCCCATTTCCACGACACTTTTGCTTCATGTCTCTGTATGGACTCGTCTGAAAAAACACCTCATGAAAGAGTAAAAGCTCAGACGTTCGTCTGCTTTTATCCACCCGTCATCTGAAACCAGCTTTTATTCGTCTCCGTCTGCCGTCCTCTCTTTTTATTTAAAGAACAACGTGGCTGAGATTCGTGAGGACTGGATCCCGTCTCCTGGAGCAGATGAGTCACGGCACATTTTTATTTCAGTAAAATATTGTTTCTTTGATGAAAAGCACTGAGCTGTGTGTGTGTGTGTGTGTGTGTGGGTGCTGCAGTCATACGTGTGCTCACATTGCTGCATCTTTTTTTCATTCACACTGTGTGTGGTATTCATTCCGTTTATCTGCAATTAAACAATTAACTTAATTGTGGTTGACCAGAAAGCCCCGCCCTCCACCCTGCAGCGGCAAAGCCACCGGGACAACAGAGACGGAGGCGGCCACTTCCTCCACAAACAGCCTTTTAACGCTCCTTTTCCAGGCTTTTCTCTCAGAAAATCTCTCTTTTCATCTGCTTTAAAATAATAAGTCTACTTTTAAAAACTCAGCTTATTTACCGACTTAAAAAAAGAATGTGTCATTTACTGTTTATAAATGCCTGAAATACATCCGTCAGCTGATAAGCAGACAGAACTTCATTTAAACCAAGTGACAAATATTGCAGCAATAAACAGTAGAAATGTCCTGAGAGATGCTGACAGTCACGCAGAACAAAACATGATTATACAATCAGATACTAAATGTTTAAATGTGGAATTATTGTAAACAGTTTTTTTCCTCCAATGATCAAAAGGACTCGGTTTGTTGTTGTTGTTGTTGTCTGATGAGAGATAAACGACATTTCCATCACCCCAAGGACTGCCCAAAAACTAAATATTACAATAAAAACTGTTCATGGAAACATGTTTAATCTCCACAAATGTCACTAAAAAGTCGTTCCGTTCTGATTGGGTGGTTTTTCAGACAGTCAGTTTAGTAGTTTATCGTGTCATGGAAGCTATTTTTCCATATTTAGATGTCACTGGACTTGATGGAGGGAGTCACATCATCAGTTTGCTTCAGGTAAAGATGGCGTGGTGATTGTGGACGGAAGCTGGGATGAAATATTAACCCTTAAAGCTCTAAATCATCACCAGTTTTCCCCAGATCGGTAACTGTGATGGTCATGTGACCCTCCAGCTGGTCTACGGAGGTTTTCCAGCGTTTCTATCCGTCCAGGAGGTTTACAGTCCAGACACAACATGTAGTGTTTATTCAGAGACTCTAGATGGTAAATCCACCATTATTTATCACATCTTCATCACCATCACTACCATGTTGCTAAGAGACCTCTATTTTCACCTGGACATGATGATGAAGACACTTCCTGTCAGACTTTCCACCAATCAGAGAGCTTAAACTGACGGTAACGTCCAATCAGGAGCAGCCAAAGATCAACAAGTGATGAGAAAAGCAGGAAAATAATGATCCTCTATGGCTGGAATAAAGCCAAGAAGACGTTTGGGATGCAGCTGAGGTGGAGGTGCTGCAGTGAGGACAGCAGGTAGATAGTAGCAGGAAGACGTGTGGAAACATGGAAACAGTGTGTGTGTGTGTGTGTGTTTCAGACAAGAGAATGATGTGAAGATGAGAAAAGGCTTGGTCACTGCTGATCTATGTGTGTTATTTTCTTCTTCTGGTTGCTCTTTATGCTGCTTTCTGTTCCATTTGCATCATTTTAGCCTCAGAATCTGACAATTTTTCTTATGATTGAAAACAACTGAATCTAAATAGATGTAAAAGATTATTTAATAGTTCCTGTTCTGTTTATGCAAGGCTGCAGAAACTTAATGAAGATTTCAGAAAACATCCTGAAACCATCTTATCTCCCATTAGGAAGGCGTTTTCCGCCCAGTTAAAGTCCATGGAACCTGCTGGGCAGCCGCCCCACAATAAACTGCAACGAGTCGTCTTGTAAAACAGACATTTTAATAGCTTTGTTAATCATCTGTCATGTTAAATCATCAGAGATTTACAGACAGAAATAAAAAGTCTGCATTGTGGTCATAGTTCAGCGATGTATAAAGTAACACTGCAGGGGCGGTTTCAAAGCCCGATTAATGGACTTCACCGACACGGGGACCTGAGACGAGGCGTCTCGCGTGTCCATCATGGACGACGGCGTCAGTCACGACCCGTAACGCGGTAAAATGTCGAAAATCTGACATTCAGGATTTAAACCAGCTGGTTCTCTCTGTTTCCTCTACTTCTGTGTTTATTTGTGGTGGTGCAACCCAGCTGATGCAGTACTGGTCACATGACAACTTACTGATCTAAACTCCCACATATCCAACACCATGAGGGATCAATGATCCAGAAAAATGTCCCAAACAACATCTGCATGCATCAGAGCATCTGTAGAAACATCTGCATGCATCAGAGCGTCTGTAGAAACATCTGCATGCATCAGAACGTCTGTAGAAACATCTGCATGCATCAGAGCGTCTGTAGAAACATCTGCATGCATCAGAGCATCTGTAGAAACATCTGCATGCATAAGAACGTCTGTAGAAACATCTGCATGCATCAGAGCGTCTGTAGAAACATCTGCATGCATCAGAGCGTCTGTAGAAACATCTGCATGCATAAGAACGTCTGTAGAAACATCTGCATGCATCAGAGCGTCTGTAGAAACATCTGCATGCATCAGAACGTCTGTAGAAACATCTGCATGCATCAGAGCGTCTGTAGAAACATCTGCATGCATCAGAGCGTCTGTAGAAACATCTGCATGCATCAGAGCGTCTGTAGAAACATCTGCATGCATCAGAGCGTCTGTAGAAACATCTGCATGCATCAGAGCGTCTGTAGAAACATCTGCATGCATCAGAGCGTCTGTAGAAACATCTGCATGCATCAGAGCAACAGTAGAAGTAGCTTTGAATGCATCTCTTTGGCTTCACCTTTAGAAATCAGATGTTTTGTTTTTGAAAGATTGTAAGAAACCTTTAACATTATGATGCTGTTTTAAAAATCTTGTCTAAAAACACTCATAATTGTCTGATGAGATGTTAATTAATATGATTTTTTTTTTTATCATTGCATGGGTAAATGGTTCTTATTGGCAGCAGGGAGGCTGTTTGATCGTGTTGCAGAACATTCCTGTGGTTATGTTTATGTTTCACCTTGTTGAAACTGGTCTTCTTTTATTATTTGATCCTTTACTCAAAGTCTGCGTTTAATACTGCTTTAAACCCCCCTGTTCTTCCAGAGATGCTTTAACTCTTGATGTGATGGATTAGACAAGGTGTTGGAAACGTTCTTCAGAATCTCCCGTTCCACCCATAGACTGTATATAAAAGATGGGCGGAGCCTCCGTGACGTCACCTGTAGGTTTCTGAAGAGCTGAACTGAAGCTCGGTGGGCGGTTCCTACCATCGCCATCTTGGCAGCGTCATGCGTGTCGTCTCGCCCGGAAAATACAAATATGGGCAAAGAGGTGGAGCTGAGAGGGGGGCTGTGAGCGTCATGGTGGATGATTAACATCGAGCGAACTCCGAGCTTTCTGTAGCTAAGAGCTAACCGAGCTAACCCGGAGATAACAGGAGCTAACCAGCTAACGGAGGTAAGCGGGCTAAAGCTAAGTCACGTTGTTAACCGGCTAAAAACCGCGGTTGTTCTACGCTAGTCTATGGGGATTTGCTCTGTTTTGCAGCCCCTAGTGGATGAAGGGGGAACTGCAGTTTTATGCACTTCTGCATAGGCTTCACTTTTAACCGCCAGTGGTTGCTGCTTGATTCCACCTCATCACCATGAGAATCTCCCAAAGCTGCTCTGCTGGATGTGGATCTGGTGACTGTGGAGCCGTTGGAGGACAGTGAACTCATCGTCATGGTGGAGATGATGTGAGCTTTGTGACATGGTGCATCATCCTGCTGGAAGTTTCCATCAGAAGATGCTACACTGTGCTCAGAAAGGGATGGACATGGTCAGCAGCAGGACTCAGATCCTGACGGCAGGATGGATCCATGTCTTCTTCATCCTGATGCTCAGCTTGAACCTCATCATGTCTACATGGCAACATGCATCACGTTGCTGCCGTGTGATTGGCTGGTCAGATATTTGTGTTAACCAGCAGGTGAACAGATGCAACCAATGAAGTGGAGCTGATTCTTTCCATGTTAATCTCTGAGTTCAGGTTGCGTAAGACACTAAAACTAAGTGGTGAATAAAGACGTTTTGAAGCATCTTCAGGTCAAACCAAGACACAAAGAAGTTGCAGCAGCTGTTACTTCTTGTTCCAGTCCACCACTCCTGGGGTCTCGGCCATGACGAGCGGTCATACACTCACTAAAACACCGTCGACGTGAAGCAGAAATCAATTTAGCAAAAACAGTAAAGAAATCATTTATAAGGGCAGACGCTGCCAAATTAGCTGTGGGGAGCGTACGCCGTGGAGCGTACGCCGTGGAGCGTACGTCGTGGAGCGGACGCCGTGGAGCGTACGCCGTGGAGCGTACGCCGTGGAGCGTACGTCGTGGAGCGTACGCCGTGGAGCGTACGCCGCGGAGCGGAGCGTACGCCGTGGAGCGTACGTCGTGGAGCGTACGTCGTGGAGCGTACGCCGTGGAGCGTACGTCGTGGAGCGTACGCCGTGGAGCGTACGCCGTGGAGCGTACGTCGTGGAGCGGACGCCGTGGAGCGGACGCCGTGGAGCGGACGCCGTGGAGCGGACGCCGTGGAGCGTACGCCGTGGAGCGTACGTCGTGGAGCGGACGCCGTGGAGCGTACGTCGTGGAGCGGACGCCGTGGAGCGTACGCCGTGGAGCGTACGCCGTGGAGCGTACGCCGTGGAGCGGACGCCGTGGAGCGGACGCCGTGGAGCGGACGTCGTGGAGCGTACGCCGTGGAGCGGACGTCGTGGAGCGGACGCCGTGGAGCGTACGTCGTGGAGCGTACGTCGTGGAGCGTACGCCGTGGAGCGTACGCCGTGGAGCGTACGCCGTGGAGCGTACGCCGTGGAGCGTACGCCGTGGAGCGGACGCCGTGGAGCGGACGCCGTGGAGCGTACGTCGTGGAGCGTACGCCGTGGAGCGTACGCCGTGGAGCGTACGTCGTGGAGCGGAGCGTACGCCGTGGAGCGTACGTCGTGGAGCGGCGCCGTGGAGCATACGCCGTGGAGCGGACGCCGTGGAGCGTACGTCGTGGAGCGTACGCCGTGGAGCGTACGCCGTGGAGCGTACGCCGTGGAGCGTACGCCGTGGAGCGTACGTCGTGGAGCGGAGCGTACGCCGTGGAGCGTACGTCGTGGAGCGGCGCCGTGGAGCATACGCCGTGGAGCATACGCCGTGGAGCGGACGCCGTGGAGCGGACGCCGTGGAGCGGAGCGTACGCCGTGGAGCGTACGTCGTGGAGCGTACGTCATGGAGCGTACGCCGTGGAGCGTACGCCGTGGAGCGGAGCGTACGCCGTGGAGCGTACGCCGTGGAGCGGAGCGTACGCCGTGGAGCGTACGTCGTGGAGCGGAGCGTACGCCGTGGAGCGTACGTCGTGGAGCGTACGCCGTGGAGCGGAGCGTACGCCGTGGAGCGTACGCCGTGGAGCGTACGCCGTGGAGCGTACGTCGTGGAGCGGACGCCGTGGAGCGGACGCCGTGGAGCGTACGCCGTGGAGCGTACGCCGTGGAGCGTACGCCGTGGAGCGTACGCCGTGGAGCGTACGCCGCGGAGCGGAGCGTACGCCGTGGAGCGTACGTCGTGGAGCGTACGTCGTGGAGCGTACGTCGTGGAGCGTACGCCGTGGAGCGTACGTCGTGGAGCGTACGCCGTGGAGCGTACGTCGTGGAGCGGACGCCGTGGAGCGGACGCCGTGGAGCGGACGCCGTGGAGCGGACGCCGTGGAGCGTACGCCGTGGAGCGTACGTCGTGGAGCGGACGCCGTGGAGCGTACGTCGTGGAGCGGACGCCGTGGAGCGTACGCCGTGGAGCGTACGCCGTGGAGCGTACGCCGTGGAGCGGACGCCGTGGAGCGGACGTCGTGGAGCGTACGCCGTGGAGCGGACGTCGTGGAGCGGACGCCGTGGAGCGTACGCCGTGGAGCGTACGTCGTGGAGCGTACGCCGTGGAGCGTACGCCGTGGAGCGTACGTCGTGGAGCGTACGCCGTGGAGCGTACGCCGTGGAGCGGACGCCGTGGAGCGGACGCCGTGGAGCGGACGCCGTGGAGCGGACGCCGTGGAGCGTACGCCGTGGAGCGTACGCCGTGGAGCGTACGTCGTGGAGCGGAGCGTACGCCGTGGAGCGTACGTCGTGGAGCGGCGCCGTGGAGCATACGCCGTGGAGCGGACGCCGTGGAGCGTACGTCGTGGAGCGTACGCCGTGGAGCGGACGCCGTGGAGCGGACGTCGTGGAGCGTACGCCGTGGAGCGGACGTCGTGGAGCGGACGCCGTGGAGCGTACGTCGTGGAGCGTACGTCGTGGAGCGTACGCCGTGGAGCGTACGCCGTGGAGCGTACGCCGTGGAGCGTACGTCGTGGAGCGTACGCCGTGGAGCGTACGCCGTGGAGCGGACGCCGTGGAGCGGACGCCGTGGAGCGTACGTCGTGGAGCGTACGCCGTGGAGCGGACGCCGTGGAGCGTACGTCGTGGAGCGTACGCCGTGGAGCGTACGCCGTGGAGCGTACGCCGTGGAGCGTACGTCGTGGAGCGTACGCCGTGGAGCGTACGCCGTGGAGCGGACGCCGTGGAGCGGACGCCGTGGAGCGTACGTCGTGGAGCGTACGCCGTGGAGCGGACGCCGTGGAGCGTACGTCGTGGAGCGTACGCCGTGGAGCGTACGCCGTGGAGCGTACGTCGTGGAGCGGAGCGTACGCCGTGGAGCGTACGTCGTGGAGCGGCGCCGTGGAGCATACGCCGTGGAGCGGACGCCGTGGAGCGTACGTCGTGGAGCGTACGCCGTGGAGCGTACGCCGTGGAGCGTACGCCGTGGAGCGTACGCCGTGGAGCGTACGTCGTGGAGCGGAGCGTACGCCGTGGAGCGTACGTCGTGGAGCGGCGCCGTGGAGCATACGCCGTGGAGCGGACGCCGTGGAGCGGACGCCGTGGAGCGGACGCCGTGGAGCGGAGCGTACGCCGTGGAGCGGAGCGTACGCCGTGGAGCGGAGCGTACGCCGTGGAGCGTACGTCGTGGAGCGTACGTCGTGGAGCGTACGCCGTGGAGCGGAGCGTACGCCGTGGAGCGTACGCCGTGGAGCGGAGCGTACGCCGTGGAGCGTACGTCGTGGAGCGGAGCGTACGCCGTGGAGCGTACGTCGTGGAGCGTACGCCGTGGAGCGGAGCGTACGCCGTGGAGCGTACGCCGTGGAGCGTACGCCGTGGAGCGTACGTCGTGGAGCGGACGCCGTGGAGCGGACGCCGTGGAGCGGACGCCGTGGAGCGTACGCCGTGGAGCGTACGCCGTGGAGCGTACGCCGTGGAGCGTACGCCGCGGAGCGGAGCGTACGCCGTGGAGCGTACGTCGTGGAGCGTACGTCGTGGAGCGGACGCCGTGGAGCGTACGCCGTGGAGCGTACGCCGTGGAGCGGACGCCGTGGAGCGTACGTCGTGGAGCGGACGCCGTGGAGCGGACGCCGTGGAGCGTACGCCGTGGAGCGTACGTCGTGGAGCGGACGCCGTGGAGCGTACGTCGTGGAGCGGACGCCGTGGAGCGGACGCCGTGGAGCGGAGCGTACGCCGTGGAGCGGAGCGTACGCCGTGGAGCGTACGCCGTGGAGCGTACGCCGTGGAGCGTACGCCGTGGAGCGTACGCCGTGGAGCGTACGCCGTGGAGCGGAGCGTACGCCGTGGAGCGTACGTCGTGGAGCGGAGCGTACGCCGTGGAGCGTACGTCGTGGAGCGTACGCCGTGGAGCGGAGCGTACGCCGTGG
Organism: Telmatherina bonti; assembly: GCF_933228915.1. Taxonomy (NCBI): domain Eukaryota; kingdom Metazoa; phylum Chordata; class Actinopteri; order Atheriniformes; family Telmatherinidae; genus Telmatherina; species Telmatherina bonti. The sequence goes on from NC_136613.1 coordinate 6,006,155, forward strand.
AGCGTACGCCGTGGAGCGTACGCCGTGGAGCGTACGTCGTGGAGCGGACGCCGTGGAGCGGACGCCGTGGAGCGTACGCCGTGGAGCGTACGCCGTGGAGCGTACGCCGTGGAGCGTACGCCGTGGAGCGTACGCCGCGGAGCGGAGCGTACGCCGTGGAGCGTACGTCGTGGAGCGTACGTCGTGGAGCGGACGCCGTGGAGCGTACGCCGTGGAGCGTACGCCGTGGAGCGGACGCCGTGGAGCGTACGTCGTGGAGCGGACGCCGTGGAGCGGACGCCGTGGAGCGTACGCCGTGGAGCGTACGTCGTGGAGCGGACGCCGTGGAGCGTACGTCGTGGAGCGGACGCCGTGGAGCGTACGCCGTGGAGCGTACGCCGTGGAGCGTACGCCGTGGAGCGTACGCCGTGGAGCGGACGTCGTGGAGCGTACGCCGTGGAGCGGACGCCGTGGAGCGGACGCCGTGGAGCGTACGCCGTGGAGCGTACGTCGTGGAGCGTACGCCGTGGAGCGTACGCCGTGGAGCGTACGCCGTGGAGCGTACGTCGTGGAGCGTACGTCGTGGAGCGTACGCCGTGGAGCGTACGCCGTGGAGCGGACGCCGTGGAGCGGACGCCGTGGAGCGTACGCCGTGGAGCGTACGCCGTGGAGCGTACGCCGTGGAGCGTACGTCGTGGAGCGGAGCGTACGCCGTGGAGCGTACGTCGTGGAGCGGCGCCGTGGAGCATACGCCGTGGAGCGGACGCCGTGGAGCGTACGTCGTGGAGCGTACGCCGTGGAGCGTACGCCGTGGAGCGGACGTCGTGGAGCGGACGCCGTGGAGCGTACGTCGTGGAGCGGAGCGTACGCCGTGGAGCGTACGTCGTGGAGCGGCGCCGTGGAGCATACGCCGTGGAGCGGACGCCGTGGAGCGGACGCCGTGGAGCGGAGCGTACGCCGTGGAGCGGACGCCGTGGAGCGGACGCCGTGGAGCGGAGCGTACGCCGTGGAGCGGAGCGTACGCCGTGGAGCGGAGCGTACGCCGTGGAGCGGAGCGTACGCCGTGGAGCGTACGTCGTGGAGCGTACGCCGTGGAGCGGAGCGTACGCCGTGGAGCGTACGCCGTGGAGCGGAGCGTACGCCGTGGAGCGTACGTCGTGGAGCGGAGCGTACGCCGTGGAGCGTACGTCGTGGAGCGTACGCCGTGGAGCGGAGCGTACGCCGTGGAGCGTACGCCGTGGAGCGGAGCGTACGCCGTGGAGCGTACGCCGTGGAGCGGACGCCGTGGAGCGGACGCCGTGGAGCGGACGCCGTGGAGCGTACGCGACGCCGTGGAGCGGACGCCGTGGAGCGTACGCGACGCCGTGGAGCGGACGCCGTGGAGCGTACGCTCCGCCGTGGAGCGTACGCCGTGGAGCGGACGCCGTGGAGCGGACGGCGCGTCCTGATGCTGCACACGGACACACCTGCAACACCCTCCCAACATGTAGAAATGCCTCCGTCACCCCCCCCCCCCCCCCCCCCCCCCCCCCCCCCCCCCTCAGCGTGAGGTTGTGTATGTGCCGCAGATGGGACACACATGTGGTCTGTGGTGGCAGGCCAGCTGGAGCCTGAGGTTGGTGGGGGGGGGGGTCTGAACACACATACACCTCATTTCCACATGAATAAATCACAAGAGCTTCGCCACAGTGTCTCTGGAGAGGTTGCAACATGGGCATCTCATGGAGGAGCAGCGTCCTCCAAGCCGCCCCGAAACCCCAAAAAACTGGAACCCCTGAACGAGCCACGAATGATTAGTGAGCCGGAGGAACTGGGATGATTGAATATTTGCCAGTTTGTAATGTGGAACATATGGAGCTGGATGGAACTGGAATGGTTTCGCGGTGGCGGGTCAGAAAAACCGTGAACCGGACCGAAGCCAGTCAGTTCACACTGCATGTTTGTGACCTTTGACCTTCTGAAGTCAGTGCAAATGTCTGGAAATCACTCACACAAAGTAAATCTGCACAAAAATACACAAACATGAATATTTAACGTGGTGTTCAAACAGGCGTCGACGCATAAAAATATTTATTTTCATAAAATACGCTTAATGTTTTCAGGAGCCGCATTGTTTTGTACATACATGATGCGTTCAAGTGCTGGTGGAAAGCTGGGTCATCCGGGTTTCCATGGAATTTTTTCTCCAGTTATTTCAAAGTGGAAAAAGATGCTTTCTGACAGAAGAGTTTGTCCTTCATCATAGATATATACAATATAGATTTCATAGCGTCATCAGGGACGAACTTTTCTGTCAGAAAACATTTTTGTCATTAGGATCAAATCAGTTTAATTATTTTAGGTTAATTCAAAGAACCAACAATAAAATAATGAAATTATCTTTTTAAAAAAAGAAATCCTTTTAGTAAATATAAGATATTTTATGAAAGTAAACATTAAAACTTTGTTTCATACTGATTTAGATGTAGAGTTAAGGTGGGTTGAGTGATGAATTATGTACTATTGTCATACGTTGAAATAATAAATAATAAGCAGAAAAGTCAGACTTTGACACACCCAACTCACAGCAAAAAAAAAAAAAAAAAAGGGGGAAAATATGGAAATAAATTTAAAGTAAGAAAATTATTAAAAAAAAAAAAAGAACTAAAATAAATCTTGGATAATTATGATTAAAGATAAAGATAATGCTTAAATAAATACATTCATTTGAAAATAAACAAGTGGACAAGCTTGTTATTCTATTTTGTTTTGCTATAAGTTTATTTATTTATTTGTTTGTTTGTTTGTTTGTTTACTGCCTTTTAAGTTTCCCAAAGCTTCTACTTTCTGATGCTGCATTCAGTGACGATGGGAAATACGAGTTTATGGCTTCTGGCTCAAATTAGCTCATTTCTTTCTGAGCTGAACTGATGGGAAAAAACAAAAAAGCTAAAGTTAATATTTCTGAGGTTCTTTGAATGCAACACGATGCAAAGTAGGTGGAGATAAAGATAAAAGGAAAAATGTAAAAACGTTTTTTTAAACATCGTGCTGCTTAAGTTTTAACATCCAGTTTTAACCAAGCGAGACGAAGTTCTGGAGGAGAACCTGGTGAAGAAAAGCCAGGAAGGAGGCGAAACGTCCGGCATCGATCTCCCTCAGACCCCACCGCCCTTCTCAGAAACTAATGGGGCATTTCCTCCGATGCCACACCACCCAAGATCTCTGTTTACTCCTGAGGGACACGCAGGGACACACACACATGTCCACACACACACCAGATCAAACGGCAGTCTGAGGAAATGCACACCAGCTCGTGGTAATGACAGACGTGGTGTGTGAGGGCGGACGGCGGCGGTCTGGGAAGAAGCGCGTGTTTTCAGACAGGATGTGAGGGCGGTGAACGTCGATGGAAGAGAAGGATCCAGTTGTCAGACGTGTTCTGGAAACGCCAGCGGCTCGGGGAAAACCCGAAGCCGCTCGCCGCCGGGTCTTACCTGAGCATCCTGCGGCAGGTGCAGCACGGTGTGCAGCCTCTCGCTGTGATGGTGGCGGGACTCCTCCTCGTACGCCAGGTCTCTGTCGGCCTGCGGCAGCGTCAGGAACCTCCGGATGGTGCACAGGTTGTCCCACAGCGTCCGGTTCTCCGGGCTGGGGTTCTCCTTCCACCGGAGCAGCTCGCACAGCCAACCCTGCCGAGGAAGAGGAAGATGAAGATGAAGATGAATCCAAACATCTCACGTCACGCTTCCCCCAACAGACGAGTTTGGGATGGAAGGAGGACGCGGCTTCAAACGCCGCAGGTTTGATGAGGAAGATGACGGAGAGGAAAGATGAAGGCTGGGTTCTGTCTGCTCGACTGCTTCGGTTTGACGCCAGCTGTGGCGTTGGACCCGCCTCCTCGCGCCGCTAACAGCCTGATCGTCTCGCTCGCTGCTCGCTCTTCGTCCCAGCTGCAGCAGATGTGCGCACTGAGCCGTGACCCCGCACACGTGCACACATCGTGCACGTGCATCTCCACGCGTCGGGGCTCGGACACGCTGCGGTGTCCAGCTAGGCTCCAATCCTGCAGCTTTTCTATGCTTCCCTGCTCCAACACACCTGACTCAGATCAGTGAGTCTTATGTAGAACTTCATAGGCTGTTGGAGCCATTAGTCAGGTGTGTTGGAGCAGGGATGCAGCATGCAGGACTGCGGCCCTCAGACTGAAACATCCCTGATTGAATTCTGTGTGTTTATTCAGTTCCAGTTCCAGTCGTCTTTAGCATCGCCGTGACGTCTAACAGGGAGATTGTTAAAAAGGTGTTTTCGTGGTAATGAGTACATCAGTAGTAGTACTATAGTATCTGTATCACTAGGGAGTTCCGATCCGATACCGATATCTGAAACTTGGAATACCAGACCTGTTTATGTGAACATTATTGTGACTCTGGTTATTACTGCTGTTATAACCGTGTCAGATGTCATCAGGTTGTAATAAATGACCCATCCTTTCTGAAGTTACCTCACCAATACAACTATAATAACATTACAGATCAAACTATTTCAACAAGTTTTATTCTGATTTGGCACATTTTACCTAAATACAACTATAAATGTGTGATTTTGGAACAAAGATTTCACTTTTAGTGTAACAAAAACTGTCACATTTTAACATTCAAGGCATTTATTTCCTTTAAAACACGTCAGAATCATGTCATCAAACACATCTGCACTGGCTTGACTCGTGTGGTATCGGTACACTTTTATTAATACCAAGTACGAGTACACACACTTGGTGTTGAGCCGATATCGATACTGGTATCAGTGCATCCCTAAGTATGATTATTCAGTACTCATCCACCATGACGCTCACAGCCCCCCCTCTCAGCTCCACCTCTTTGCCCATATTTGTATTTTCCGGGCGAGACGACACGCATGACGCTGCCAAGATGGCGATGGTAGGAACCGCCCACCGAGCTTCAATTCAGCTCGTCAGAAACCTACGGGTGACGTCACGGAGGCTCCGCCCATCTTTCTATATACAGTCTATGGATCAGTAGCTTGATCGTATTTTATAGCGTTAGCAGGAAAGTTTCTCCTCATGTAAACTCTGACGATCTGACTCGTTTACTGCAGGCTCGATACTGACACTAACTTTCGCATGAGCACTTATTTTCAATACAGAAACTTTTGATTTGTACATAAATGGTGCTCCATTTATTTAAACATATATTCTACAAATTTCAAAGGCTTTTATGATTAAAACGCAGCTGGTTTTATTTCATTACAGGAAAACTAGTTTGGGCATTACATGATGAGCCAGCTTTACCAGCGTGGCTACGTAAGAGATGTGTGGAAGTATGACGACGTATGACAACATTCAAAATGAACGTCCGCGTGTACGCACGTAACGGAGCATCAATGCCTGTCCACTCACCTGACTCTTGTTGGCGGCCACCTTGGCGAACAGCGCCTGCGACACCTTGGCTCTCTTCATCTCCTGCTGGATCTCATCGTAGATGCCGGACGTGATGTTGACCAGCGACTCCAGCTTCAGAGGGAGGTCCGCTGCCGGGCCTGAAGGCTTCGGCTGGGCCGGAACATCAGCAAGCAGGAGAAAACACAAGTTTCAGCCTCAGCTTTACATGTCGAAGCTGCAGTGAGACGTTATCAGCCGATGATCGGGTCTCAGAAGACACATCTGCAGCACACGTCTCCACATGTTTACAGATCGAAGTCATTAAGTCCTTCTCTTTTGTCTTTTTTCTGTTGTTTCCGTTTGAACGAGCGTGTAGCGGCTCCCGCAGAGCTTGTATACACAGCGTTTGAAGTCGTCGGCGAGACATGTCGAGACGAGCGCGCTCACATTCCCTCAGTGTAAACGATGCTGAGATAATTTCACTTAGACATAATAAGAGCAGAAGTTCAGCCTGAGCCTCGCATGACATCACAGCGGCTTCGCTGAATGGCTAGAGGAGGGCAGTTTCCAAATGCTGCTTTAATGTTTCCAGCGAGCTCATACCGAGGCTTTCAAGCTGTTTTTTACAGCGCCGTGTGTCTGTGTGTGTGTGTGTGTGTGTGAGCTTTGTGAAGAAGGCTAAAGGTTGAAGGTAACTCACAGAGTTGGACATCTTGGTCTTGTTCTTCCAGATGGAGGCCCAGGTATCAGGGGTGATCTGGTCATCCAGGCTCCTCTCCCACACTTTCTATGCACACACACACACACACACACATAATCAAACATTTGTATGATTTGTGATTAAAACCCCACTGCAGTTAGAAACAGAGACACATAGCGCTGCTTCTGATTGCCAGAGCTGGTAATTCCTGGTCCAGAAAGCCTCCTCCCTGTCCATTTATACACCTCATCTTAAAACCCATTTTTATTCCTCGGCCTTTAACCCAAGTAAGACGGTTTCTGGTCAGTGGGCCTTGTTTTTAATATTGGTTTTTACTTACTATTTATCCAGTTTGTTTTATTGTTTTAATTCCGTATTCCTTGTATGGACTCTTGTTTTATTGTGTTATTTATTTTCACTTGAACTGATTTATTCTGTTTTAATTTGGTCGATTGTGTACAGCACTTTGTTTCAACCAAGCAGCAGCCTCCGCTGGTTGATGGTGATGGTAGGAACCGCCCACCGAGCTTCAGTTCAGCTTTTCAGAAACCTCCGGGTGATGTCAGAGACTCCGCCCATCTCTTTATATATGGCCTATGGTTTGAACTCTGGTTGTTTTAAAGGGCTTTATAAATAAAGTTGAGTTGAGATGAGAAAGTAGAAGTCCTACCATGTTTTTGGATCTACCTGTACATTTAGAACAGGTGTTTTCACTAATAGGCTCGTTTACCTGGTAAATAAACTCTGCTCAGTAAATTCAGCTGGTTTGGTAACTGGTGGGAACAGCGGACTTGTACTTTCTGGACCAGGAGTTGCTGCCTGTGCTGATTGCTAACCTGCGAGAGGCGAGCAGCGGCGGGGTTGGAGGAGTTGGAGGCAGGAAGGCCGACGGACGGGTTCATGGTGCGCTCTCGCTCCTCCTGGTAGATGCGGTCTCTCTCGCTCTCGGGCAGAATGAGGAAGTTCTGCATGGCTTTCAGATTGACCAGCAGAGACTGCGAGGCTGTGCGGGGGTCCTCCTCCTTCCGCAGGATCTCTGACAGCAAACCCTGAGCAACACAAACACAGTCACGTCTCCACTGAGAGCCTTTCGTCTCCGCGTTTCCCTCATAATAAACATCCAGCAAAATGTTTGGCTTCGGCCTTTTCACTCTTTATTTTGTTTAAAGCATTAAAACCAAAAAATAAAAAATTCCAATCACAGCCTGGTTTTTGCTGCTGATCAGCTGCAGCTACAAGCATTTTGCTTTGTACTTGTTTATTTTCAGCAGTGAGCTGAAAGCTTCCAGACTGATGCACATTTCAGACTCCTGGAAACAGAAAAAGGTAAAAAACAGAAGAAAAAAAAACCTAGTGTTGTTTGTTCATGCATACAGTATGAGCTACACTTTCATTTCATATTTGAAATTACATATTTTATTTAATTGTAAAAAAAAAAAAGATTAAATAAAAAATTTATCATGATTAAAAATGCATCTTTTTAATTTAATTTCTATAATTAGATTAACTAAATATGAGATAGATACCAGAATATGGCATCTATTAAAGCGATTGTGGCGATTGTATTTTAGTACCAAACGTTAGCGCTGTGACGGATTTGTTTCCAATTTTTTGGGTGCCGATTCGATTTAAACTGCGATTCTCACAATTTTTAGATTTCAATTAGGAAAAAACAACGCAGCAGCCAGACCATCATTATGCTGCTATTATGCCCAAGAAAACACATAAAAAGATCAATAAAAACAACAAAAATGACAAAAATTTTATAATGGATTACTTTTATTTGGAAAAAAAGAAACTTTAAAAAAAGAATATCGATTTTAAAATTGTGAAGCAAAAAAGTCCTGATTTTCTTACTAACTTTATACCCAGTCCTGGCTCCCTTACCTGCCACCAGCTAATTTTAATTTTACAGAGAATGCAGATGCAGAAAATTTTTATAGTATAACAAAGATAATTTAACGTTTCTGTCCGGAAAGAAAAATTTGTTTTAAGCATAAAACAAATTCGCTGAATCGAGAAAAAAAAAAAAAAAAAAAAAAAAATTAAATTGTAAAGAAAAAAATTCAGATTTCAGATTTTTTTTTATTTTAATTTTCTCACTCCTACTAAACGTGATGTTTTATCGCCCCAAACGGTCTGAATTTCTAACACTAAACACTACAAGAAAGTTTCATAATGGCATGAATTTTATAATGATGTCATCTTACATTATAAAATATTTAAAATGTTCATTTTTAATGGTTTGTTTGACAGATTTATGTAGTGTGATGGCGGCTAGGAGAGATTCCTAATGCGATGTTTTTAACAAATGAAACTTTTCCCCACTGTTTCCCCGACGCTGACTCAGGCGTGGGATACCACCGCGGCTACACTGTTAGCGCCACGCCTTCAAAATAATTTCACATGGAGAACGTCAAAATGTTCTGCAGTCATTTGAACTCAACACACGTCTTGTGTTGTCTTAAAGCTGCATTAAGCCTCCACAAGCGCTGCAGGATACTCTGCTGTCCGACATCTGCGCTGCACGTGAACGCAGCATGCTGCAACGGTGAGAGGGGCGGAGCCTAATTTAACTTAGTTAAGACCACAACGAGGGGAACTTGGATAAAATCCGACAACGTATTACGTGTTTCTGTGGAGACGAAATCTAGCAGCTGATTCGTTACTTTAGATTTCCACATTCCAATAAAGATACTGATAATAAACGACAAACGTGAAGATACGCAACGTTAAGTAATTGGTGCTAACGCTGCTTTAGGCTAAAGAAGATACACCGGTCAGCTTCAACAACGCAAGAACCGGAATGTTTAAGGATTGTAGTTTCACATGAGCTCATCATATATTTGCTTGAAGTAAAAATCAAACCGAGGAAGAATCGGTTACAGTGTGATTTGTGATTGGTATACATATATATACAGTTGTGTTCATATGTCTTCATCCCCTTTCATTAAAGAAAAGGCTGAATTTACAACAGTCGCTCAAATAACTGGAGACTTAAAAAAAGGAACAATAACTAAAAATTTGCAAAAATATAATTTAGTAATATAAGACACTGTTTTTTCATTTAATTAAGTTGAAGAAAAACAAACAAACAAATGGGTCCTGGACAAATGAGAGACTTTTCTGTTGAACAGTGGGACAAAATACCTGCCAACAGGTGCAGAAGTCTGACTGAGAGGAACAGAAAACACCTGACTGGAGCGGAAACATTAAAGGATTCTTCAACTAAATATTACTTTATGACTGATGGAATATGTAATAAATTATCTTATTTGTTTGCTTTAAAAAACAATATTTCTATTGAACAAGATTTAGAAAATAATGTCATGATTTTCATAAAATTTTTATTTATTATTACTTTAGTCAATTTCAGCTTATTTTACAGGCAGCTGTTTTTTTTTCCTTCTTTAATGAATAAATATGAGCACAACTGTAAATATATATTTTTTATGTATATATTTATAATATAAAAACTCTGTTGTTCTTCTTGTCAGCTGCAGAATTAATTTATTTTGACAATAAACAAAAGAAAAGATAAAGAAAACTACTGAGGGGTCAAGCGGAGCCTTTTCTCTACAAAGCCCCTCTTGGTGCAGAAAATGTCATTCTGCACAGGAAAAGGTTAAAAAAGGGAGAGAAAAAAAGCAGAGTTTACAGAGATGAAAGGACAGAAATGAGGGACAAGCAGACAAGCAGTGACTTAAAATATCATTTCGGCTTTAAAAAGTCTGTTTGTGTTTACAGTATTTCCACATTGCTTGGACTGAAGCGACTGAACACACCTGGCCTCTGAACCAGTAGGTCTGCGAGCCCAGTGCATGGATCTAATGGGGCGTGCAGTTATCAGCTTAGCACAGCCTGAAGGCATCAGGTGTTTGTGCTGCTGCGAGGGCGGAGGAGGAGACTCAACGAGCCAGCAAGCAGCCCCGCCATGCTTCCTCTGAAAACACCACGAGGAGGGTGGACACAATGCCGTCTGCTCATGCAGGGAAAGTGAGGATAATCTGCTTTGTATTGACAGGATCAATCGCTTCCCATCCTGCGAGCATCACCTCGCTCTCCCCCTGATTTCCCACCTGCCTGCTGACCTTCTGGGGTTTCCTACCTGTGTACGGTTAAAAGCGACGCGGGCGAACACGGCCTGAGAAACGCTGGCTCTCTTCAGCTCGTCTCTGACCTGCTGGTAGATTTCAGAGGAGACTTCAGCGGCCGAGGGGTTGCTCCCAGGATGCTCGCCTCCACCTTTAGAGGAGCCGCGTGGGATGGGCGGGTGGTTGAGGAACTGCTGGTTGAGGGCTTGTGGGTGTTGATGTGCCAGCAGGCGGCTCACCGCGAGCTGCTGGTTGATGAGGTGGGCCATGGCGAGCTGCTGGCGAACCAGCTGAGGGGAGAGTTGCGGGGAAAGCAGCCCACCTGGACCCAGCAGGGGCTGCAGGGCTCCGGGCGGAGGTGGCGGGGGAGGCGGAGGCACCTGCCCCGTACGGAGAGGAGGGCTGTGATGGAGGGGGCCGTGAGGCGATGGTTGTTGCTGCGGAGGAGGAGGCGGCTGCTGCGGCGGCGGCTGCTGCGGCGGCGGCGGCGCCTGGGGATCTCCGGATCCGGATTTCAGAAGGGGGCTTCCGGCGTTCAGGTGGCTGAGCTGAGCCAGACCGGCGAGGTGAGGAGGAGGTCTCTGACCCAGCATGCAGAAGTCAGTCATGCTGTCCCTCTCCACTGGAGAGAAGAGAAGACGGGTCAAGCACGCCGTCACCAAGGCAACAAGGAGAGACCGAACACGAGGCTTACCTTTAATGTCAGCAGCGTCTCGTCCGGGCCACATCTTCTCCAGGTAATCACCTGAGCAGCAACACACAGTCAGAGATGCAGGTCGAGTTGCAGGACGGAAAGCTGCAGCGTGTGTGTGTGTGTGTGTGTGTGTGTGTGTGTGTGTGATTCTGTTGCCAGATAAGACCCTTAGATGTTCGTCTCTGATGATTTAATTTGTCGAAGGACACGGAGAGACGCCTCAGCAAAGTCCTCACCTTTGATTTTCTTGTACTTCTTGTACCAGCGTCCGAACTCCTGACATTTGGCCGTGGAGACGTTGGCGTAGTAGGAGCTGTTTACGATGGAGGAAATCATACTCTGCCAGGGAGAAGCAGAGAACAAAGATAAGTAATGACCAACACAACACCAAATGCTTGGACTCACGTAACCACATGGCGCACACACACACACACACACACACACACACACACACACACAATGGAAAGAAACATTAATCACGACTGGAAGCCACCCATGGAAACACGAGCCGGAGCAGCAGAGAGGGAATCTCCCGCCGCACACATATGCTTGCAATTGATGCGGCGATCAACACCCCCGGCCATGCAAACACTTCGCACACATTCGATTTACCTTTTTTTGTATAGCGCCACTTCACAACAGTGCTGTCTCAGGACAGTTTACATCCACATCATGTCAAGCCAATTCATACATATCCTATAATAGAAACCAACTGATTGCATCGAGTCATGACTTGGATCCAATCCTCCATCCTGAGCTGCACGCGGCGACAGTGGGAAGGAAAAAACTCCCCTTTAACAGGAAGAAAAGCTCCGGCAGAACCCGGCTCAGGGAGGGCAGCCATCTGCCTCGACTGGTTGGGGTGGAGACGACAGGAAAGAGAAGAGCAGCTGCTTGTGGACGCGGGGGAAGGTCTTACCTGCGATAAGGGACACTCTTTGGCCAGAGTGCTTTGGTTCATTTCCTTCAGCAGCTCTTTGAGAGCGTTCCTGACGGTCGCGTGGTTCCACTGCTCGCAGGGAAGATCCTCCAGCTTTGAAAAGCTGCAGCAAACCCAAAAACACGCAGGGATCAGGCATGTCTTCGTGAACCAACTGATCACACAGCTGGATATTATCAAACTACAGAGGTTTATTTTCATGTTTATGTAGTTTAGATCTTAGTTTTGTTTTCAGTGATCATGCAGGTTAACCCTCCCCGCCTCCCGCCATCAATGAAAATCCAGAAAGACAGAGTTTGTTTCAGGACATCTGAAGTTTTAGGGAAAGTTGCAGATCCATTTATTTTCACTTCCACTCCTCCTGCTTTCTTTGGTGTGTGTTGCTGTGTGTGTGTCAGAGAGGGAAAGCTGAAACTACAGATGCACAAATACAGACGAAACAGAAAGCGGTGGACGCCGAGCTGAGGAGGAAAACGTATTCACACCATGCAAAGCAATGCTAAACGCTAACATTAGCTTCATCTCATTCCAGTCATGTGTTTGTCTTCATGTTTTGGTTCAGACTCAGAAAATAAGGAATGTTTAGGAGTACAAAGGATTGTTGCGACTCTTCCAGACCAGTATTGCTCTTTTTTTTTTAATCTTACAAACTACAAGGGCTCAGATAAGAACCCACTGATGATGGCACGATGCTGGTGCCTTTAACCCCATACTGTATGTTTGGACATGTATGCTAAAAGTAGTTTAAAACATATTAAATAATTTCCCACTCAGCATTAAATAAGGTCGTCAAGCCAAGTCGGAAACTTTGGCCGTTGTAACTCAAGAAGACAATTACATTTCTTTTAATCTGATGGCCCAGATTCCTCCTGCCAGTCACCAAAACAAGCATGTTTTTAGCGTCTCGGTGCTAAAGTTCAGCCAGGATCGTCTGTTCAGCAGCTGCGTTAGATACAATAGTGATGGTTTATAAGGTCTGAGGAGCATGTTGGAAACTGACCGCCGCGACGGCGGCGATGCGCTCTGCAAGGTAAATACCTTCCTGCTACAAGCATGTTGGCACCGATGAGTCCCATCAGCAGAGGTGGAAACTCCTGGTCCAGAAAGTAGAAGTCCTGCCATGTTTTTGGATCTACCTGTAGCCCCCTTCTGTAGATCCATTTAGAACAGGTGTTCTCACTAACAGGCTCCTTTACCTGGTAAATAAACTCTGCTCAGTAAATTCAGCTGGTTTGGTCGGAACAGCTGCCGGACCGGACTTTTACTTTCTGGACCAGGAATTGCCGCCTCTGTCCATGGCATATTCAGACTGCGTCATTTGTGGCGCGGCCCGGAGTTACATGACCTTTTTTCCCTCGACCCCCCCCCCCCCCCCCCCCCCATGATCCTAATGTATCTCTGTTCTTTTCCGTTATCAGGCGGCGCCGGTAAAACTGGCTGCGTGGCTTCAGTTCAGCTTGGTTCTGTTTTATTCTCTTGTCATTAATGTTACTTGTCTGTATGTCAAACCTTAGATGGGCTGGCTTGAACTTTGAATTTCCCCTCGGGATGAATAAAGTATCTTTGATTTGATTGATCAGCAGAGGCGCCATATGGGGGGAAAGTTAGGTAGATTCTAAGGGCTCCACAACTTGATAGGGGCCCAAAAAGAACTTGAAGTAGTTGAAGCAGAAACAAAATGTGGTGGGGTCTCTGCCGTTGTCTTTCATAGGACCCAAATGTCCTGGCGGCGCGCCTGCCAATCAGTTCATGTAAAAATCCATCTAACGACAATTAGATTGATAATAATTACCTTTAGATGGGAACTTCTGTAAAACTAGATGCAGCCGGGATCTCGTCTGTTAAACAGCCTAAAACCTCCGACTGATCATCATTCACATCCACTCCAGATCCATCACATGGACTCCAGATCCATCACATCCACTCCAGATCCATCACATGGACTCCAGATCCATCACATGGACTCCAGATCCATCACATGGACTCCAGATCCATCACATCCACTCCAGATCCATCACATGGACTCCAGATCCATCACATGGACTCCAGATCCATCACATCCACTCCAGATCCATCACATGGACTCCAGATCCATCACATCCACTCCAGATCCATCACATGGACTCCAGATCCATCACATGGACTCCAGATCCATCACATCCACTCCAGATTCATCACATGGACTCCAGATCCATCACATCCACTCCAGATTCATCACATGGACTCCAGATCCATCACATGGACTCCAGATTCATCACATGGACTCCAGATCCATCACATCCACTCCAGATTCATCACATCCACTCCAGATCCATCACATGGACTCCAGATCCATCACATGGACTCCAGATCCATCACATGGACTCCAGATCCGTCACATGGACTCCAGATCCATCACATGGACTCCAGATTCATCACATCCACTCCAGATCCATCACATCCACTCCAGATCCATCACATGGACTCCAGATCCATCACATGGACTCCAGATTCATCACATGGACTCCAGATCCATCACATGGACTCCAGATCCGTCACATGGACTCCAGATCCATCACATGGACTCCAGATTCATCACATCCACTCCAGATCCATCACATCCACTCCAGATTCATCACATCCACTCCAGATCCATCACATGGACTCCAGATCCATCACATGGACTCCAGATCCATCACATGGACTCCAGATCCATCACATGGACTCCAGATTCATCACATGGACTCCAGATCCATCACATCCACTCCAGATTCATCACATCCACTCCAGATCCATCACATGGACTCCAGATCCATCACATGGACTCCAGATCCATCACATGGACTCCAGATCCATCACATGGACTCCAGATTCATCACATGGACTCCAGATCCATCACATCCACTCCAGATTCATCACATGGACTCCAGATCCATCACATCCACTCCAGATTCATCACATGGACTCCAGATCCATCACATGGACTCCAGATCCATTACATCCACTCCAGATCCATCACATCCACTCCAGATCCATCACATCCACTCCAGATCCATCACATGGACTCCAGATCCATCACATCCACTCCAGATCCATCACATGGACTCCAGATCCATCACATGGACTCCAGATCCATCACATGGACTCCAGATCCATCACATGGACTCCAGATCCATCACATCCACTCCAGATCCATCACATCCACTCCAGATCCATCACATGGACTCCAGATCCATCACATGGACTCCAGATCCATCACATCCACTCCAGATCCATCACATCCACTCCAGATCCATCACATGGACTCCAGATCCATCACATGGACTCCAGATCCATCACATGGACTCCAGATCCATCACATCCACTCCAGATCCATCACATCCACTCCAGATCCATCACATCCACTCCAGATCCATCACATGGACTCCAGATCCATCACATCCACTCCAGATCCATCACATCCACTCCAGATCCATCACATGGACTCCAGATCCATCACATGGACTCCAGATCCGTCACATGGACTCCAGATCCATCACATGGACTCCAGATTCATCACATGGACTCCAGATCCATCACATGGACTCCAGATCCATCACATGGACTCCAGATCCATCACATGGACTCCAGATCCATCACATGGACTCCAGATCCATCACATCCACTCCAGATCCATCACATGGATTCCAGATCCATCACATCCGCTCCAGATCCATCACATGGACCCCAGATCCATCACATGGACTCCAGATCCATCACATCCACTCCAGATCCATCACATGGACTCCAGATCCATCACGTCCACTCCAGATCCGTCACATGGACTCCAGATCCATCACATCCACTCCAGATCCATCACATGGACTCCAGATCCATCACATCCACTCCAGATCCATCACATGGACTCCAGATCCATCACATCCACTCCAGATCCATCACATCCACTCCAGATCCATCACATGCACTCCAGATCCATCACATCCACTCCAGATCCATCACATCCACTCCAGATCCATCACATCCACTCCAGATCCATCTCATGGACTCCAGATCCATCTCATGGACTCCAGAACCATCACATGGACTCCAGAACCATCACATGGACTCCAGATTCATCACATGGACTCCAGATCCATCACATCCACTCCAGATCCATCACATCCACTCCAGATTCATCACATCCGCTCCAGATCCATCACATGGACTCCAGATCCATAACATCCACTCCTGATCCATCACATGGACTCCAGATCCATCACATCCACTCCAGATCCATCACATGGACTCCAGATCCATAACATCCACTCCAGATCCATCACATGGACTCCAGATCCATCACATCCACTCCAGATCCATCACATGGACTCCAGATCCATCACATGGACTCCAGATCCATCACATGGACTCCAGATCCATCACATGGACTCCAGATCCATCACATGGACTCCAGATCCATCACATCCACTCCAGATCCATCACATGGACTCCAGATCCATCACATGGACTCCAGATCCATCACATCCACTCCAGATTCATCACATCCACTCCAGATCCATTACATCCACTCCAGATCCATTACATCCACTCCAGATCCATCACATGGACTCCAGATCCATCACATGGACTCCAGATCCATCACATCCACTCCAGATCCATCACATCCACTCCAGATCCATCACATCCACTCCAGATCCATCACATGGATTCCAGATCCATCACATCCACTCCAGATCCATCACATCCACTCCAGATCCATCACATCCGCTCCAGATCCATCACATGGACTCCAGATCCATCACATCCACTCCAGATCCATCACATGGACTCCAGATCCATCACATGGACTCCAGATCCATCACATGGACTCCAGATCCATCACATGGACTCCAGATCCATCACATGGACTCCAGATCCATCACATGGACTCCAGATCCATCACATCCACTCCAGATCCATCACATGGACTCCAGATCCATCACATGGACTCCAGATCCATCACATCCACTCCAGATTCATCACATCCACTCCAGATCCATTACATCCACTCCAGATCCATTACATCCACTCCAGATCCATCACATGGACTCCAGATCCATCACATGGACTCCAGATCCATCACATCCACTCCAGATCCATCACATCCACTCCAGATCCATCACATCCACTCCAGATCCATCACATCCACTCCAGATCCATCACATCCACTCCAGATCCATCACATCCACTCCAGATCCATCACATCCACTCCAGATCCGTCACATGGACTCCAGAACCGTCACATGGACTCCAGATTCATCACATGGACTCCAGATTCATCACATGGACTCCAGATTCATCACATGGACTCCAGATCCATCACATCCACTCCAGATCCATCACATCCACTCCAGATCCATCACATGGACTCCAGATCCATCACATGGACTCCAGATCCATCACATCCACTCCAGATCCGTCACATGGACTCCAGAACCATCACATGGACTCCAGATTCATCACATGGACTCCAGATTCATCACATCCACTCCAGATCCATCACATGGACTCCAGATCCATCACATCCACTCCAGATCCATCACATGGACTCCAGATCCATAACATCCACTCCTGATCCATCACATGGACTCCAGATCCATCACATGGACTCCAGATCCATCACATCCACTCCAGATCCATCACATCCACTCCAGATCCATCACATCCACTCCAGATCCATCACATGGACTCCAGATCCATCACATGGACTCCAGATCCATCACATGGACTCCAGATCCATCACATCCACTCCAGATCCATCACATGGACTCCAGATCCATCACATCCACTCCAGATCCATCACATCCACTCCAGATCCATTACATCCACTCCAGATCCATCACATGGACTCCAGATCCATCACATGGACTCCAGATCCATCACATGGACTCCAGATCCATCACATCCACTCCAGATCCATCACATCCGCTCCAGATCCATCACATGGACCCCAGATCCATCACATGGACTCCAGATCCATCACATCCACTCCAGATCCATCACATGGACTCCAGATCCATCACATCCACTCCAGATCCATCACATGGACTCCAGATCCATCACATCCACTCCAGATCCATCACATCCACTCCAGATCCATCACATGGATTCCAGATCCATCACATCCGCTCCAGATCCATCACATCCACTCCAGATCCATCACATGGACCCCAGATCCATCACATGGACTCCAGATCCATCACATCCACTCCAGATCCATCACATGGACTCCAGATCCATCACATGGACTCCAGATCCATCACATGGACTCCAGATCCATCACATCCACTCCAGATTCATCACATGGACTCCAGATCCATCACATCCACTCCAGATCCATCACATGGACTCCAGATCCATCACATCCACTCCAGATCCATCACATCCACTCCAGATCCATCACATCTGCTCCAGATCCATCACATGGACTCCAGATCCATCACATGGACTCCAGATCCATCACATGGACTCCAGATCCATCACATCCACTCCAGATCCATCACATGGACTCCAGATCCATCACATGGACTCCAGATCCATTACATCCACTCCAGATCCATCACATCCATTCCAGATCCATCACATGGACTCCAGATCCATCACATGGACTCCAGATCCATCACATGGACTCCAGATCCATCACATGGACTCCAGATCCATCACATCCACTCCAGATCCATCACATGGACTCCAGATCCATCACATGGACTCCAGATCCATCACATCCACTCCAGATCCATCACATCCACTCCAGATCCATCACATGGACTCCAGATCCATCACATGGACTCCAGATCCATCACATGGACTCCAGATCCATCACATGGACTCCAGAACCATCACATGGACTCCAGATCCATCACATGGACTCCAGATCCATCACATGGACTCCAGATCCATCACATCCACTCCAGATCCGTCACATGGACTCCAGAACCATCACATGGACTCCAGATCCATCACATGGACTCCAGATCCATCACATGGACTCCAGATCCATCACATGGACTCCAGATCCATCACATCCACTCCAGATCCATCACATGGATTCCAGATCCATCACATCCACTCCAGATCCATCACATCCGCTCCAGATCCATCACATCCGCTCCAGATCCATCACATGGACTCCAGATCCATCACATGGACTCCAGATCCATCACATGGACTCCAGATCCATCACATCCACTCCAGATCCATCACATGGACTCCAGATCCATCACATCCACTCCTGATCCATCACATGGACTCCAGATCCATCACATCCACTCCAGATCCATCACATCCACTCCAGATCCATCACATGGACTCCAGATCCATCACATCCACTCCAGATCCATCACATGGACTCCAGATCCATCACATGGACTCCAGATCCATCACATCCACTCCAGATCCATCACATGGACTCCAGATCCATCACATGGACTCCAGATCCATCACATCCACTCCAGATCCATCACATGGATTCCAGATCCATCACATCCGCTCCAGATCCATCACATGGACCCCAGATCCATCACATGGACTCCAGATCCATCACATGGACTCCAGATCCATCACATGGACTCCAGATCCATCACATGGACTCCAGATCCATCACATGGACTCCAGACCAGAGTTTCCTGTTTTTATCCGAACATAAATCATTCCTACTCTCAGCACTATGCATACCAAAGCTTTGCAGTTGCCATGGATACAAATAAAAAGATCATAAACAAACCTGGCCAGTATGTGCCTAAACAATAAGAAATAAAACGCTATCATCTGGACTTTATCTGGCTTTATCTCTGCATCAGGATTCGTTCTGCTTGAGTTTTCTCTGGAATCGGTGTTTCCCGACACGTCAACTGTTTCTACGGCAGATAAACTGTTTCTGTGTTTCTGCTGTGATGTCAGCAGGACCAAATGTCTGATACTTCACTGTTCCCGTGAAACGCAGTCGTTCTTTTCACTCCTAAACCTGAAAAGTGTCAGAAAAATGGAGCGTCTCATTTCAACATGTGAATCAGACCTTTGCAGCTGGATGCGCAGCGTGACCATGTGGTAGACTTCCATCAGCATGTCGGCGACGGTGGCTTCTGGAGCGTCAGTCAGAAAGTGGATGGGCAGAGGGTTCCACCTTCCCACCTTGATGATACCTGCACAGAGACACAGTAGACTGCTTGATGAAAACCCCTGTGTGACGATGTAAAGATTTGGTTGTTTGAAGGTTAAAGGAGCTCCATCATGGTGGATTCCTCTGTAATCATGCCGATAAAACAAAAATCCCATTTTTAATGATTTTTAAGGAGTCATGATAGTAAAATATAAAGATTTCCTGCAGCAACAAACAATAATTTATGATTTTCTAGCAGTTTTTATGACACGATGTGGCTACAAATGTCACCAGAGTCTCTATTCCCTCATTAAATCAGTTTTCCTGCTGATCTTTGACATAAACAAGACTCTAATAATCACCTAAAACCTGACAGTCTGATAGTTTTTACATAAAAAATAACTATTTATCTTCAAATATGTATATATATATATATATATATATATATATATATAGTATGATATTACATTGTATGGTATCATCTAATGCTGTCTCATATCATTTTACATTATATTGTATTATATTTTATGATATCAGATAGAATTGATCACAGTCGTATCTGATATCCGACTGGCTGTATCCAAACGTCCGTCTTTACATGAAACCCCAAATCGTCCTGGAGGTCTCCTGCAAAAACGTCTAAAACTTTTTATTTTTAATAATACAAGCCGTCTTTGAGCTCAGACACACACACACACGTATCTGTCCTTTACACACCAGAACACACAGATTCATACGCAGGATGAGCTGAAACTGTGAAAACTAAACAAAGCTAATCCCATTACCATCCTCTAAATGAGATCCAGACGGGTCCTGAAACGTCTCCCCCGTCTGTTTGTCCCTCACATCCCCCTTTCCTTCCTCCCTTCCCCTCCATTGCCTCGCTTCACTCGGGCCGAGTCGTGTTCTTCATTATTTGGTCATGCAGAGGCAGCGACATTAAAAACGCCACGTAGAGAACGGACCGAGCTCCTTCTGGGCAGACAGAAACCCAGGAGGAACCTCAGACCACCATGGAGATATCTGAGACCCCAAGCAGAAGCAGAAAACACTTCTCTTTTTTAAACATCCGCTTCTAAACATCATGTGAGATAAATGAGATAAATAAAACACGTTTTATTTCAATATTCTGCTGTTTTTTCTCTAAAAAGCTTCTTCTCCTGTTATTATTTATTTCCCGCCTTCCTCTCTAGCGAGCAGCATCTGCACGTCTGGAAATAAAGCTAATGCCCAGCTGGGTGGAAGCAAACGGGTGAATAAGCAGACAAACACAAACTCACAGAGGACACATGACAGCACACGGAGAAGTGGACATGCACCGGCTCGCATGCGAACATGCACACGCTCGCAGCGGGATGCATTAATAATTCATCCATCATTCTTGGTCTGCTGTTCAATGAGCTCTGCTTCTTCTGCAAATGTAAGAGCAGGAATCATTGTTCCCATTTCCACATTAAAATTCCACCTCCCGGAGACGGGCTTTCATGTGGCCGGCTGGTGGCTTGGCTCATGTCTCCGAGCCCACACTGATGTCTCCGACTCCTCTCATCAACACTCGTGTGTGTGTGTGTGTGTGTGTGTGTGTGTGTGTGTGTGTGTGTGTGTGTGTGTGTGTGTGTGTGTGTGTGTGTGTGTGCGCGCACACGTGTACGCTCAGTTATCCCCGTGCTACGGTTGGTCTTAATGGTTGCAGCAGCCTCCATCCAAACTGGTTCTGCCCCTGGCACGTGCTCAGGGAAACCCCGCACGCAGCATGCCTGACTCATCCCTGTCGTCCACAATTAGTTGTTCCTCCCCATCCAAGTCAAGACGAAGCTGCAAACACAAACCTCCTTTTGGCGTTACTCGTCTGGTTTTCAGGGGTAAGGTGTCTCTCCTCCTTAAAGTGGAACTATTCTGTGCATTTCAGGCTAATTTATTTTTATTTCTGAGACCAGAAGGGCTGGGATTGATGGAGTTATTGTCACAAATGGCTTTATTTACTTCAGACCGACCCTCTCCGTAGGCTGTCAGATCAGCCTGCGGGCAAAACGAGTGGATTGAGACTCTTCCGCATTAAGCCCCGCCTCCCGCCACTGCGCTACATCGGGAGCGCGCACCGCACCTGCTTTCACCGTCATTGTAACATCTCATAAACAGAAGGATTAGGCTCATATGAACTCAATAAAAAAAACAAAATACAATGTCAACACATAGCATCCAGCCCTACATGTTGGAACCTGAATCAGAGCCTGAAAACGAAGTGGAAAACAGCAACCCACAGCAACGAATGCAGCAGGATGTCTCTGTTTGGTAAACTCTCCAGCCATCGTTGGAAATAACTTTATCCCACGTTTTCCACCCGCCTGATGTATTTGTACATGTCCTTGTTAACCAGTAGAAGGTAACCAATCACCCAACCTTATCCCCCGGAACGTCACAAGGATTTCCAAGTAGAAAAAACTCTCTAAAACCACGCGTTTTTTGTTGCCATGGAAACCGAATGCAGCGCGTGCTGGAACTCAAACTCAAACTCAAACATGCGTTTAGGTGATAAAAAAACAGTGCCGTTCACATGTCTGATGAGGATTCAACACTGTAACACTGTAGAAAGCTCAGAAAACTCCAAATATCATCATAGGACCCCTTTAAGGTTTCATTTGGGGCAAAGTGGAGGATTTGGAACTGGGTTTGATTAAAGTTTTTTTTTTTTTTAGATGAGTCAATTTTGTTGTTAAATTTAGCCAAAATGAGTCAAATATAAGAGCAACATTTGAGCTCCCATGATGTTTTTTTTTTTTACCCTCATTGGCTGTTTTTTTAACCTTCATATTTTACCTTTCACACCAAACTTTTGATACTTTATGCAGACAGTAGTTATGCATACTTCTTACTTAGCTTAAAACCCTCTTGTGCAAAATCAATTTAATTCAACTTTATTTGTATAGCGCCACTTTACAACAATGTTGTCACAGGACACTTTACAGACACGAATCAACATACACATCATTTAAAGCCAATTCATACATATCCTATAAAAGAAACCAACTGATTGCATCGCGTCATGACTTCGATCCAATCCTCCATTCTGAGCTGCACGCGGCGACAGTGGGAAGGAAAAAACTCCCCTTTAACAGGAAGAAAATGTTTTGGGGTTTTTTTTTTATCTCCTGTCCCCTAATGGATACCAGGAAGCAGAAAACTGCGCTACAATAATTTTGAGCTGCCACATGGTAATAAATGATAAAAATACAAAAGATAAATTGTTTTTTAAAAAAAAAAATTCACAAGGCTGTGTTGACACACTAAACATTAAACTGTTCAAAATGCATAAAATCCAAGCAGGAAAATTTTTGTTTTTCATGTAAAAACCACAAACATGTATAAAAAATGTTTATATGACTTAGAATTCAGGTATAAATAGTTTATTCTCAAAACCATGTTACCAAGTTCGAAACATGTATTTAATCACCAGCATGCCGCGATGTCTCAGGTGGTTTTTGTACAAATATTTGCAAATGTTTATCACCACAAAATGTTGCTTAAATTTTTTAAACAACAGTTCCTGTCCACGAAAAGACAAAGAGGACGCCACAGGTTGGACATGTCCGGGGTGTGTTGGTCCTCCTGTCCACCAGGAGGCAGCATCTCAATCTGCGTTTGTTGATTTTAGTCACACACACAACTTTTCTTACGCAGCAACTAAATATGTCATGTCCGCATCTTATTATTTGATTGGTTGATGTGGTGAATTTTTCCACCAATAGGGAAAGAGATTTGTTTTACTATCATTGCTTAAATAATAATTGGTCATTTTTACTGTTTCTTTCTCCACAAAATGTGACTAAAATACACAGAAAAGGGTCACATTTTAAAAAAAAAAAAATCTTAACTGGTTTTACTGGTCTGTTAACACAATGTGTTCAGGTGAAAAAAGATCCTGGCTTCAGGTGAGAGCTTTGTTGCTTTGTCTGGGGAACGACTGAGTCTGGTGGATATTTATTGCCATAATGTGCATCCTTCTACCTTTACCTGGCGATATAAACCAAGTCTTTCTTGCAGCCATCACATAAAGTCTCACCCCTTCTAAAGATTTGGCTCTTTTAGACGTGAATTGGTTCTTCTCTTAGAGGCGGCTCGTTCGTGAACAACACATCATTACCAGTTATCAGCCTGCGATGTCTCCATCTAGAAGCTGTTCGGTGAAGCTCGTACCGGAAGGAAGATGATTTTAAAAGATGTTAAAAAGATGTCAGAATAAAGACGTAGAAGGGAAAAGCTCAGACTGTCTTTATCATCATAAGCCATTAAGAATGCCTCCAAGAGGCAGCGAGACCTCGTAACAGGCGGAAGTTTCTGACTCTTAAAAAGAAAATAGCTTTGCATTAGTGCTGGGCGATATGATGATATACAGTATATCCTTTGACAGATGGAAATTGTCTTTTGTTTCATATGAGGCTCTATCGTTTGTCGTTTTAAGGTCCTTACTGCAGTATTTTATGTCAAGATGCGCTTTACGGCACGCTGCAATACATGGAGGAAGACAGACGTGTTTCAGAGGATAATTCACTAAAAGATGAGCAGCCAACCCAACCTGATGAGCTTGTTCCTAAAAGAGGGAAATATCTGTCTGGATGCAGTTTGGATATAAAAAGACCGACGTGGAACCGACAACAGACTAGCTCACAGTCCCAACAACGGACTCTGACACAACTAACTCATTTTATCACCTGCAGGAATCAGGATAAAGAATCCAGAATAAAGAAAAGAGTCAACGTGTAAAAGCAGCAAAAGCAGCGTCAAGTGGAGACGAAAGCTCGTAATAAACTCCAGACCAAACGCTGCAGCAGGTATTTACCTGTGGAACGTCATACGGCCATAGTTCCCCCAGATGGAAGGAGATCCCTGCTGCTGTTGCCTAGCAACATCTGACACATAACTGATGACTGACACAACATTACACAGTTTTATATCATTATGGGATGTAAAATGAGCCGATCGGGATGTGAGGCTTCGTTTTGCATCGATAATGAAGCGGTGTGTGTCGGTGGCTTTGCCTCAGATGTCCGGTGAGCAGCTGACCCACTGACTGACCCTTCAGCATGCGTTCGACGTGGCACTGTTAACCGTTCGCTCACTCGAGCCGTAAAGTACAGGTCTGCTCCCATCCAGTCTATAAAAGCCTTCAAACCCTTATAATTGAAATAAACAATATCATCCAGTTAATTACTGGTCTGAGCTAATTAAAGAAAGGCCGTGGTCCTTTAAATACACCGCTGGGACACAAGAATGCAGGACACAATTCAAACAGGGAGAAAATAGCTGAGACTCTGTGTAATTTTGGTTGTGAACCGCAGGGAAAAATGTATAATTTAAACCAGAAATTATTCATTTAACATAAACGCTTGTTTTAAAAAACAAAACGTATTCATTTGAGAGAAGCTCAGGAGGAGTGTGTGTGTGTGTGTGTGTGTGTGTGTGTGTGTGTGTGTGTTTTGTCTGAGATGTTCCACGCTGAGTGTAAGTGTGTGAAAATAAAACAAAAAGCCTCTCTGGATGGTAAAAGGGAGTGTCGGTGTGTGTGTGTGCACGTGGAGGTGAACGTCGCTCTGAGTTCTGTTTGTGTGGAGTTGAGACGTCGCGTTTGGTGTGTGTTGATGTGGACGGCGTGTCTCGCCACTTTTCCACGCACCGATCAGAGGCGGGGACCTCCATCGACACTTGGCACTAACACAGAGGCTAAAAGTGTTACTAATGGCGTTCATCTGCAAGCCGTCGCCGCCGTAGCGCTCTGCAGGACAACGCACGTCTGGCTGTTGGTTTTCCTTTAACAGCCTGTTAACTGCAGCTCTACTTTTACTACCAAACGGCTCGCAGGGAGAGTTTTTACTTCACATCTGACACGATCAGATGCATAAAAACACCAGGAAACAGCCTGTTTGTGGCGTGACTCAACTTTTACCTTTCCTTCGTTAGAGACAATTATTGATATGGTATTAGCTCTGAAAATGATATCAAATAAATACAGTTAAACTAAATTAGCAAAAAAACCAAAACACTATAAATACATTTTTATTTTGAAAAAAGATAAATAATGTGTATATGCAAGAATTAAAATGGTGAATTGCATGAAATCTTGCAGTCAGTCGGGATTAATCACTGTTTTGTCTTTAAAATGAGTGCTTTATGGAAAAAACGTGGTAACTTTTGGTTTACAAACAGTCAACAAATAAACAGCTTTTTACAGCAGTTTTCTCTTCATATGGTGCCAGTTAAAATAGTTCTGGTAAAACTCGTTTTAGATCAGAGATCAAACCCGGTCCTGCAGGGAAGGTGTCCTGCAGGTTTTGGATGCTTTTCTGCTTGCTGATTCAAATGAAATTGATCTCCAACAGCTTCTGCACAAGTCTGGTAATGATCCATTTATCTGATCAGGTGTGTTGCTGCAGGGAACCAGCAAATCCCTGCAGATCGCTGCAGATCCATGTTTTATAGGACACATCATGAGATAAACCCTCTTCTAAGGCTTTACCCAGATTTCTTGCCCATTAATTCTCTAAATTTACTCTCATTTCCTTTCTGTTTAGCTTAACTGGACAAAATTTTGATTCAATAACTAAAAAAATTTTTTTTATTTATTTATTTTCATTTTTAGCCTGACAACACCCAAGAACTCTATCTATCTATCTATCTATCTATCTATCTATCTATCTATCTATCTATCTATCTATCTATCTATCTATCTATCTATCTATCTATCTATCTATCTATCTATCTATCTATCTATCTGTAACATACACAATAAGTTACTTATAACAAATTAAACTCTAAAATGTCTAAAATGTAGACAATCTGTCAGAGGAGTTCTGATCCTCATCAGAGAAACTTTTGGGAAAGTAAAGCTTTGGAATCTTATATATTTTTACTACAATCAGTCAGTTTTTATGATAAAACCTGGCTTTCAGTTCCCAGACGGGAAGCTGTGAATAGTAATAGTGATCATGCTCTTCCTGCCTTCTCACTTTTAAATCACAAATCATGGCGGTTTAACAAACTGCAGGATGTATCAATCACATCACATATTGATAATGGAGGAGATAAAACCATTTAAACCATCAACTACAGATGATACAGATTTATCTTTTTCCTGCTCACCTGGTTGCTGACACATGGCGAAGCAGACACTAAGAGAATAACACAACTTTCTCATCCATGTTTCAGACAAATTAGGCTGCATTCCCATCAGGACAGTCCGCTAGACTCGGTCCAATTGGAGACTCGGTCCAGCTGTAGGGGGGTGTATCCATGTGGACCGAGATCGTGTTCACACTTTGGTCAAACCAGTCAAACCATTAGAATAATATCTCCCCATTCCCACCAGAGGTGGCGCTGCACTAGTATTTAGCAGAAGAGAGGACCACACCGGCTTGAAGAAGAAAACTCCGTTTCCTCCACCTGCCAGTTAAACATGGAGACCAAACTATGGCTGTTTTGGGTTTTTATTGTGTCTTATGCAAGTATACTGCAGAAATCCACTGCAACAATGGAGGCAGTATGAACACCAGTCGAGGCAGAGGACCCTTAACGCCATCGCTATGGATTTACCCACAATGCAATGCTACGCCACATGCAGGAAGGGACTGGTTTTGTAGTCCGCTTCCTGTATTTGGTCCGCTTGTAATGGACCGAGACCTGGTTTGTAGACGGACCGAGTCGCTTCTTCGGTCCGATACAGAATGCGTTTTGGTGCGTTCACATTTCCCCGAACTAGTGTTTCTCTATTCCAGTCCTCAGGCCCCCCCACCCTGCATGTTTTATAGGCAACACTACTTTAACACACCTGAATAACATAAAGGCCTCAGTAACAGGCTACAAAGAACTTGATAAACAAGTTCAATAATCTGACTCAGGTGCTTTGGAGGAGGATCGTATCTAAAACATGCAGGGCAGGGGGTCTGAGGACCGGAATGGAGGAACACTGCCCCAAACGAAGCGGACTTTCTGAGCAAACAGACTCTGATTCAGATCAAAAAGTCTGATGTGAACATGTCCTAAAGAGACGATACAGATGCATCTTTTTCCTGCAGACGCGCTCACCTGGTCACAGTCACACTAAGAGAATAACACAACTTCTCTCGTCCATGTTTCAGACAACTTCTTATTATGTCATAACTCTCTTTCCGTGACGAATGAATCTTATTATTTTCCCTCGTGCAGCAGAGAGACACTAAACGTTGCTCTGCTGGACGTGACTGAGGCGTATTGAGAGAAAACAGAGGAGGAGGTTGAGCATTTCACCTGTTTCAGGTGGGCTAGCAGACTGATAAGCGCTAAACGCCTATAGCCAATAAAGGGATTAACTGGGTTACAAAAGCAACACACAACCAGCGACAAACTAAAGAAAAAACTTGAACCTTTGCCCTCTTTGGTGTAGCAGATTTGCATAACCAGATTTTCTATATAGCGGCACATGTCTCCACACTCAAAAACAGCATGTTGGGATGACACAAGCACATGCACGCCAACGCTGCAGGAAGATTTCAAACAGATGGGGGGGGATCTCCCACCATTTTCTGTCTATTGCAATAGCTGGGCTGCTCGCTGTTGCCATTTTACACTGTGAAGCAACTTCTCCAGATAGAATATTCTGCATACTTGGGAGAAGACAGCAGTAAATGACACTGTCCTGCTGCAATGACAACCATGTGTGCAACAATAAATTACAGAGTTTTTCTTTTTCTCTGCTTCATAAACATTCTCACACATACTCCACACACACACATACTCCACACACACACACACACACACACACACACACACACACACACACACACACACATACTCCACACACACACATACTCCACACACACACACACACACACACACACACACACACACACACACACAGTGTATTTTTGTCTTGCCGGGACATTCCTGTCCAGCTCTTTGTTGTGTTTTTAATGACTTCTACAGGCTCTGTCTGTGTCTCTGTTGTGTTTTTGAAGCATTCTTGTGCTTATTGCCACTGTAATAGTTCAGTGTTTCCTCTGAGCACAAGAATTCACATCCAGTTGTCTTAGATCCAGATTAAAGGGGGACTCTGAGCTGCAGGATTGTCGTTTACACAGAGAGAAACATGTTATGGTTTAAAACTTTAACTTTTTAATGCAATCTTTATTAAGCATCGACATCATTGTTGCTAAATACTAAGTTGTGTTCACCTCCTGTGTGTTTTTGGACAGCATAGTGGTGCAGAAGGTTTTATTTGTTATGCTGAATCTTCCCAACTACACAACCCTCAGTTAGTTGACCTGGGTTCTTCCACTTTGGGGCTATGAATGTGGGAAAAAAAGTACATTTAGCTCATCTAAGGATTTATTTTCCCCCCATAAAGTCCTGCCAGACACATAAGGCTAGCTTCTGCTTTCATGAGGTAGATCCTCGTTACAGTATTTCACCAAAGAAACAGCTACAAGGAACCCCAAAGGGAAAGTCTTCAGACAGTCCTACAGCTCAATTTTTTTAATGTATGTTTAAAAATAATATATATCTTCTGAGGCCTTTCTTGTAAATATGCAAATGTAATCAAGAGTTTGTTAGCATTAATGCTAAGAACATATGATAACAATTAGCTTATTTCTTAGTAAATGCAAAGAAAATCTATTGTCCAACATGTTAATAAGTTTGAATTAAAATTACTTTTGATGGCTTTTGTTGCCTTCAGGCCAAGTTGGGCTAACTGCTAAGCTAACAATCTATCAGTTATTTTAATTGATGCAACACAGTATTGATAAGTTCACACCATACTTGTCAAATTATTAAGAATGTAAACATGTTTCTTAAATTACTTAAGATTAGGGGATACACAGAGCTCAAGACTTCAACAATTCAAGCTGAGGTTAGAATTTTCAGGGATTGTCTAAAAAAAAAAAAAAAAAAGAAAAACGTGCTGAAGCAGATGTTAAATCTGACAATTTATCATTCATCTTTTTCTTTAAGACAAGAATTATAGTAAACTTTAGATAAAGAGGTTGATATTTTGGGAAGTTATATCTTTTTGGTGAGTGTTTGCAGTAATAAAAGTAACTTTAGGATAAATATTTAGCTTTGTTAGCTTAGCATTAATACTTAAAACAAATAAAAACTGTTAGCAAATGTAAAGATTATCTTCTTATAACCATTATGTTAAGTAAGAAAAACTTCCCCTTGTTTGCTAAATTTATGCTTTTATCTTAGCTAACATGCAGTTGCTTTTATTTTAGCTAAGCCTAGTTTTTATCTCAGCTTATTTGTCTCAAAAGATAATGTATCAAACATACAGATCCCATTTTTCGTAAGATAGAAATTGGAGATCAAATGCTTTTGCTAATTTTGACAGTAAATACGTTGCTGAGAATAAAGTTGTTTTTTTTAAAAAAAGTTATAAACATTGGCAAAGCTAGGCTAGGCTAAGCTAACAAACTTTTGGTTTAATCTTAGCTTATTTGCTTCTCACATGCATATTTTTTAACAGCGTACATAGAGCTTACTGATGGTTAAAGGAGTACAAAGTTTAGTTACGCTCATACACATTAGCCAAGCAAGCTAACAAGTGTTCGATCACATCTTAGCTTATTTTTTTACTCAAAAAATAATGACTCAAACATGGTCGTTCATTCATTGGTTATATAGAAATTGTAGATGATCTCCTTTTTATATTATTTTTACAGTAAATATGTAGCTAGAGCAGTTGATGTTAGCTGAGCTTCAAGTTCATTAACAGGTATTTAAACATCAGCCAAGCTAGGCTAAGCTAACAACTCACTATATTTAGCTTGATCGTCATGTAGACCAGACGATGAACTCTCTGTGAGACGAATATATTTTTTACAACTAAACGATGTGATGAAAACGTTTAGAGACCATGTTTATAATGCAAACAAACCAGTTTTAGTCAGTTATTCCTCATCAATGAATCATTTTTTGAGATAATGTATTTGTTCATTGTGCATAAACAACAATTTGATCGCGCCAAGTTTCCTTCGGTTGACTTGTCTTCGGCTAAATATCTTTCAAGCCTCGTTTAAAAATCTAAAGGATGAAAATTCTCCTACAGAGCGTAATGGACAGCATTGTTTAGCTGCATGCGTGTTTCTTTTGACTAACCGTGGGCTTGTGCAGCCGAGCTGTGGGAGTAGCCGAGAGCCAAGAGCGCCGTCTCCACCAGCTGAGAGAAGAGAATATCCTTCCTGACCAACACAAACTCTGCATGCTCCTCTCTTCCCTCACATCCGTCTGTTGGGGTCCCTCCATCCGACTGCTCCACCACACAGAAGACTGGAATCATCAGACCTGTCAGGAAACAGCAAATTTTCAAGGAGAGAACAACAAGAGGATTCTTTTAAAGCCTGGCTTTAATTGTTTGTGATCACAACAGGGATTATTCCCCTCAGACAGCAAACATGTGGACCGCATTTGTTGTTGGTCAAGCTCGAAATTACTTCATGCTTCTTTTTTTTTCAGATTTGAGTATTGCAACACCTTAAAAGTTCATTGCAAAGCACCCAAGCAGAAATGCAAAATGAAGGATGTGCAGTCTTTCAAACACTCTGAAAGTCCTGTTAAACATGTGCTACACTCTCCCAGGTGTTTAACGGTTTAATAGATAGCCACTTGTAATAATGGCCACACTTACAGATATGCAAAGTCAATACACAGAAGGCGTAGTGTGATAACAGCAGCCGCTTTCATTAGGCTGTTAATAACAGAAGGCCCAACTCTGCATGTCAGTCTGCTTAATAACAGCTCAAAGAAATTCCCTGAAGCAGTTTCCTAAAAGGTGCCAATTCAGACCAGGTGAAAACTGGCTCAGACTGTCTGGAAAACTTCCTGCAGACAAATACTGTTTCAGAGGACCATATGTCCACCGATGAACCAATCGCAAGGGGACGGTTCTGAGTACATGTCTTCACACAGAACTGTCCCAAGTGACGAGTTGAGACCTGAGCTAATATTCCCAGCTAATATTAAACCACCTTTTTAAACTTTTTTGCCAAATCTAGCCACGGCCTCCCACGTTCCCAGAGACGGCAGACGCCAGTGGAACCTGAAAATACTGTCAGAAGAACATCACAAAGAGATGAAGCTGTGCACCTGGCTTCCTGTGTATCAAGGTACTGATACTATGGGAATTATTATTATCATTTTGTATTTTATGTATTATCATGTGTACTCAGGAGTGAGATTTTCAAAGTTCCCAACATGTTACCGCCCAGTGAGCAGACCCACCTACCTTGAGTTTACCTAGTAAAGATGGCTGCCGAAACAACAGTGAATGAAACCATGAGTAAAGATTTATCTCTAAATATGCCAGTTTAACGGCACATAAAGTAGAGTTACATGTAGAGCTTTGTAACTATACATAGAGAACGCCTTCAACTCTGTTAAGACGTCATTCCCAGTTTCAACTTCAGACCTCCCAGTCAAACGGAACCAGCCTTAATGGCCTCTGTGGGAGGCGACCCTACCTCAAAAACCCGCAAGGTCCTAAAGGATCCATTTCTAACGTTCTGGTACCAAACACTCCATAATCTAGTGATGGAAAGATTTATTTGGCTCTTTAATACCTCGTCATTTTACTCAGGTTCCATTTTAATCTTGTTATTGTTGTGTTTTATGCCAGTAAGTTTAATGATTTGTTTCCATACAATTCTTATTTCTATGGATTATTTTATTTAAAATAGTTCAAACGAAGCGGGAATCCCCGGAGGTTAAAAACGAAGCTTATGTGGAAATGCCAGAAAACTACAGTTCCCTTTTCATCCACTAGGGGCTCCAAAACAGAGCAAATTCCCATAGACTCCCATTTAAAAAGACCAACTTCACAGCAGAAATGGTACAAAAATCCATTTTTGGTTTAATAAATCAGGTTTACCTTCATGACAACTGTGGGGGGAGTGAATTTTTTTGTGACTGATCTGTTTAGAAGTAATTTCATCTCAAAATTTGACATATTTAGGGGCGTGTCCTTTTGATTGACATGTACCTGATCTATATATAGACTTAAAACGGGAACAATGTGTGGACATTAAAACCATTGACTGATTGTCAAAGCCTCTGGGACCCCCTGTTCTCCTTGGGAGACCCTAGGTTGGTAACCAGTGATCTAGACCTTATCAGACCAGGTCCTGTTTAACATTATGTCACGCAGATGGAATAGTTTTGTGATGTTACAGTTTTAAATAGTTTTCCTCAATGTGCAGTTTGTCAAGGGCCACTCTGGCAAATACGTTGCAAAGAAACAATGTCCAACCTCTAAAAAGGGGAATATTTGAGATGTTTTGGCTTAAAGTTGACAATCCTGGGGAAATTCTTTTACAAAAGATGACAGAAAAGAAGCTAAACGGAGACATGCTCATGCTCCTCTCTTCATTATCTGCTTGCAGTAAGGATCTAATTCCTAAAATCCCTCATCTTGGCTCCGTGCGCTCATATCAATCCTTCCTCTCCAATATCAGCCTGTTTTCCTAAAAGGCTTTTGGTTTTGCGCCACCTGTCAGCTGACAATTAATTAAAGCCCTCTGAAGACATGAAGAGCATTAGGCAGCGTCCCAGCTCTAATAATACCGGCCAGCGGCTGCGTGTTTTACTACAACACACACGACTTCCCTCCTTTCCAACGCCCACGCAGCATTAGCTCCCCTCCACAACCACCCCAACCCGACCCGTCCCAGCCGTTGTTTTAATCAGTCAATTCCTATATTTCTATTTCCTCCTCATTAATCACTCGACTCCCAGTCCTCCAGCCTCTCGTGGAGTGAATTACACACCGGAGCACCGTGCCAATTCAAGTAAGTGAATTTCCCCCAACAGGGAAATATAACTGTCAACATGGAGCTGCTCCCTCCGACCGGCACTCGTCTGCCTCCGTCTCCACCTTCTGCCCGTTTTCTCTGACATTCAGTGTCCTGGAAGGTCTGGTTTGGACGCCTAACCTCTAATCCCTCTGATATGTACGGGACAAGTGAAGGGAGGTATTAAAATAAGATGTGTGTGTGTGTTTTGGCAGAGTGGGAGTGAACGTAGAAGCTGGTGTGTCTGCTTTCTACATGTGTGTTTGTGTGTGGGCTCGTCTCTCGCGGCAGCCGTGTGGTTTGGAGGAGACACGTCAAGTTTCCTGTCTTCAAAGACAAGCAGCGTTTATTACAGAGCAGCGTAGGAAAGCCCGTCCTCCTCCGTCCTCCTCCGTCCTCCTCCGTCCATACGTTCATATCCTTCTTTACATCCTCTTCTTCCTCGTTTGTCTGCGAAGCTCCAGATGGATTTGTCTTCACAAGCTCTTCAAACCCGCAGAAAAGATTTTATGTCCGATAGAAAATAAAACCCAGAAATATTCCAGCATAAATCCTGCCATCCGTTTATATGAAACCACCACATCATGTCAAATAAATTGATCGATTTTCATTATTGCGCCACAGGTTTATAAATGTCCACCCTGCCGTGAGCTTTTAAGTCCGAGTCTTCATCCTGTTTGATTTACGGCTTTAAAACAAACAAACAGTTCCTGCCTCTTTTTTTTTCCCAGCTTCTAGACTCAACTTTGCCAACTTAAAGACAAATGGACATTTTTTTTATCCTGGATTTATGAGACGTTTCGTGGCTGAGAACGTCAATAAAAGGAAGAATTGTTTCAGAGTAAAGCTGCTGGAAGTTTCCATCAGAAGATGCTCCACTGTGCTCAGAAAGGGATGGACATGGTCAGCAGCAGGACTCAGGTCGGCTGTGGAGGTTAAACCAGGTCATGCTGGGACTAAGGCAAGGAAAATTTATTTCTACTGCACATTTTAAACAACAGGGGGATTCAAAGTGCTTCACAGAGACAATAAAACAGAAAATAAGAAGCATATCTTAAAAGTAAAACAAGAAACTCAGGAAAAAGAAATAATATTAAGTAAAGAAACATGCAGATCTGGAGTTTTTTTTTTAAAATAAGAACGACTGAAATGCAGCTGAAAACAGGAGGATCTTTCACCTCGATTTAAATAAACCGAGTGTTTCAGCTGATCTGAGGCTTTCTGGGAGTTTGTTCCAGACATAAGGAGCATAGAAGCTGAATGCAGCTTCACTATGTCTCGTTTTAACTCTAAAACCAGATCCGGTTGACCTGAGGAGTCTGTTGGGTTCATAATGGGACAGAAGGTCTCTGATGTACTTTGGTCCGAAACCAGGACAACAACATATCCCTAATCTTTATTTATAAAGCACTTCTAATACAAAAATAAGTCATGTGCTGTACATTATAAACAATGGAAAAAAAAAAGAAGGAATATTTTATCCATTAAACCAGATTATGCAGACAGGTGTACTGGCATCCTCCCATTAAAGCAAAACCATAGCTAGAAACTAAAAAAAAAAAAAAGAAAGAAATTACATTTAGATAAAATATTATTTAGTGAACTAGTCACTGCTGTTTAAGTTATGGTTTAAAAAACAATCAAAAGCTTTACTAAGGAACGTATTAAAAATACCAACACTCCCAGTTGCCTTTAGGTCTTGTGGAAGGCTGTTTAACTGGACCTTAAACCCCCTTCTCCATGTGTCCTGCTCCCCATCCTTCAGATCAACAATAGAGTCTTAAAGCAAGTCTGAGAAAAACTCTGGGCTAAAACCTTTCAGAGATTTAAAGGCTCATTAAAGTGTTTAAAATCAATGTGAAAGCACACTGAGAGCCAACACAGCCATTCTGAAACACCATCCCACCACCAGCAGCGCCTGAGGCGTTGATCCTGACGGAAGGATGGATCCATGTTGTCATGATGTTTCCAGCAGATTCTGATCCTACCATGTGAATGTGGAGCTGAACTGGAGACTCATCAGACCAGCAACGTTTCTCCATCTTCTATTGTCCAGTTCTGGTGAGTCTGTGTGAATTGTAGCCTCAGTTTCCTGTTCGTACTGACAGGAGGGAACCCGCTGTGGTCTTCTGCTGCTGGAGACCATCTGCTTCCAGGCTGGACTGGTTGGACATCATCTCCAACCAGTCTGACCATTCTCCTCTGACCTCTGACATCAACATCTGGATGTTTTCTCTTCTTCAGACCTTCTCTGGAAACTCTGGAGATGGTTGTGTGTGAAAATACAACCTGAAATCTTCTTTCTTCCTCATCCTGATGCTCAGCTTCAACTTGAGCATCTCGTCTTCATCATCTGACTAAATACATATATATGCAGACTGAACAGCAGTCCTCATAACGCGCTTATTAATACCAACTTAGCCGTGCATGAAAATGGATCAACTTGTCTTTGGTCGCACCAACATGATCCTTTCACACAACTGAGGACGAATGTCCAACTTTTTGAACTTTCATAAAGTCATTTCGGCTTCAGTGTAACTTGTAAGTTAGACAAAGAGCAGGAAGTGGATGTAGAATACACTGCTGTGCAAACGTCTTGAGCCACACATCGTTCAGCATTTCACTGCAGCACACAAACACCAGTATAAATACTTTGTATGAAGCAGAAACAGATTTTATCTAACTCTGAAGAGCAGGAAAGAGAAGACATTCTCCAGGATCCTTGAAGGACTTTCCAAAGCTCCTCTTTCCATGTCTTTTGTTTTGGACTCCGGGGAGGTTCTTCCCCGCATGTGACCCGTTTCCACTCAGCTTTTCTTCCCGGTTTCCCGGCTTCTTCACAGCCACGTTGCCATGGAGACCATGTCCGAGGCTTCGGTCAGCAGTAGATGTTAGGGCTGTGACGATATCCTTTAGATTTTTTTTATTAAAAAAAATTATTTGAAAATTTTGAAGCAAAAAAAACCCCGATAATCGATTTTTTGATTTGTTTTTCCAACCGCTAGATGGATTAACTGAAGGTCCAGATCCTGTTCTTTAAACTGTCCTCTACTGTTTCTACCAACTTTCCAGCAAACAGCTTTTTGTGAATCAGCTTGTTGCTGCTTAAATCTTATTGTCCGTCTGTTAAATTGTTTTTTTTTCCTGTTTTTCTGAGATGAAACTAAAGAAATGGGAACAAAAAGTGTGTTTGTGACAAAAAGCCTAATGATCCCATTTAAATCTGGTTCTTTGTCAAGTTGTCTGTTTTGTGTCGACACAATGCTGGTTCATGCCTTGAATTTTTAGCCTTTTTTATGCGTTGATGGTCAGTTTTAAGTACCTTGATAAACAAGTAGAAGGACTGGGGTGTTAATGGGTGACTAAGAAGCTAAAGAAATGTTTGAAAAGGTTCCTTCCAAAATATGATACTGGTGTCGGTCCGATCCTCCTGTTGTTTGGACCACTACATTACTCCCATCAAAGATGGCAGGAGAACCCATCCATCCATCCATCAATCCATCCTTTCATCCATCCATCTATCCATCCATACATCCGTTCATATATTCATCTGTCCATCTATCCTTTCATCCATCCATCCATCCGTTCATATACTCATCCATCCATCCATCCATCTATCCATCCATCCATCCGTTCATATATTCATCTATCCATCAATCCTTTCATCTGTCCATCCATCTATTCACCCATCATCCATCCATCCATCCATCCATCCATCATTCCATCTATCCTTTCATCCATCCATCCATCCATCCATCATTCCATCCATCCATCCATCCATCATTCCATCCATCCTTTCATCTATCCATCCATCTATTCACCCATCATCCATCCATCCATCCGTTCATATATTCATCTAACATCCATACATCCAGTTATATATATCCATCCATCCATCCACCAATCCTTTCATCCATCCAACATTCATCAATCCATCCATCCATCCATCCATCCTTTCATCCATCCATCCATCCATCTATCCATCTGTTCATATATTCATCTATCCATCCATCCATCCATCCATCCATCCTTTCATCCATCCATCCATCTATCCATCTGTTCATATATTCATCTATCCATCCATCCATCCATCCATCCTTTCATCCATCCATCCATCTATCCATTTGTTCATATATTCATCTATCCATCCATCCATCTTTTCATCTATTCATCCATTCACCCATCATCCATCCATTCATCCATCCGTCCATCCTTTCATCTATCCATCCATCCATTCACCCATCATTCATCCATCCATCATTCCATCCATTCACCCATCATTCATCCATCCATCATTCCATCCATTCACCCATCATCCATCCATCCATTAATCCATCCTTTCATCCATCCATCCATCCATCCATCCGTTCATATACTCATCCATCCATCCATCCATCCATCCATCTTTTCATCCATCCATCTATCCATCCATCCATCCGTTCATATATTCATCTATCCATCCATCCTTTCATCTGTCCATCCATCTATTCACCCATCATCCATCCATCCATCCATCATTCCATCTATCCTTTCATCCATCCATCCATCCATCATTCCATCCATCCTTTCATCTATCCATCCATCTATTCACCCATCATCCATCCATCATCCATCATTTCATCCATTCACCCATCATCCATCCATCATTCCATCCATCCTTTCATCCATCCATCCATCCGTTCATATATTCATCTAACATCCATACATCCAGTTATATATCCATCCATCCATCCATCCAACAATCCTTTCATCCATCCAACATTCATCAATCCATCCATCCATCCATCCATCCATTCGTTCATATATTCATCTATCCATCCATCCAGCCTTTCACCCATCCATCCATTCATTTATATATCCATCCATCAATCCTTTCATCCATCCAATGTTCATCAATCCATCCATCCATCCATCCATCCATCCATCCTTATATTTTTCTGAATAAAAAAACCTAATGATCCCATTTAAATCTGGTTCTTTGCCAAGTTGTCTGTTTTGTGTCAACACAATACTGGTTCATGCCTTGAATTTTGAGCCTTTTTATGCTTTGATGGTCAGTTTTAAGTACCTTGATAAACAGGTGGAAGGACTGGGATGATAATGGGTGAATAAGAAGCTAAAGGAACCTTTTAAAATATGTCCATAAATCAGGATAAATTATTGAGACTGTCTGCTTAGAGGAGGAATATAAAGAGATGCAAAACTTTTGCACAGAACTGTAACGGATGAAGGTCGAGACATTCCTGCAAACATGGCAACACAGACACAGATGGATAACTGCACATGCACGAACACACACACATAAAGAGGAACTTTCACAATGAAGGCAGGAATCGATAAGCCAGAGTGACTTGTATAAATCTTGTTTATGTGGAGCAATCTCCTTTATTTGGTAAGCCTGTGTTATACAGTTCCCTCCTGACTTATAGATTAACAGCTTGAGGTTCTCCCAGCAGAGCCGCCACACGAAAACATGGAGCTCGGAGCCAAACTCAACTCGTGGCCAGGATGTGGCTCACAGCTGGGCCAAAAGCTGTCTCTGGCTTTGGTGTGTAAGAGCCCAGAAACCTCCTGGATGAGGTGGGAAGAGTCATTTAACCCATGCTAATCTCTTACACTTATCACTGCCACAACAATCACTTCCACGCGGTAAAACCACTCCCAGTCTCACTTTTCTGTCTGTTTTGTCCCTACCTCCGAGGGGCCGTGGTGGGGCTCCGTTGTGGCGAATGCGGGGCCCAGTGGGGCTTCCGTTAAGCTCCAGTCGGCCCTTCTTTCCCGGTGGCGGAATGCTGCTGAGGTCTGGGCTGCCTCCCCTCCTCTCAGGACTGTCCTGGGTGATGGGACTCTCCCTTCCTCGCTCCATCCTCCTCCACACCCCCAGAGGAGCTCCAGCCAGAGAGAATGTGTCTACAAGGGTTGAACAGAAAATTAGACATGTCTAATATAGTTCATCTTCTCTACATTTATGACATTTATGTCCTGAAATATTATACTGGTGTCGGTCCCATCAAAGCTAACAGGAAAACCCAGTTTAGCCAGTTTCAGACTTTACAGTTTAATCCTTATTTTCATTTACTCTCCAGTGGAGTTTAGGCTGTAAAACTGGTCTGCTTCAGGTTTAAGAGGCGCTGGTTTGATGGTGAGAACGTTTGATTTTTAATCATTTTAAACTCTTTCTATTGTAGTTGCAATGAGATATTCATCCATCCATCATTCCATCCACCCATCCATCCATCCATCCGTCATTCCATCCACCCATCCATCATTCCATCCACCCATCTATAATTCCATCCATCCATCCATCAT
Organism: Telmatherina bonti; assembly: GCF_933228915.1. Classification (NCBI taxonomy): domain Eukaryota; kingdom Metazoa; phylum Chordata; class Actinopteri; order Atheriniformes; family Telmatherinidae; genus Telmatherina; species Telmatherina bonti. Next base: position 6,046,175 of record NC_136613.1, read on the forward strand.
CCATCCATCCATCCATCTATCATTCCATCCATCCATCCATCATCCATCCATCCATCTATCATTCCATCCGTCCATCCATCATTCCATCCACCCATCTATAATTCCATCCATCCATCCATCATCCATCCATCCATCCATCTATCATTCCATCCATCCATCCATCATCCATCCATCCATCTATCATTCCATCCATCCATCCATCATTCCATCCACCCATCCATCATTCCATCCACCCATCTATAATTCCATCCATCCATCCATCATCCATCCATCCATCCATCTATCATTCCATCCATCCATCCATCATCCATCCATCCATCTATCATTCCATCCGTCCATCCATCATTCCATCCACCCATCCATCATTCCATCCACCCATCTATAATTCCATCCATCCATCCATCATCCATCCATCCATCCATCCATCTATAATTCCATCCATCCATCCATCATCCATCCATCCATCTATCATTCCATCCACCCATCTATAATTCCATCCATCCATCCATCCATCCATCTATAATTCCATCCATCCATCATCCATCCATCCATCTATCATTCCATCCATCCATCCATCAATCCACCCACCCATCCATCATTCCATCCACCCATCGATAATTCCATCCATCCATCCATCATCCATCCATCCATCAATCCACCCACCCACCCACCCATCCATCCATCCATCCATCTATCTATCTATCATTCCTTCCATCCATCCATCAATCCACCCACCCATCGATAATTCCATCCATCCATCCATCATCCATCCATCCATCATTCCATCCACCCATCGATAATTCCATCCATCCATCCATCATCCATCCATCCATCCATCCATCAATCATTCCATCATCCATCCATCCATCAATCCACCCACCCACCCACCCATCCATCCATCCATCCATCAATCCACCCACCCATCCATCATTCCATCCACCCATCGATAATTCCATCCATCCATCCATCATCCATCCATCCATCCATCTATCATTCCATCATCCATCCATCCATCAATCCACCCACCCACCCATCCATCCATCCATCTATCTATCATTCCTTCCATCCATCCATCCATCCATCTATCATTCCATCATCCATCCATCCATCCATCTATCATTCCATCCATCCATCCATCATTCCATCCACCCATCCATCATTCCATCCACCCATCTATAATTCCATCCATCCATCCATCATCCATCCATCCATCTATCATTCCATCCATCCATCCATCCATCAATCCACCCACCCACCCACCCATCCATCCATCCATCTATCTATCTATCATTCCTTCCATCCATCGTCCATCCAGCCATCCACCTATCCATTATCTATCCATCCATCCATCCATCATCCATCATCCATTCATCATTCCATCCTTTCATTAATCATCCATCCATTCATCATTCCATCCTTTCATTAATCATCCATCCATCCATATATTACCCATCCATCCATCATCCATCCATTCATCATTCCATCCTTTCATTAATCATCCATCCATCCATCCATATATTACCCATCCATCCATCATCCATCCATTCATCATTCCATCCTTTCATTAATCATCCATCTATCCATCCATCCATCCATCCATCCATATATTACCCATCCATCCATTCATCATTCCATCCTTTCATTAATCATCCATCCATATATTACCCATCCATCCATCATCCATCCATTCATCATTCCATCTTTTCATTAATCATCCATCCATCCATCCATATATTACCCATCCATCCATCATCCATCCATTCATCATTCCATCCTTTCATTAATCATCCATCCATCCATCCATATATTACCCATCCATCCATCATCCATCCATTCATCATTCCATCCTTTCATTAATCATCCATCTATCCATCCATCCATCCATCCATCCATCCATCCATCCATATATTACCCATCCATCCATCCATCCATCCATATATTACCCATCCATCCATCCATCCATCTATCTGAGTAAACACTTGAGCACTCCAAAGTATCTGCAGGTTTCTGTTTCTACTCAGCAGTTCTAACCTAAAGCAGTTTTCCCAGGAATCTTTCCACTACGAGCAGCAGGAGAGTAGCATGTTGATCTACGTCCCTTGTTCTGTATTGGATAACTTTAAGGTATCTTTACTTTCACACTGGAACTGAAATGAACCAAATTCCTTTGCAAGCGAGCACCTGGTTTTCGAGCAGGCCTCCTGTCCCCCGCCCATTAATAATGTCTGCTTTTCAGCCACGTTTCCATGGAGACCATCTCTGATGAGTCGCCGGTCAACAGCAAATGGATCAGCTGAAGGTCCAGATGTCTCATGACCTGGTTCAGGTATTTGCTGGATTTCACATTAATCTGCTGAAGCTGTTTTTTTGTCTCGACTCTTTTGCTCTCCACGTGTCCAGCTTCTGCCTCCATGCTGAGATATGGGGAGTTTCCAGCTACCAGCTCATTTAGAAATCACCTTTGTGGTGCTAAAATCCCGTTTTCTGTCTGTTAAACTGATTCATTTGACTGTTTTTCATGTAAATGAGAACAACGGACATGCTGCCAGTAACAAAAAGCCTAAAGATCCAAATCAAAATGTTTTCTTTGCTGAATTCTTTATTCAGTGTTGAGACAACACTGGTTCATCTCTTGAGTTTGGAGTCTTTTTTAAGCTTGAATGACCCGTAGATTCGAGTTAATTTCCTCTGGAGATGATCGGGTACCAGAACTGGACTGGAAAATCAGGGAAAAGGCAAAATAAAACTTGATCAGAGCCACTTTAAATGATTACAGCAAAGTCTGGCTGTTTTGGGGGAAAATGTAAAGAGATGAAAGCTGGACTTGATCACATGCAACCTCCTTGCATGCACATGCATCCTCATGGGTCAGTTTTTTCTGATAATGGAGCGTCAGCCAAGCGTCTAATATGCGTAATGCCATTAGAAGCATTACCAGGCCTGACGGGGACTCGCGCCAGCTCACTCTGGCCAAATGGACTGCATTTATTTACACCCCAGGCCCTGGACAATGTGTGACCCTCACAGAGCAGAGTCAGTCTGTGGAAAACACTGTAACGGAGCATGGAAATCATGGAAGTGAGAAACACAGAAGGTCTCTCTGTGGAGTGACACTGAGCAGAAATCCACCAGAACGAATGAGGGGAATCTACGGTTATTGTTCGAGTGTGAAATGTTCCACAGCGCTTGATTAGGAACTCCACTCCCCTCTGCTCTTTAATATTTCTGCAGCTCCAGCTGTTGTAACTTTGGACGAAAGATGCTGTTTATTTCTTTCTTTCTTTTTTAAAGTGGTTTCTATCCATCTTCCTCCTTCTCCTCCTCCTCCTCGTGTCTCTACCTTCTATATACCCACACTCATTCTTACACAACAGCAAAGCTGGAAAACACCACAAAAGAAGCAAATAAACTCGTGATCTGAGAATTATTTAGAGCTCAGGGAAAATGTCAAGTGAATAATAAATTAAAGCCATTAGCTCCGGCGTGATTAAAAAGTCTGGGAGGCAGAGGCCAAAAATGCGAGTGGCAGAGTTTAATAAAAGACAAAACAAGTTCAAAGCGTGGAGAGCAGCGGGCTGAAATGTGAGTACATGGTAGCTATAACTCACAGAGCGAGGCTCGCTGAGAAAAAAGGGAGGCTCTGCAAATAAATCCAACCACTAACAATGTTGTAGCGACAATAAAGCGCGACTGAAAAAGAGAAAAACACCAGTTCTCTGCACCTGAAGGGTTAAACTACACGGTTTATTGTTTATTCTCCTCCTCATATTTGGACATAATCCCCAAAAGAATCTGACTTCATCAGCCAACAAGTCCGGTCCCGCTTTCTCCGCTGACGATCCCTATCAAGACCCGCCGACATCTCTTCATCTCAGCCAACAAACGCACACACAGATCCTCAGCATCTCTCCTCACATCCTGCTTCTATTACATTTCATTTGACCTAAGAGATAAAGAATCTTATCCAGGCTCTGCACCTTTATGCTTTTCTGTGAATCCCTGCGATAAGATGTCCAAATGTTCCCGCGGTGAGTCATGGTCAGGTCAGCAGCGGCCACAGGAGGCTTGTTTTTTATTGTCTCACCGAAGAAATCAGAAATGAGACTTTTTATAAACAATAAAGAACATAATGAAGAGACTTCATGATTCGAGTGAAAACTGTCTGAAAAGTAAATATTTAGTATTTTCTTTCTATGAGCCGCGATCAGTCCTTCACATCGTTCTTCCACTCAGACACTGCAAGGCCAGATCATTATCCTCCCGCCGCCGTGCTTTACGCTTCATGTGAGGCGTTGCTAACCAGACATGTCCACTTTGCTCTGGTCTGTCTGGAGGACTTCGTTCCTGAAGTCTTGTGGTTTGTTCCGATGCAGCTTGTAGACTTGAGCTGCGCGGCTCCTGCAACCCTTAACTGTCATTACCGTTAGCATTTAACATGCTAACGGTGGCCTGGACAGTCTGAGATGTATCTCCTGGGCTGAACGTGTCGGGTGATTGTTGTCTGTCTGTAGTCCTTGTCACTGTGGAACGACGGACTCCAGATGGACTGGAAATGTCCTGATAACACGTCTCAGATTGATGTGCAGCAGCAGCTTCTGCTTTTATAAGATCATTTCTGATGTCTTTCCTCCAAAACATTTAAATATGAGTTCACAATGATGGTGATCAGTTAATCAGAGCACCGATAGGGAGAAGCCTCAGTGTGTGTGGGCTCTTCCACACACACTTTCAGCACTTTGAGTTTCTGTTTATTAAATAAGACACAATGTTTCGTTTGTTGTGATTATTGCAGTTTTTTTTAGACAACTTTACAACCTGATGATGCATTTGGCTCAAATATCAGATGAGTCAGTGATAAGACAGTTTCAGGTGAAATATGTTTCTGTAATTCTGCCACATGCATGACGATATGCGGGACTTTAGTTACTTTAATTTAACTTTAGGCATCGGTGACTTCAGACAAATTAGTTTTGATTAAAAACATGAGCTGCAGATTAACTCATAAAACTAAATAATACAATAAAAGCCAGTTGATGAGAAAGGGTTCATAGATTTGTTTTTTTTTAAAGATTTATTTCCAGAAAAATCAGGAAATTGTTTAAATCTACAATATTTTAAATCTAAGTCTTATATCTTGAAATGACTTTCAGTGTATTCACTGACTATTTTTTTCATTTGTACTTTTACCAGAATTTTTATGGCTTTAAATTTCCTCTCAGATTTCAGATTTTTATTAAAATTCTTTTTTTTTTTTAATTAGCTTAATTTGTTGAGCCATAACATTGTTTTGTGGGAACGCATACACTTTATTGTCTTCAGTGTGTCTGAAACTGTGTCCTGATGAGTGCTACAATTTTATTTCTTTTATGTTTAAAACGAAAAAATTTTTTGGGACAGTAAAGTTCATCTTATCTTTGTCGTATTTATGAAATTAAAATTAATCAATTAAATTGAAATTTTTTGCATCTGCGTTCTCTGTAAAATTAAACAATTCTGGAAGATTCTTCATCACATTAGCTGGTGGCAGGTAAGGGTGCCAGGACTGGGTATAAAGGTAGTAGGAATGGGGAATAAAAAAAAATCAGGACTTTTTTGCGTCACAATTATGAAATCAATATTTTTGTCAAAGAAGTTTTTTTTCACATAAACAAAAATAATCCATTTTAAGATTTTTGCCATTTTTATTGTTTTTATTGATCTTTTTACTCGTCTTCTTGAGCATTATAGCAGCAGAATGATGGTCTGGCTGCTGTGTTGTTTTTTTCCTTATTAAAACTAAGAAAAATTACGTGCAGAGAAAGTTTTGTACTTGTCGCGATTTAAATCTAATTGTCCCAAAATAATTTCTCAGTTCTTTCTAGCTTATAGAAGAATGAGGTTACTTGGAAAATTAGCACCTTTTGTTACTTGAGAGTAATGATTATGAATCAAAACTCTGCTTGAATCAAGAATCGATTCTGAATCGAATCGTCGCCCCATCAATCGGCATCAAATTGAATCGTGAGTTGTTGTTAGATTCACATCCCTAAAAGTTAGCATGAGCCTTTTTGTTTGTCTTTCCAAATAAGAATGAGCTACTGGCCACAAGTTTGGTCCAAAAACCATCAGAAAATCATAAATAATGTAAAGAATTTATTGGGAAACATGTCTCAGAGTGGAAAGGACGGGGACAGAAGTCGTCGTTAGATACTACGGCAGCTCGATTCTGACAAAAATTATAATCACCATTATTTTGACTGAAACTGAGATCTCGATTATTTAACACGATTATCCAGTATTTATAAACATCGCTGCGTGTCGTGGTGTTCTAGACTCCGTGTCGTGCATTATAACCGTCTAATGGACGGTTCCGAGTTATTTAATCCGCTTTTACCGCTTATATAGGAACTATTTTATACGTTTTATACCAAACAATGGCTGTCAGGCTGCAGCGCGTTTCTCTCATTCACCTGTTAAAAGATGGCTGATCTGAACCAGCTGGTTAACGCGTTGCTATGGTAACGCCCCGTAACGGAGGGTTATTACCGTGTGTAACTGGCCGAACTATGTATAGGAAAATAATGCAGCCAGTTGTCACTGACAATGGTATAAAGTATGTTTAGGTGAACTTCCACAACCTACTGCAGTTATTCTACATGGACCTGCAGCCGGAGCCGACTGAGACTGGCCGCCTGGGAGTGCTTTAGGACGGGAGAGGCTCCCGCTGCTCCTTCCTTACAGTAACTGCAGAACAATATGTGCCTTCAAGTCAGTCGCCAAAACACCAGAAAAGTCTCTAATAACTCCAGTAAAAGCTGCTAGATTTGTCGCTTTTAACAAAAAAAAGTCTCCAGATTTAGCAAGAAAGTCTCCAAGTTGGCAACAGTGTCTGAATGAAAGCAAAGCGGCTGTGGGAGGAGTTTACAGCACAGCGCTGCAACGCCAGAGACGCTCAATTAGCAGCTGAAGACAGCAGGAGAGGAAACTGCAGAGAGAAAAATAATCGTTGGAATCCCAGATCGTACTGAGATTAAAATCTGATTAATCGTCCAGTCCTATTAGATACTCAGGAGTCCTCAGGCCGGACTAGACAACGTCGCACCAGTTTATTTCAGATGGACAGAAAGGTCACTGCCTCCATCTTTACACGGCAACACCTGCATCCAGTCTGACCAGTACTTCTCTACGATGTGCTCTAGTGTTTGGTTTCCTGTGAACGCACCACGGATGCAGGTGGTGTTTTAGAGACGTGCTACCATGAAGGTGACATCTCATTTCAACAATGTCAGACCTCATTCTGAGCCGTCCTCATGAAGAGGAGAATTTATTTGTTCATTTCATGTTCAGTTTAACTTTACATGTATATACATGAACAAATAGAAGATTAAATCTTGTATAATCTGCCCCATAAAGCACCTTTTAAATAAGGAATCAGACAGCAACCAGCAGGAAAAGACACAGGCTCCTCTAACAACAGCCTAAATGTAAATATAAGGGGTAAAAAGGTTTGTTGCTGGGGTCTTTCCCTCAAATATAATGTTGTTATGCTCTCAGCTTTTGCTGTTTGACCTCATAAAGACCAAAGTTGGCTCAAACCAGCAGCGACTCCTGAACCACAGGCAGGGTGAAGCTTAAAAACAGGATAATGTGAAGTTAAATCACTAATTAAGCAAATTAAAATGCATATTTCTTTCTTTCTTTCCCCTCCAGACTCATCTTCCATCCTAACATTGAGCTGAAACAGGACAAATATGCACCATTAATCGCCTGACATTAGAAACGGTTCCGCTGAGGTCCGGTTGTGTGTCGTAGTGGGAACGTTGGCCCAGATGTGCCACCGTTTCCTGTCCATTACAGGTTCATGGATTCACATCAGTTCAGATTAATCTTCAGCTTGTTCATCACACACACGTGAATTTCAGGTTTTTTATGTGAAATCCCCGGCGAGTGGTGTAAATATTCGGTGTGTGAACCTGTGTGTGTGCTGATAAATGCTAATCTGTTTCATGTAATTATTACAGGTATGTTGAGCAATAACTCCTTTGCTCCAGACAGTTCGCCTCGGGCTCACATTCACATCGTGGGTTTAGCAACACAGATAGACGGAGATCGCTATCTTCCAAATCCTAATTTTATCTGCGCTGCATGTTTATCAGGTGTGTGACAGTCAGAGCAGTTAATAAAGACGCGATAAGAGGAGCTGTTGCATGCCTGCCATGGAGACGGGAACCAACTTTAATGTCTTTTTGATAAGGGAGAGGTCACGACCCGGTTTATTGGCCGCCGGAGGAGCGTTGGCCGATGCCTGCTGATGGCGGAGTCCGGCCGAAGACGATCTCCTCCAAGTTTTCTGGTGTTTTCATCATGAGCCGCTATCAAGTTCCACATTATTACAACAAATACGAGACTGCAGAGCAAAAAGACAAGACGTGCGGACACACCCTGAGAAACAGAGGAGCACAACGCGACAACAAACACACCTGTAAACACCGTGTCCAGCTGGGAGACGTAAACACACACACACACACACACACACACACACAGGCTGACGCAGCCCAAACGGCAAAGTTAGTTTCACTTCTCTGCAACCAGAAGGGCAGAAACAACACACACACCTTCACATGGTCCCACTCTGAACCGTACAGGAAGCAGTGAACACACACACACACACACACACATTTCCAACCCGATCAGCAGAGCAACACGAAGTTTCTGGAAATGTTGAAGATCTGAAACTGACCTGCGGAGCCGGCAGACGCCTCCACGCTGCCCTGACCGCCTGCTGACGCTTTCACACACAAAGCAGACGCCGTCGGAGCGAGCTGCACGCCGTCATGAGCCCTGATAGCAGCGCAGAGCCGAGAGGCGTCCCTTCCAGGGAAATTTCCACAGATAGCGCTACACTTCCCGTTCTACATCCACTTTTATAGCAGGGTTATCAAGCTATTGGTTAATGCTTGGCTCTGCAGCGCAGATAAAAGACGAGGGGGGAGGGGGGGGGTATTAGGAGCCCTGCTGGCACATAAACATGAGTATGTTCTCAAGATAACAGCTGGATCGGAGCTAAAAGGGTCCCGTTTAGGCTCACACACACACACACACCTCATTTAGGGATTTAATGCTGCTTTATATGTAGAATTTATTTTTCTGTATGAAAATAAATTAACGGATTTATGCAGGAAATTAAACAGAAAAACTTTATTAAAGTGAAAAATTCTGTTTGTTTTTTTTATTGTATAAAACTTAAAATTTGCAAGTTTTTTTGTTTCGTGGAGACAAAAAAAAAAAAACCAAACAAAATTTTTTAGGTGAGAAAATATGTTTTTGTTCCAAACAGAGACGTTTAAATGCAAACTTTGTGCTTTTATAAACTCATCTACTGTCAAAAATTAGTTTTTTTATCTTCATTAATAAAAACATGAGAAAATACATGAAAATATAAGTAAAATTCTGGTTGAAAGTTGGAGAAATATTTAATTTAAAACGAGGAGAAAAATTTTCCTGTTTTGCTCAGAAAATAACAGATTTTCATCCAGATCAGAATAAATTTCCTTTTGTGACAAATTTTCTGTGAAATGGCTCCAAAATAGAAAATAAAAGTTTTCCTCCTTTTTAACCTGATGTGACCGCTGCTTCGTTCCCGTCGCGCGCGCGCGCGCGCGCCTTTCTGATGGAAAACAGGCAGAAAACAGCTGGAAGAAAAAAGTCTTTCTGCGGGACATCAGGAGGAAAAGCTGCTTTTCTCATCCCGCTCCTGCCCATCACGCGCGTGTGTGTGCGCGCGCGCAGGGAGGGGTGCGTGTTTGTTTGTTTGTCCCGTAAACACACCGTTTGATAAGCAGGATGAGAAGCAACTCGCCCTGCAGCCTGAGGATGCACGCGCGCTCACACATGCGCACCGCACAGACCGCAACCAGCGCGCGCCACACACTCGCGTCTTTAACACTTCCAGGGACCACACACACACACACACACACACACACACACACACACACACACACACACACACACACACACACATTGACTGTGAACTGATCCCAGAAAAGAAACACAGGACAGCGTGATGGTGTCGCTGCGCGTGCGCGCGCACACACACAGGGATGCCACGCCGTCCACCGCACGCGCAGAGCGAAAACAACTGCGGAAAAAGTGCAAGTTTGTCCTCAACATGCGTCAGAGACGCGCTCATGTGCGCCTCCGGGTTACACACACACACACACACACACACACACACACACACACACACACACCTCCACGTCTCCATCCCAGCTGAAATTAATTCATATTATCTGAAATAAAACACAAATAGATCCGTTTTACCAAACAGATGGATGGAAGTGGACCCGCGCACGTGACCCAGGGACTAAAAGCTTTTCATCTCCAGTTTGCGCAACTTCACGTCTGATCTTTGCGTCAATTTGGATTAAAAACAACACAAAATATTTATTTTTCCATATATATATATATATATATATATATATATATATATATATATATATATATATATATCGATAATACTTAGCCGTAGTTTGGATTCTGACGTGACTTGACGCAGAACTGCTGCTTGTTATTTGCGGGGAAAAAAACCTCCTCCCATCTGCACACATTCCAGTTTCCACTCATTTATTTAGTTTTTACAGAGACGCTGAAAGGCCGCAGTTTTGCACCTTTTCGGTCCTCCATGCACAGTTTCCTAATGGTGTGTGTGTGTGTGGGGGGGGGGGGGGGGGTTAATGACTGACACTTCTCAGTAATGGCTCATTAATTGTTTTCTTTTACAGTTAAAAAGTGACAACGGTGACGTAAATTCTGACTTTTTATTTATTTACTATTTATACATTTATTCACACACACACACTCATCAACACGCACACACTCATCAACACACACACTCAGGTGTAAACATTTCCAGACGAGAAACATTAAAACAACATAACAAAAAGCGGCCAAAATTAAACGTGTTAAAAATATATTTTGTAGGATTTAATCTACAGATTCCTATTAATGTAAAATCTGAAAATGGACCCGATTAATTAAATATTTTACACTCATTTTAGAATTAAATTTAGAGATATTTAGGTTTTATTTTTACAGAAATAAGCGGATTTCTTTTTTTTTTTAAATGTGCAAAATTAAGAAAAAATATTAGTAAATAACAATAAAAGGTTACTTGTAAAGAGAAATTCATAAAACCAATAATTATAAGCAAACCCCGAATTAATTTTATTATTAGTAGTAGTAGTAATATTTATATTATTATTATTAATAATAATAATAATAATAATAATACTAATAACAATAATAATAACAACCATAATAATAACAATAATAATAATAATGAGGGCCTGTTTTTCCCTTCCTGATCATCTTGCGTAGAGATGTGTGTGTGTGTGTGTGTGTGTGTGTGTGTGGGACTCACTGTTCACGGCGTGTCTGTAGCTCTGCTGCCCGCTGACGAGGCTCTGTCCATTGATCAGCAGTAGTGAATCCAGGGCTGGTTCTGGTTCCGGTTCCGGTTCTGGTTTGGCGGGTCACGCTGCTGTTGCGCCGAATCTGGACTCGAACCCGGACCGGAGATCCACGGAGGGGAAAGACAAGCAGTTACTGGTGTGTGTGTGTGTGTGGATATTGCGCAAAGCAGCGGAGTGTGGAGGGAGGCGCGCGGAGGATGAGAGCGGTTCGATTCCGGAGGTCTGGACCGGACTTTAGAAGCCAGTTCTGCACTTCCTTGGCAACTTCACGCGCGTTCTCTTCCTTTCTGTCACGCGCCTCCAGCCTGAACTCCTGGCTTCATCCTTTGGAAGGCAGAAGAAAAACCCGCAAAAACAGCGCGAGGCAGCCGCTCTGGAGGACGCCGCGCGCGCATCCACGCGCAGCCCGGGAGGACAGGAGGAAGAGGAAAAGACAGAAAGCTGCGCGAGACCAGGAGCAGCAGCAGCAGGAGCAGCAGCAGGAGGAGCGGACTGACTCCTCAGCGGCGTGAAACGGCGCAAAGGAGCGCGCGGGGATCAGTCACTTTCTGTCGTACCCGTGCCAAGGCGCGCGCTGACTGAGAGAGGGAGGAGAGAGAGAGGGGAGGAGAGAACTGGGAGGGAGGGAGGGGAGGAGGCGTCAAAATGTGACCCATGAAAGCGTGAAGTGGGCTCGTGGGCCGGATCCCGCAGAAACGCGCTTTTCACGCAATTTAAAGGTTCGGGATCAGGAGAGGCTCGCGCCCTGTGGGGTCTCGTGACGTGTCATATCATCTTTTTATTGATCTTCTGACGTGGTAAAGCTGTGGTCACGCGCACGCGGAGCGCGGACACTTTGGCTTGAACGTGCAGCAGCAGGAACTTCTCAGCGTGTCCAGCTTCCATCCCACGGCGCGAGCTGAAGTCCACGCTGCTGCGTGTTAATAAGTACCCCACTCACCCACCCACACACACACACCCACACACACTCCTCCTCCTCCCGCACAGCTCGCGCGGATCTGCGGGATCCTGTAAATCATAAACCTGCGGCCTGACGGACAGATGTCACGGTGACTGACAGATACGGAGGCCGCAGAGGGTCAAATGGCAGCTGCGCCACAAAAATGCGCAAAATTTCATCCGCAAAAAGTTCATGGCGATAAAATGTGAACAAAAGAGGCTCGTGACCTGCTGTGGACTCATCCCTCGCGCAACCAGATTGGGGGGGGGGGGGGGGGGCGTTTACTGAATATCAGCTTCTTGTTTTTCTTTTCATTCTATTTTGTTTCTTTTTATTTATTTTATTTTTGTTGTTTATTCTTGTTTCTACTTTTCTGCTGTTTGTGTTTAGAAATAAAGTTTCCAGGTTCTTTAGATCCTGAAGCCTCTTAAAGGTTTCAGGATCTGCGTCCAGCTGGTCCCGCATCTGGACGCAGTGAGTCCGTCCCGCAACGCGGCGCGAGACGCTTCTTTCCTTTTGGGAAGAGTCGCGCGCGACGTGGCAGTTTCCACGCGGAGCTTCGTGTCTGCGTGGAATCATTTAACTCAACCTGCGGAGGCTTTTAGTTCCAAATCAATAAAAAACATTTTAGGTTCATTTTTTATTTAAAAGTTGATTAATTGACAGAAAATATTAATTTTATTTCTAATAATTCCGTTTTTAACGTGAAATTTCTGGATTTTTCCTTCATTCTGAACCTGAAATGTTTCTGATTTTAACAGAAATTTGGAGATTTTGCAGCATTATAAACAATTTTCTGGATTTTTTTTCAACTTGATGAAAAATTCTTCCTGCAGGTAAATTTGGATTCATTATTAAACATAAATATATGAAAATAGACGTAAATAAGTTTATAAAAAGACGCTTTTGATGCGGATTTTCAGCCTGTATCATGTGCAAAACTGCGCTTTTCTTTTTTCATAAAACTGTTTTTATGCAGAAGCTGCAGCAACATTTTCTCCTCGTCCTGCAGAAACATTGTGAATTATTTAAGCCTGCTGTGTGTGTGTGTGTGTGTGTGTGTGTGTGTGTGTGTGTGTGTGTGTGTGTGTGTGTGTGTGTGTGTGTGTGTGTGTGTGTGTAGGAGGGGGGAGAATCTTCTTCTTTCTATCTTCCAGCCTCTTTCAGACATTCAGCCTCGCAGCGGGAAGAAAGTCCTGATGGCTGAACTGGAGAAACTGCGGAGTAAATCCAGGTTTAGGTGGAGAGGAGCGCGCAGGTGAGGCCTCCTCCTCCTCCTCCTCCTCCTCCTCCTCCTCCTCCTCAGGCTGCCGTTTACCTCCCATGCGGGGAACAGAGTGATTTATAGACACGCCGCAGTGATTTTGCGCAGAGCAGAAAAGTCATTTAACAGTGAAGAAGTCAGCAGAACCTTCTGGAACAGGACGAGTCTGCTTTGGATCAAACAAAATGACGCATTAATAAATAAGCATGACGTCACGAGTCCGCGCGCTTTCCAGCCTCTCTCTGCTCACCTTGCAGCTTGTGGCGCAGTTGGAGAGGCGCAGACGGGATTTGGCGCAAACGGCGCGGCGCTGTGGTGAAGAGGAGGAGAGGAAGAGGCCAAACTTTGTCTTCCACCAGCAGAGCGGCTGCTGGCGTGTCAGAAACACGCAAAGTGGGTTTAATTCACATCACCCTGCTGGCGTCATGTTTCCTGACCTGGATGCGGTGATTCTAGTGTGTGTGTGTGTGTGTGTGTGTGTGTGTGTGTGTGTTACGGGGACAGGAAGTAAACACAGTCACATCATCATCAGCTTCACTTTTGTCTTTTAAACAGAATTTTTAATGAGTTTAGTTCTGATGTCATCTTCACCATCATCATCCTCACGGCGTCTTTACTGTCGCGTCACGTGGCGTGTTTTCCTCTAAGAAGTCCCACTTTACAGACAGAAAGGAAAGATTTCCACATGACACCTCCTGCGGCCTTTCACGCCACGCAGAACCATCATTTATTCATGTGGACGAGCTTCCTGCTGCGCGTGACCGAGGACAGATCCCGTCAGATGGAAACTGAGACAACATGTCGCATCCAGAACCACAAAAAAAAAAAAAAAAAAAAAAAAAAAAAAATATATATATATATATATATATATATATATATATATATATATATATATATATATATATATATATATATATATATATATAATCCTTACATTATTATTATTATTAATAATAATAATAATAATAATAATAATAATAATAATTATAATTATAATAATAATATATGAATAAATAAATAAAAATAAAGTGATTGTACTAAACTGTTTTAATTTTTCGTTTTGAGTTTTAATTTTTTTCCGCAGTGTTTTTTTCTTTTGGCGCTAAATGTGCGGCTGCGCTGTAAATGAGCGCAAAACTAGAAACGAAAGTTACTGAATCTTGACGAAAAGCAGGTTTGTGACACGAGGAGAGTAAAAAATGTAAAAAGAATAAAGAGAAATGAGGAAATAACAGAATATTTCTGTCCAGATAGACGTCTTTACCCGCTGGAAGCGACAACATGAACGTCTAATAATCCACGCGCGTCCTGCAGAGGCGCGTGCAGGTCTGCTGCTCCGAGCTGATGGGCCAAAACGGCGCAAATGGCTTGTTTTTAAAGGATGTTTCTCGTTTCCGCTGCGGATTAATTTGTCTTTTGCCGCACTTTCAGCTCCTTTCCAAATTGCTTCCATGCAGAGGTCACTGCGCGCGCGGCCATTATTGCAGCTTCACACCATTTTTCACCGGGTCGCAGTGTGAGCTCTGAAAGCCCCAAAAGCCCTGAAAAGCCCCCCAAAAGCCCCCAAAGACTCCACATATAGACTCAGTTTAACCCAGTCTAATAAATCATTTATTACAAAGTTTAATTTCACTTTATGATCAATTTAACTAAATAATAACAGTCTCAGAAAGAAAATTATTCTTTTTATTTATTCCATATAATAATAATAATAATAAATAATAATAATGATGATAATAATGACGATGATAATATCAATAATAATAATAAAAAAAACTATAATATTAATATCAATGATAACCATAATTATTCATATTAGTAGTAGTAGTGGTGATTTATTTATTTTCATTATGATTATTAGTCTTTCTGTAGTTAGAGTATTAGATGTTACCAAACTGTTTTTAATAAGAATAATAGTCATTTTATCAGTAGAGGGGAAATTATGTTATGGACAAATTACATCATTATTTTTTTTTTTTTTTTGTAATAATCGAGCAATAGCTATATTTAAATCTCAAATTTGAAAGTTATTTTATAACAGATTAATTTATTGATTTTTTTTTTTTATCAGGAATAAGATCTTAATATGAAAATTTTTCTGGAGTTTCTGCTTTGGGAATTTTTTACCTGATGATTTTGTTTCATAACATTTGACAGAAGATCCATATATATATATATATATATATATATATATATATATATATATATATATATATATATATATATATATATATATATGATTTTAGACAACAGTCTGAAGTATTTTTGTGTAAGTTGCTCTTACTGCTTCACAGAGGAATTTTACACAACCTGGCAACCAGTTTATGAAGTTTGAACTGATCCTAAAGCTTCAGGGAATCTTTAATAAACACATCTATTGATTAAAATCTCTTTATTTTCTTGTTTTTTCTGTTCATCATTGATCTCCTGTCAGAAACAGTTTGAGGCTGGAAAAGTCTGAATATTTTCTGAGACGGCAGCTCTCTGCGCCGCTCGGCGTCTCCACTCTCCCAGCTCTGATCTGCAACACGCAGGATTGTTTGGGTTTGGGGTAAAAGCTCTCTGGCAGCCCTGCGGCCTCTTTTCCTCCCAATAAGTTCTTACCTGAAACCAAATCCTGCTGCTTCAGGCGGAGGGAGGCGGTTGCGAGCGTCAGCTCTCTGCACTATGTCATCGGGCGCGACTATTTGACAGTTGGAATTATCTGTAAATACTTCATTAAAGTGTGTATGAGTTCCCCTCTTGTGCCTCATGGTCCACTTCTGGTAAGATTTACAAATGATAACATAAACAGAAAGAAAAAGAAATTCAATTCTCATTTCAGGAGGATTGTGGAGGAGGAGTGGGGGGGTCGACTTGGGGCCCACGAGCAACAAAACGGCGGAGGTCTGAGTAATGAGGTTTGGCGAGCGTGCTCGCTGTTTGGGCTTCAGGGATCGTCTTCCCCAGCCAGATGCTGTCGTCCAACTACCTGCAGCCGTGGATCTGTCGTCCTACAGCGTCTGCATGCAGCAGCGGTGAGGTAACACACACACACACACACACACACACACACACTCCCCACCTTGGCTTGCAGAAAGCCGGAACGGGAAAGGAGTCCGGGTCCTACCGTGAAGCGAGTTGGTCCTCTGAGGGTCCTCCACAAACATCTCGTCTCCAGCTCTTCACGTCCGGGATGCACACCAGCAAACGGCCATGTGGGTAAAACAACCCCCCCCCTCACCTGGGTGGGTGGGCGGAGCCTTTCACTCAGAGTAAATGTCAATCATTTACTGCTGGACACCAATCAGGGACGCTTTTGTCTTCCAGAATGAATCCCTTTGATTTCTCTAAAGGGAGTCAATGATTGAAGACGAGGACGGAGGGACACCGTGTTGGAAGGCATTCAGTGTGTCTGACAGTCACTCAATAGTCTCACACACACACGCACGCACGCACACACACACACACACACACGCACACGCACACACACACGCGCGCGCGCGCAGAGCGATAGTGATCAGGAGGCCTACAGGGTCAGAGGTGACCTCAGAGCTCTGATCTCGTGTTTGTTATTGCTTTGCTGCCCTTGGACAGGTTAACATAGCACACACTGCATCAGCTGCTCGCAGCACACACACACACACGCACACACACACACACACACCGTCCAGCCAGCAGAGCCGTCTGGGGGTCACTTCCACGTGTTGACGGGCCCTCGGCGAGCTAATCTAAGCTGCTGAAATGTTATATGCCGGCGCAGCAGGGATATGAGCCGCGAACGGCGGCTTTCTGCTCGTTTCTCCAGCTTTGTGTTCACACTTCTTCTTTTTACACATCATCTCCTTTTTTTTTCTCCTTCCCGCTGCTTTTTCATTTCACTTTGACCAGTAAGAACCGTCAAGATGTGGATTAAAAACACGGTTTTCTCTTCCTGGTGAGGACTTTAACTCACCGTTAAAAAGAAAAACCAGATGAAACTCTGACAGGTTTATGTTCAACTGGTGTTTAACCTGTATATTATTTATATATTGTTGATATATTTAATATTGGAATGAAAATGGAAAAGCGTAAACGTACACACCTCAGAAAAACTTTGCAATATGTAGAAAATGCAGGAAGTTACAGTGATATTACATCATGCATGTTGGACAGTTGCATTGGTTTCTTTATTTTATTTTATTTTATTTTATTTTTTTATTCATTTATTTGTTTATCTATTTATTATTCTATTTAGAAAATCTATTTGTTTATTTATTTATTTATTTATTTATTTTATTTTATTTTATTTTATTTTATTTTATTTTATTTTATTTTATTTTATTTTATTTTATTTAGACAATGCACATTAATGAACACTTTGTACAAATTCAGTACAGTATGTAAATATGCCAGATGTCTTGTCTGTATTCCTCAGAGATTTACAGACAAGACATATAAAACATATTTAAAAAATTACTATTTACACACACACACACACACACACAAACACACACAAAATAAATCCACATACAATATACTGCACATATTAACCCTATGAAACATGGTAAACCTCCTCTATGTTGACAGGCTTGATTGGTTTTAAGCCATTTTTAAGCTCTTTTCTAAACGCCATAAAGGTGGAACTCTCTTGTTTAGATAGAAGACTATTCCACTTCATGCAACCATGGACAGCAGCGGTGTTTTGCCCTTTGGCAGTCCGTCTAAATGGAACGTCACCGTCCCCTCTGGAGGCAGATCTGGTCCTTAGGTTACTGTCTTTACGTCTGATAAGTTCTTCAAGGAGAGGCGGGGCGAGGCCTTGAAGGAACTTATAGATGAGGCAAGCATGTGTAAAAGTTAAAAAAATGATATTTATATAAAATTTCACAGTGATGAGTTGAATATGGTTTTCTGTCAAACATTTGATGTCTTTTTTTTTATAAAGTTATTCAACAGGTTTTAGTGTAGCAGTGCCTGCAAATGACCATATTGCAAAACAATATTCTATATGAGACAGGATCTTGCAGGGAAGGTATGATTTACCAGCATTAGTCGAGATTAAAGTCCTGATGTGTTTAAAGTTTTGAAGGTTTAATTAGACAGTGTTGACAACTTTTTTCACATGTTTTTCAAAGGTAAGACTTGAGTCCAATATGATTCCAAGGTACTTAAATTCAGATACTATCTCAACTACCTCACTACCTGTCGATATGTTAAGGCTGTTCAACTTCCCTGGTCTTTTTAAAGATGTCATGCAGAGTTTTATTTATGTTAAGCTTCAGGTGATTATTATTAAGTCAGTCTTGTATCCCTTTTAAAGCATTGGTAAGTTTGGATAAAAGTATCTGTAGTACCATGTGTGTAAATAACTGCATCATCTGCATACATTTGAACATTTAAATCCCCACATACATCTGGGAAGCCATTCATTTATTATCCTAAGCACTTAATCTAGCTAATCGACCTTCTTGCTGTGAGGCCACAGTGTGAACCACTATGCCACCGTGCAGCTCGTCTGGGAAGTAATTAATGTATAATGAAAAAAAGGGCCCAAGGATTGACCCTTGAGGGACACCTACTTGACAACTGAGAAATGACGATTTTCCCCATGAACACTCACGGACTGTTTGAAAGATATGTCTGAAACCACTGAACAGCTTCATGAGAGAAGTTGAAATATGTGAGTTTGCTGATTAGGACTCGGTGGTTGATGGAATCTAATGCCTTCCTGAAATCAAGAAACACTGCTCCTACATAAGGGCACTTATCCAACAAACACTTCTTGAACTTTTCAGTCAGCAAACAGCTGATTCAGCTGAGTGGTGTGTTCAAAACCCAAACTGCATTTGATGCAATGGTGTGAACTTTTTATCAAGGTGTTCAATCAACTGATTTCCAACCCATTTTTCAACTACTTTGGAGATAATTGGAAGTATGCTGATTGGTCTATAGATAGTTTTACAACCAGATTTAAAAATGGGGAAAACTGAAGCAACTTTCCAGACTGCTGGGACTGTTTTTTCATTAATTGACAAATTAACCAAATGGGTGATTGGTTGAACTGATGCATTATCACATGCTTTTACAAAATTGGAGTCAATGCCATATACATCTTTAGCTTTTAAGTCTTTTAATGATTTTTAATACTTCTTCTTCTGTTTTTTTTCCTGGGCTGGTCATGGTTGATCACACTAGGTACAATAGAGGATGTGTAAACTGTTTAACTATATCAAGCACACTATTCAGAAAGTAATTATTAAATGTATTTGCTATTCTTGTGGGATCATTCTCCAAAACATAACAAATATTTAACTCAAGGGTCTTATTATCATATTTGCTATTTCTACGAAGTAATTTATTTAAAGTCTGCCAAACCCTACATGATGTTTTTTTTATTTGGAATTATTTATTCAGATTAAATAATTTGGAATTAAAGTATTCTGCTTTGCATTTACATTCTGCTCTAAGGTTTACATAGAAAACAAGTTTAATCGCTTTTATTTGATTATGCTTTGCAACCCCCGCGGTGGTGGGCGGGATTCTGATTGGACGGGGCTGGGCGTATTTGAGGTCTACTGGAAAAAAACAAACTCCACGTCCAGCTTCTTTTATTTTCAGATACACCATGTAAGACGTGATAACAAGAACCATTTTCTCTTTTTATGCTTCCGATAATCCACTTTTTTCATTTCTTCTAAAGCTCCAATTAAATAAATCATTTTAGCTGTAGTCCAACATTCGCTTTGGGTGTCCAGCCTGGAATATGGGTCCGCCGGCCTGGAATATGCATCCGCCGGCCTGGAATATGCGTCCAATAGCCTGGAATATGCGTCCGCCGGCCTGGAATATGCGTCCAATAGCCTGGAATATGCATCCGCCGGCCTGGAGTATGCGTCCAATAGCCTGGAATATGCATCCGCCGGCCTGGAGTATGCGTCCAATAGCCTGGAATATGCATCCGCCGGCCTGGAGTATGCGTCCAATAGCCTGGAATATGCATCCGCCGGCCTGGAGTATGCGTCCAATAGCCTGGAATATGCATCCGCCGGCCTGGAGTATGCGTCCAATAGCCTGGAATATGCATCCGCCGGCCTGGAGTATGCGTCCAATAGCCTGGAATATGCATCCGCCGGCCTGGAGTATGCGTCCAATAACCTGGAATATGCGTCCGCCGGCCTGGAGTATGCGTCCAATAGCCTGGAATATGCGTCCGCCGGCCTGGAGTATGCGTCCAATAACCTGGAATATGCATCCGCCGGCCTGGAGTATGCGTCCAATAGCCTGGAATATTCATCCGCCGGCAAGAAAATCATAATTAGAACATTTAAAATGTTTCCAGATATCGGATACACTGCAGATTTAACATGCTGATACAGGAGTAAATAAATGTTTAATCTGGATTTAGAAGTGTCCACATTAGTAAAAGTTTAAGCTCCAACGGCAACTAAATGCCGCTTCTCCATGTTCAGACTGCACTCTGGTCTGGATCCTGGTCTGGATCAGATCCTGGTCTGGATTCTGATCCAGAATCCTGTAGCTCAGGAGGAAGAGCAGTTGTCCTTCAACTGGTAAGTTGGGGGATCGATTCCAGGCTTCCCCTGAAATGCCAAAGTGTCCTAGGGCAAGACACTGAACCCCAAACTGCCCCCCGATGTGCCTATCGGGGTATGAGTGTGTTGAATGAGTGTGTGTGTGAATGGGTGAATGTGACAAGTAGTGTAAAGCGCTTTGAGTGGAAAAGCGGTCTGGACTTTGGTGTGGATTCTGTTATGGATTCAGGTCTGGAATCTGGTCTGGATTGTAATCGCTGATGTATTCTGGGACAAAACTTCTTTCAGGTTCATAGAAGTTAGCAGGTTTTTGAACACTGGATGAATGAAGTATGAAGATATTAAACTGGTGTGATGCATTCGGATCTGGGTTCTGAGAGAAGAAACATTCCAAGATGAAGCATTCCAAACTGGTTCTGGTCTTATTTTGTCTTTAACTTTCAACATGCAGACATGGAGAGTCTGAGATGTGGATCTTCCAGTCCAGACGGGATGATCAGCGGTCTCAAATGTTTTCCACTCGTAACGAATCCTCCTCTCGGCAGAATGATGGACCCTTCCCAGACTGGTGTACTGCAACAGCTGCTTCGCTGAGATCAATGCTGATGTGTTTCCGAACGAACAACCACTTTGTGACACTTTTTACTTTTTTATCAGGTTAAATGCAATAAAAATTTTTCAGCTGAGTGTAAACCATAGACTGTATATAAAAGATGGGCGGAGCCTCCGTGACGTCACCCGGAGGTTTCTGAAGAGCTGAATTGAAGCTCGGTGGGCGGTTCCTACCATCACCATCTTGGCAGCGGCATGCGTGTCGTCTCGCTCGGAAAATACAAATATGGGCAAAGAGATGGAGCTGAGAGGGGGGCTGTGAGCGTCATGGCGGATGATTGACATCGAGCGAACTCCGAGCTTTCTGTAGTTAAGAGCTAACCGAGCTAATCCGGAGCTAACAGGAGCTAACCAGCTAACAGAGGTAAGCGGGCTAAAGCTAAGTCACGTTGTTAACCGGCTAAAAACCGCGGTT
Source organism: Telmatherina bonti (assembly GCF_933228915.1). Taxonomy (NCBI): domain Eukaryota; kingdom Metazoa; phylum Chordata; class Actinopteri; order Atheriniformes; family Telmatherinidae; genus Telmatherina; species Telmatherina bonti. The sequence goes on from NC_136613.1 coordinate 6,068,367, forward strand.
GTTCTACGTTCTTCTGACTTGAAGCGGGAGATTGGGTACCTGTCAATCAAAAGGACACGCCCCTAAATATGAAAAAAATTCAAGAATAAATTACTTTTAAACGGGTGAGATAGAAAAAAATTCACTCCCCCCACAGTTGTCATGAAGGTAAACCTGACCTTCCCTGACCGAAAATGGATTTTTGAACCAGGCTGTAAACATGTTTAATTCTGTTGTAAACATGTTTATTTCTGCTGTAAAGTTGGTCTTTTTAACATGGGAGTCTATGGGGATTTGCTCTGTTTTGCAGCCCCAAGTGGATGAAGGGGGAACTGCAGTTTTATGCACTTCCACAAAGTCTTCACTTTTAAGCGGAGGTTGCTGCTTGGTGTAAAAACACAGCTTACGCTTTGCTCGCTGCTAGCTGCTAGCGGCTAGCTGCTAGCGGTTAGTGGCTAGCTGATGGATCTACCTGATGTGCTGCTTGTTCTGGATACTTCTTTGGTTTAAGCCTCCTCCAGCTGAGGTATGCTAATGTAGCTGTGTGTGCGCCACACATCTCAGCGTGGTGGTGGTCGCTGCCCACCCACCTTTAGGACTTTCATATTTCAAACACTCAACAAAGGCCTGCTAATACAGAACATACTGGTGGGGGGATCACTGGACATGTAAGAGAGAGGATGAGGAGGAGGAGGGAATCCACCTTCACCAATCATTATTTATAGTCCAGGGAGGGTTAAAATCAACATATTCAGGAACTGCGGCTCGGCCTTATGGCTTTATAACTGCTGTTCAAATAATCACAGCACAGATACCAGATATGGATCCGTCCTCCTCACCTCCTTCCGTCTTTCCCAGCACCAAGACACAAACCTGAGGACAGGCGCACCTGGACTGTCTGCTTCCTGCGTTTGATGACACATTTAGATGAGGGTTTGCTCTTTTTGTTTTTTTTACAATCATACACACGTGTGCAGATATTTGCTGGTTTGTGTGTTGGGTGTTTTCATGAAAGCTCAAATGAAACGAAAACAAATGGGAATCTAAAGTGAGCTGAACATGACGGATGGAGCAGCTCACGGGGAACAGAAGCATTAGTGTGTATGGTGAGTGGTCTGGTTTGGCACACTGGCTCTGTGTGTGTGTGTGTGTGTGTGTGTGTGTGTGTGTGTGTGTGTGTGTGTGTGTGTGTGTGTGTGTGGGAATGACGAGGCAGATGAGGGGAGGTGGTGTGGAGACGCTGCCAGAACCTGCCATATGTCATGTATTAACCGGGTAGAGTTGCAGTGATTTAGTTGACAACGCATCGCATTAGGACTGCAGATCCAAACGAGTGCGTGTAGATTAACGACGCGGGGTAAAGCCAGATACTTGTCGACGTTAACCGACGTGCCAAACTCATATCATGACCTTGTTTTATTCTTCTCAGGCCTGTTTTTCTTTTATTACTGTGAGATTATTGAGTGCGACTGCGAAATGATTCATGCAAAACAGTGTGCGGAGCCAGTAAATATTAAAACCGAGAAGCAGGACGGTTGTTGTGATTTACCTCGCCCGGAGTCACCCACAGCGCCAGTTGAGTACGAACGACTCCAGCACACCTCATTCAGATGAACCCAACTGTATGTCAGCTAGGAAGGCAACGATACCGCGTATTTTACAACTGAGTACTTGAGTACTTGCTGATACTGAGTACTAATAAATCCGGTTAGTCAGGAGCGTGGACCATGTTGTGAAATGGCTCATCCTGCAGCCGACCTCCAATTGTAAGGCCTGAATACTCTCACAAGCCGTATAAACGTTTTTTTTTGTGGATTTGGTTCACAGTGTTGACAAATGACCTCCATTTATTTCCTACTACTATCCAGGGTCGGGTCGCAGGGGCCAGCAGCTAAAGCTCAGGCTTCCGTCTCCACAGCCACATTTGCCAGCTTGTCCTGGAGGATCCCGAGGCGTTCCCAGGCCAGCTGAGAGATGTAATCCCTCCAGCATGTCCTGGGTCTTCCCGGGGTTTCCTCCTGCAGGGACACGCCTGGAACACCTCACAGGGGAGGTCCAGGAGGCATCCTAACCAGATGTCTTATCCACCTCGCCAAAGGCTCCTCTGTGCCAAAAATCAGTTCCTCTCATGAAGGTAGCTCTGTGAAAACCTGCTAACAAGCTGATCATTTAGCCTGGGTGTGTTAACAAACGGAAACATCCAGAACATACAGAGTGGTTGAACTCGAGGACCAGGATAGCTAATTCATGCCAAGCAGAGTCATGTGACTGCATACCAACACCGACCTCTTGCCTGCAGGTTTTAGATGTTTCCCGACTGCAACACACCAGACTCAGATTAACGGCTAATTAAGAGCTTGTTGTCACGTTCTGTTGCAGCCTGAAAAAGGAAAAGTGATAAGTTCATAGATGCAGGTCACATGACCCCTGTTTCTTTCCTGACTTCTAACGGGTTCTGCTACGGGATCTGTTAACTAAATACACTGCACAGTGAGGAAATAAATATAGTTCCCTCATGCAGGAAATCACTGATTTACATAAGAGCAAATCAGCAATTTCATCAGTAAATATTTTGTTCATCATATTTTGAAACTGAAAGAAGGCTGCTTCGCTTGTTTCCCGAATATGTCGTTCAGAAAAGCTATTTATTTTATTGTTTCTTTTTATTCTGCTCTTTTACTCAGTAACACTTTAAGGTTTGGCGTCAAATGTAAAGTGCATCATAAAAAAAGTATTATTATTATTATTATTATTATTATTATAGTAATACTGATTTAGAGGATTATGTTATCAATATGTATTGTCAATATACAAAAACTGGAGAAAAAAATCTTAAAATCTTACTTAATTATGTATTTAATTTTATTTGTTGCAGTACTTACATGTAGAAATTATTTTTTCATTCTTTTTTTTGCTGTTACATTAAAACGTGTCAAAATGATCATGTTATACACACTAGTGTTAACATGTATGGGGAGAAACTCAGCTAAGACTCCACCAAGCATCAGCGATCAAACCAGACACAGTTCCAACCCCCAGCAGAAAACACGAGAACGTCACCGTCCATTTCAGAGCTTCTGGTCGCTTCTCCACACAAACACGGTGTCATGTGACGTCTTACAGAGACGTCTGTCTCGTCACGGTGGGACAAAAACTCTGCTCGTGTGTCTCCTGGGACTCCGTTTGACATGAATCATGAAGATTCTGGTTGTTTCCACGGAGATGAAGGTCCTGCCAGTTTCCATGGAGATGAAGGAGGTTTTACAGTGAAGCATCATAAACTTTGTTGGTCTTAACGCCTTTGTCGACCTTCGTGGTGTTTGTAAGGTGAATGTGGGGTCTAAACCTGGATTCTGACCATCATCATCATCATCATCATCGGCTGAAGGCTTCCTGAGATATTTACCTGGTAACACCTGGAAACCTGCTCAGGTTCACTTTTTTTTACCTTCTACAGTAGAACAGTTCCTCATCAGACATTTAATTCATTTATAATAAAACTCTTATTTTTGATACATAAACGAGTGGAAGGCCTCGGAAACTTCTTATTTCTGCTTTTTTCTGTTTTCTAATCAAAGTATTTGAAGAAAATGTCTGAAAATTTTGCTGATTTGTTTTTGTTTTGTGTCGATTTCAGTTTAATTTATTTTTATACTCTTTTTCTCTCATAGTTTTTTTTTTTATGTTAAAAATCAAGTGTAATTTTGAGGCCCTGAAGGGAAAACCACATGTGCAAATTAATAATGATAAAACATGACGATCTTACCGTACCTTCCTCTTCCTCTTCCTCTTCCGTTGTCTTGTTTCTGAATTTGTCATTGGGTTTTTTTTATTTGTTGTGTCTTTTAAACCACAATTGTGTTTTTTTTATTTGTTTTTGGATTTTTTAAACTGTAGTAATTTTTGATTTAAGTTTTTTAGTTTTTAGATTTTTTTAATTTGTGTATTTTAGTTTTTTTTTAAAAAACATTTTATTTTCATTGTGTCTTTTTAAATTTGTTGTTATCTTAATTTTAACTTTCAGTTTGTTATGTTTTTTTATTTGTCACAATGACGTTATTGTGTGTTTTTAATTCGGTGTGTTTTTAAATAGTTTTTAAAATTTGACAGTATTTCTTAATTCATCATGTTTTTTTAATTTGCTGTTATGGTTTGCCCTTCAGGGCCACCATACTTATTAAAAAACAAAACTAAGATGAACTGAGCTGCTGGATTTTACTGAAGTAAAGACATTTTTTCAGGAGGAGAAACATTTCTTTTTTCCAGGTGTTCCAGGTGAACTCATGGAACTTGTGTTGTAATCTTCCTGTAGATGTATTTCACTTTGGATAAAAGCATCTGTTAAATGACTGTAGAATAGAATAGAATAGAATAGAAACCAGCATCAACCAGTCGTTGTGCAGATTTACTTCATTTGTTACGATGCAGAGGTATCACATCTTGACAAGGAGAGTTTAAATGTGATGCTTTTATTTTGTAGACCTGCGTGTCGATGAAACCAATCAGGTGAAAGTGAAGGATGCTCTTCCAGCCAACAGATTCAACCTTTTGATGAGTTTGAGGTTCGTTCTGTCAGTTCCAGCAGTGTTGCAGGAAAAAAAGAGCAGAACTCATCTGGATTCTTCTGCTTGAAAATAAAAAGCACGGTAATGATGATAACAAGCGGCTCAATCTGACAGTGTGTGTGTGTGTGTGTGTGTGTGTGTGTGTGTTAAACAGGAAGGTCTGCGTTGGGAGGGGAGGTAAAGGGCCAGTCCGACCAGAGACGTGAGAGCTGACACTTCTCAAACCGAAGCCGGACCTGTTTTATCTCAGCGTGAGGACAGAAACAGGGAGAGGGGTCTTAGAGGGGACAAGGCCAGGCCCGTCGTTGTGTGGCAGTGAGGAGGAGGAGGGTAAGATGAAGCTGCTGCAGGCCTGGGGGTCCGCCTGTCTGTCTGGGAGCTGTGCTCCGGGGGGCTAACTGATTAGCCCATAATTTGAAGGGTGTCTTGAGGGACCTGCCCCCTTTCTTGCCCACCGCATTCAGCCCTCAGAGCCCCTGGGAGGCTGGGGTTGGTGCAACAGGACCCTGATGAACACGCACACACATAGACGTGCATGCTTAAGAAATGATGGATAAGCAGACGAGGGGATTGAGAGCAGGAAGAGATGATTTAAACAGGCCTCCCTCTGACTCAGAAACTGCAGCCGCACTGGAAGGAACAGCTTGGAGTCGTGTTTCACCCCGAAAAGGCTTAAAATTTACCTGGAAACACCTTCTGTAGGATCAGCAAACGGATCGCAGGTTTTACGTCCAGCAATCACCCCAGCAGGCTGTTTGTGTGGTTGCCATGTCAACCACAATAAGCGGTCGACACGGCAACTTCATGCTAAACGTTGGCTTCAGTATAATCAGACAATAATAGTTTCAGTACTTAATCAATCCCTGACATAGACGGGTCCTGGAAAAGAGCTACAGTCGTTCTCAAATGGCTTCATCCCTTTTTATTAAAGAAAATAAAGGTTAAATTTACAAAAGTCACTAAAATAACTGGACTATAAATTGTAATTTAGTGATATAAGACACTGTTTTTTCTTTTATTTGAGTTATAAAAGAAAACAAACAAAAAACAAGTCAGTCCTGGACAAATGAGAGACTTTTCTGTTGAACAGTGGGACAAAATACCTGTCAACAGGTGCAGAAGTCTGACTGGGAGGAACAGAAAACACCTGACTGGAGCGGAAGCATTAAAGGATTCTTCAACTAAATATTACTTTATGACTGATGGATTTTATTTGATCATATTTGTTTGCTTTTTAAAAAAATGTTTTTTACCAGAATTACTCCCGGGGGTACTCCGGGAGTATGGGGTACCAGATCCCCTTGTACGAGCTGTCCGGTCCCTGTACGACAGGTGTCAGAGCTTGGTCCGCATTGCCGGTAGTAAGTCGGATTCATTTCCGGTGAGGGTTGGACTCCGCCAAGGCTGCCCTTTATCACCGATTCTGTTCATAACTTATATGGACAGAATTTCTAGGCGCAGCCGAGGTGTTGAGGGGATCCGACTTGGTGGCCTCAGGATTGGGTCCCTGCTTTTTGCGGATGACGTGGTCCTGTTGGCTTCATCTGGTCGTGATCTCCAGCTCTCGCTTGAGCGATTCGCGGCCGAGTGTGAAGCGGCTGGGATGAGAATCAGCACCTCCAAATCTGAGACCATGGTCCTCAGCCGGAATAGGGTGGATTGCCCTCTCCGGGTCGGGAGTGAGGTCCTGCCTCAAGTGGAGGAGTTTAAATATCTCGGGGTCTTGTTCACGAGTGAGGGAAAGATGGAGCGCGAGATCGACAGACGGATCGGTGCGGCGTCTGCAGTAATGTGGACTCTGCGCCGGTCTGTCGTGGTGAAGAAGGAGCTGAGCCAGAAGGCAAAGCTCTCGATTTACCAGTCGATCTACGTTCCTACCCTCACCTATGGTCATGAGCTGTGGGTCGTGACCGAAAGAAGGAGATCTCGTAAACAGGCGGCTGAAATGAGTTTCCTCCGCAGGGTGACCGGGCTCTCCCTTAGAGATAGGGTGAGGAGCTCGGTCATCCGGGAGGAGAACAGAGTAGAGCCGCTGCTCCTTTGCATCGAGAGGAACCAGTTGAGGTGGCTCGGGCATCTGGTCAGGATGCCTCCTGGACCTCCCTGGTGAGGTGTTCCAGGCACGTCCCTCTGGGAGGAGACCCCGGGGAAGACCCAGGACACGCTGGAGGGATTATATCTCTCGGCTGGCCTGGGAACGCCTCGGGATCCCCCCGCAGAGTTGGCAAATGTGGCTGGGGAGAGGGAAGTCTGGGCTTCCCTGCTTAGGCTGCTGCCCCCGCGACCCGACCCCGGATAAGCAGCATGAAGATGAAGAACCAGAATTAGAAAATAATGTCATGATATTCATAAAAGTTTATTTATTATTTTGTCAATTTCTGCTTATTTCCCAGGCAGCTGTTTATTCCTGTTTTAATGGGAGGGTATGAATCTATCTGAGGATGACTCTGTTTGTGCTAAAACCCTCCACTGGATTAGCTGCTAGAATATGAATAATTATTACGTCTCTGTCGGGACCTGCCTGTCTTGTTGTGCTGGATAGATGTAAATAGTTAAATAGTTAAAGTTTGACTGTTAAAAGTGAAAATATTGTTTTTTTTAATATTAAATCTCCTTTTCTTATACAATTATAATCACAACCAGGAATTAGTCCTGATCGTAGAGATGTGTGAACGTGGTGTTATATGTAGTGTTGCCCTGACTGCGACTGTGTTTATGTGTAAATGTTTCCAACTTTGAATCTATGCCACCGAGGACTGAGGCAGTTCTGAAGGGAAAAGGGGGTCCAAACCGTTCCTAGCGAGGTATTTACTGTGTTAATTCATGCTGTGTGCATGCAAAGTGGAGAAAATAAAATAATTTTTATTTGTTGGAATTTAAAAATAAAAACTAGAGAATGGAAAAAGTAGCAGATGAATCAGTTTTCTTTGAGATCAGAGTGAATGATCTGCAGGAAGAATAACGAAATGTGCAGCAGCTCACACGTGTCAGCAACACATCTGCAGATGGTTTTATCTGCAGCTGATAAACACTCGGCATGCAGAGCGGAGCTGATCATTAAGAAGCTTCAAGCAGCTCGAAGCATCAGGTTGATCTCTGCAGAGCAGCCGTCCTGATCATTTAAAGTCCCCACAGATAAACAGGACAGTAAAAACTAATGATAGGAATTATTATCAGCAAGAATTCATTTTATGGTTTTATGTGAAAAACTGTTTCCACGTCATCGTTTGAGGCTCAAATCGCTCTGAACCCTCTGCCGCCTTTTCTTCTTCGTCTTTTTAACTTTGCTGCAAAGTTTTATAAATTCACCTGTAAGATAAAAAAAAAAAAAACAAACCTTTAAGTCCAGATTGTCTTAACACACAGAAACCCTTTTTTTCTTTAACGTTTTACATCCAGCTGCTGCAGCATCGTATGTACGTCTCCATGGCAACGCTCGGTCCCCTCTCAGCCGCCGCTGCCGGATGATGCATCGCTGCCTAGTTATGATGTGAAAACAAGTTGTACGGTGAAATATGGGTGATTCAGCTGCTGCTGGAGGGCTTGGACATGAAATATGTCCCACTGCAGCTCCAAGTTCAACCTTTTTTCTCTTTTGCATCGGAGCAGGATGGTGTTGGGCGAGCTCTGTTGGTTCTTCCAGCAGTTCGATCGTTCCCTGCGGCGATTATCACGTCACTAAACAGGATTATCCTCCAGAATATCAAAAGATAATTAAACAGAATTAAATACCTTGTGTTGCCTCCAGTCTTGGAATAAAACTCACAACGTATTCTAATATTTGGCTGCAGAAAGTTTTGGATTTCTGTGCAGTTAATGCAAAAAGGAAGCTGTGTTCTGGTTGAACTGGTTGTACTGGTCTTCTTTAGGCTTACAGACAGTATTCCTGCTGTAATTAGGACAATATATTTATTGCCTGCAGTTTCAAGCAAAGACGCTGCTATTTATCCAGTAAATACAGGCAGTAAAGCTCAGCCCTGCTTTGTTTTCCTTGTGTTGTTTGGCCATTGCCATGACGCTGTGTGGGTCTCCACGGTCAACAAGCAGCTTGCAATCTCCCATTAGATCAGACGCTATTAGTGCAGAGAGGAGTCACTGAGCAAACAGCGTCCCTGCCTTTTAAACCGGGTTATCTAATCTAGTAAACGGGGATGAGCTGGACTTTGGAGTTCACAGACAGGCAATCCAGTTTGTCCACCACTATTGTTTGTAATGAAACGCCACTCAAGATCAGGCGAGCCTCTACTGGTCGCTTCCCACGACGGCGCTCACCTGGAGCTTTATGAGCGGCGATCAGATAAGAGTCCAGGGAGGGTCTTTGTTGAGGGTCAGATAACGTCTGGTGCTGATGATCAGAGATGGTCCTCGCGTCCCTCAGTAGAGGTGGTTTTAATGCTTTGGTGGCTTTAACCGACAGGACACAATGAGGCAGGCGTGTTTCCGCTTCACTTCCTGTCTGGTCAGTCATTTCTGAGCCTCACTGGCTCTTAACGCATTTTACTTCCCCGTGTTTACAGTATATACAGTATTTATATCACTCATACCGGTAGCAGGGTCTGTAACTCCTGGTGAGATTGAGCTGGAACTAATTTAATTAGAACTGAAAAGCTTATTTTTATGACTTACAGGTTCTTTCCAGTCCAAACTGGAAAACGTTTTAGATCATTAGCCTTCATTAAACAAAGAGAGGAACAAAAAATACTTGATTGTGTTTTCAAAATGAAGGAAAATTCATATTTTAATGTAGTGACAAATGTGAGAAAGGTAAAAAGAGACAGAAACGTTTCCAACATTTGCAGTAACATCTTCCTGGAAGATTCTCTGTAAGCAGGTAAAATAATGAGAGGTTAGGGCGCCAAGATTGGGTATAAAAACAGCATCCACTAGCAAAAATGTCTTTACATCAAAAATAGGTCATATCTCACCACTTTTCTACAAATTTGGAATCAGCAATTAGTTCAACAAATGTTTCTCTATAACAGTTTTGAAGAGCACTGATCTTCCAGCATCTACAGAGCAGAATGATGGGAATAAATTCAGGGATTCTGGAGAAATCTGAGTGAAAAGGACAGACACTATTATGCCAGTACAGGGCTCTGTGGACATCAGCTCATCTCTGATGGACAGAAAGACTGTGGACATGTGTTATATGGACATACGAGTCCAGATTTCAGCTGCTTTTAGGGGAAGCTCTCGTCTGCTTTTACTTCTCAAAGATGAGAACGATCATCCCGGTTGTTATCGGAGACATGGGATGGAGGACATAAATTCAATTCAATTCAATTCAACTTTATTCGTATAGCGCCACTTCACAACAATGTTGTCACAGGACACTTTACAGACACGAATCAACATACACATCATTTCAAGCCAATTCATACATATCCTATAATAGAAACCAACTGATTGCATCGAGTCATGACTTGGATCCAGTCCTCCATCCTGAGCTGCACGAGGCGACAGTGGGAAGGAAAAAACTCCCCTTTAACAGGAAGAAAACCTCCGGCAGAACCCGGCTCAGGGAGGGCAGCCATCTGCCTCGACTGGTTGGGGTGGAGACGACAGGAAAGACAGATCAACATGTACAACTGCACTTATTCAGGAAGACCTGCAGAAAAAAAAACATTGTGGACATCAGTGTCCACGTAGGACTGTGTGAAGGTGGATGTTGGAGTTTTAGATGCACATGCTGCCATGAAGGAAGCGTCCGTATGCTCTGTGGTTTTATTCTGACCTCTGCGATGTGTTAACCAGGAGCATGTCAGACGCAGTCCGCTTAGCCGGAGCCGTGAGATCACAAAATCACAGGAAAGGAGAACTGCAAGATCATGCATGTATGATTTCTCAAGGTCCGTGGGCTTTTTAATGCAAGTTTGCTGGACTTTTAACACGTTTTATTCAACATCACTTCATGGCTCCTCACAGACAGCTTACCTGACCGAATGGGTGGCAGCATCAACAAGACTGAATTTATAAGTTCATAAGTTAAACTCAGCCTCCACTCCCAAAACGCTTCATATCTCAGTGCAAACTTTCTACTTTCTGCTCTTCTTCTTGTAAAAAGGATCCATGGTGTCGTATAAACCTTGTGTTTCTCAGCAGTATAAACGTCTTCACCTAAACCGACACCCCCAATTAATCGACTTCTAACCTGGTGTCACAGGTAATGACATGATGTGTACTAGGGGTGTGTATTGACATGAATCTGGTGATATGATATGTAGCATATTACCGGCCACTAATACGATATATTGTGATATATCAGGAAACTGTAAGCATCACAATATATTGCAGTTTTTCTTTAATAGTAATAAACACTGAATGCTGCTGCATATTAAGAAGAGAGGATCTACATCTCACCGCAGAATGAAAAAAATTTAATCTTTATATACAAGAGGAATAAAAAAATAAAAATCTGCTGCATCAGTAAAGATCGATTGTTTGATAAAATATATAAAAATATATGAAATCAATATCATATCGACACATAAATTATTGCCATATTTCGATATTTTCTTACACCCTTAATGTTTACAGCGTTCAGCACTTCAAATCTGCCCGAGGGCTTTTATTTTGAAATTCACCAGCAGAATGATATGCTGTGTTTGCTGAGCAAATTTACTTTGCTAAGGGGAGCTTTATAGATATAATGATCCCTTGATTTTCTGGATTCTTCTTTTATTTTTCTATTTGTTTTGGATAATTCATGTTACAGAGTTTATTCTGCTGGACCAGACCGGAAAGGACAGAAGAGGGACAGAAAGAGAACAGAAAATAAGAGAAAACAAGAGAAAGAGATGAATGCATACACGTATATACACATACATACCCACCTATTTACATATGTACACACACACACACACACACACACACACACACACACATTTATATACACACAAGCCAACTCTAGATTCATTATCCTTGCGGAGAACAAAATCATAGACTGTCAGGAGCACCAGAAACGATTAAGTTAAATCAAAGACAGAAAGAGAGCTATCTGCAGCTAATGAATAAATTTGCAGGACGACTCAGTGGCTGTGACACATGATGAACATTCAGAGTGGAACGTGTTCAGAGAAGAGTGATCATGCCAATGTTGGGAACTTTCCTGACTAATCAATCATAAATAAAACCTTGCTAAGGAATCCAGTGGATCACATTGAATCTGGACTTGAGACCGAACGGCAGGTGACTGTAGAAAGGACAAAAACTTTAACAGGAAGGAAAAACCTCCAGCAGAACCCGACTCACAGAGGGCCGCCATCGGTCTGGACTGGTTTTAGTGGAGATGACAGACTGATCGGTCCCGTGTACTCAGCTTCTTGTCCTGCCCTGGTTTTTCTGCAGAGTAATCAGAGTATTTCTGCAGATGACAGGAGTTGTACAGTAAATGTGAAGTGTGTGAAGAGGACAGCAGCCTCTCAGGCTGTGCTCTGTTTGTTCAGAAGTCATACATCCAGGTGGACGTGGACGTATCCACCTGGAGCTTCTCACATAACAGAGCAGACGAGAGCGGGCTCCTCTTCAGCAGGTGGAAGATGGCGTCTTCAATACCTGGAGCATCACGAAGAGCTGTAACAGGTTCTGAAAGGTGTTTACCTGCTTGATATGGCGAGCCAATAAGCCTGCATGACGATAATGGCGTTGAGACGACTGATCTGTCGTCTTTTAGGAAAGTAGAGATTCTTTATGAACCAGAACAAGACGGGATGTCCTCAAGGAACGTATATTTTCTCTTTTCTGTCATTTTCAAACTGAAATCAGCTGAAATCACTGAATTTAAGTCACATCTGCTAAATTTCAGCTCGTCAGTCGTAGTGAAAAATCCTGGATTGTTTTCTTTTCACATCTCAGGTTTTATTCTTGCAGATTCCATTTTTTTGGCACATTTTTTAATGAAAGAAACATAAAACAAACTCTTTAAGAAGATATCAGAATTGAACACTTTTTCAAATGTGACTTGCAAACATTTTTCATGGTTTTATCATTTCTTGGTCAAACTTTAGTTGAATTTTTATTTTTTCCTTTTACAGAAAACAGTTCTTTCGGTGAGTTGTTTCCCATGACCAGATTCCTCTCTGACTGCAGATGTAAATGCTTCCTGTTTAACTGAAGACGTAAAATCATCCAACAGCCGCCTGCAACAAAAGCACAACTGCGGATTTTCCCTCCTTTGTTGCTCAGAAGAGAAAAGTTACCACGACCACAAACTGTTATGATGCACAAGCTGGAATGTGAGGACCGTTTTAACTCTTTCCTCCCTGAGAATCTCTGTTGATGTATTTGTTCAGTGGTAGCGAACAAGCTTACATCGCCTGCAGCGTTGTTGCTGGTGCATCAAACTGGGCGGACTGGAAGTTTAGAGCTTTAAGAACAAGTTTAGTAACAGCTGTGTCTGAGGGATATAACTGATTAAATCCATCTAACAACTTAATAAAGCTGAATTAATACATCTAAAATTCTCTGAGGCAATACTTAATGTGTAAAATACGGAGCACCGGGACTGCCTAAATTAAATATAAATACAGAAATTTTAAAAAAAAAAAAAAAGATTTAATAAACAAACAAAGGTGTCAAGAAATCAAAATTTTCAATGAGTATTTTTCAGAAACTGAGTTTTAGTTTTTGAACAGAAGTGGTCAAAGTCTCCAAAAAAAGCAAACTGAAAACCACAGCGGCACTGTTGAGCAATGTAGCCGATATGCGACCCCTAAAAGTAACATAGAAGAAGAAGGTACGATGTATTTAATGACTATTGTCTGAATCCGACGTCAGAACTTGGAGATTAGCTGTAAACTCTGTTCTGCCCCTGGTAGATGAATTGGCTAACAACCATGCTAACGTATGAAAGTATGCGTGACATTTGAAACCAACGTATATATATATGTATAAGGATCATAAATACAAACAACTCTTGTTCAGTTACATTTTACATGTCTGTATTTGAAAGAGATGGCATGTTATGAAATAGAATATGCAGAAAACCAGCATGTGGTGTGACTACCATGTCCACGGATGACTAGCAAGCACTGCTGTTTGTGTCATTTTCTGTCTGACGTGTTAAAAAAGAACTGCAGTGATGTGTGTGGGTAAAGTTTACATTTCACATCTCTGCTGGTTTATGGGCTTTGAATGACTGTTTTTTTTTTTTTATTCGTTTACTGTGCTGTAAATGTCCAGAGCTGTAATTTCCTATGTGTTGTTTTTTTTTTCCCATAACTTTTTTTTTTTTTTGCTGCATTCTGCTCGAGATAAAAAGTTTAAAAAAAAAAAAAAAAAACTGTTGCCACGAGTTCCCCCCATTACCGATAAAGAGAAGAACTTTGCACAACTGTGTTCACTGCTAAAAGGTTTCATTGATCAGACACTGCTTTAGAAGAATCCCAGTTTTGTGTCACGTAAGATAATCAAGCAGCGGTGATGTGGAAATGGGGCGTGTCCTTTGGATTGACAGGTATCTGATATTCGGTGGCATGAAGTTTATTTCAGGGTGGCATAATATAGTACAACTGTGGTTATTAGCCGGCTAGCAACATTGCTTTAACATAGTCCTCCTACTTTTGTTAGCTGGCTGTCAACCCCCCCTTCTGGCTCACAGTCCCCCTCTCAGCTCCACCTCTTTGCCCATATTTGTATTTTCACGAGGTGAAGACACACATGACGCTGCCAAGTTTGCAATGGTAGGAATCGCTCAATTAGCTTCAAGTCAGCGCTTCAGACACTTGGGGGCGTGGTCATGGAGGGCGAGGTCATACAGTCTGTGGAGATAACTCATTTTCAAAGTGACATGTATGCAAAGGGAAAACATGGAGTTTTGAATGGAAACATCATGCAAACAGGGCCTTAAGAACTCCTTGTTGGAACATAAAAGAAGCAAAGTTCAGTTGTTTTAACTCACATAAGCATCAGAGGCTGATTCAGCTTATTTATTGCCTGGTTGTCCAAACGCTTTCCTGAATATTTTTCACTTGATCCAAAACTCTGTGGCTGGAGTTCTGACGTTTCCTCTCTTTTGGCTTTTGGCTCACAGTCAAGTTCAGGATCTGGTTTAAAATCCTCTTCATGACATCTAAAGCCTTAATGGCGTTGTTCCCTTGTATATGAACAATCTCCTGGTTCCCTACAACCCGCCGCAACCCATTATGAACTGCAGACAAGCTCTTTCTGGAATCTCCAGGTCCAGAATGGGAGGCAGAGCTTTTAGTCTTCAGACTCCAGTAGAACCAGTCCTGGTTTGAGCTTCTTCATCTTTAAATTTAGCCTCAAAATTAGCATCTTTTAGGTTGTCAATGATTAAGTGAACTAGTTTTACTCTTTTGTCTTAATTGGTTTTAATATTGTTTTATTTTTTGCACCATTATCCCCAACTTTTCCTTCTTTGAATTTATTTTTATTATTTTATCACTTATTTCACACACTTTTCTTCTGGACACACTTCTCAGTTTGGGTGTCACACATAGACCCCTCAAATGATTTAAATCTAATTTTTCTCCAGGTTGTCATTAATTTGTGTTTCTGTGTTTCTCCATCCATCCATCCATCCATCCATCCATCCATCAAACCATCCATCTATCATTCCATCAATTGTCCAGTTATTCATTCAATAATAATTAATAGTTTTGCATAATTAAAAAAACCCTTTGAAAACATTCTAGATAAATAAAATACAATAAAATTTGAATTATTAAATTAAAGAATACATTTTGAGAAATGAATATAATTGTAGATAAACACATAATCAAATAAATAATTTCTTTTAATTTTTGAATTATTTAAATTTAAATTAAAAAAGTTTAAGTAAATGAATAAATCAAAGTTTTAATAAATAATACATAGATAAATAAGTTAGTTTCAATAGATAAGAAGCATGAATATATAAAGTCAATAAATAAATGTAAATAGATAACTAAGTAATAGTTTGAATACTGTATGTCTTCTAACAAATACATACAAAATAAATAAGATCACAACAAAAAGTACATTTTAACAAAATATTTTTATTTATTGAATTACCGTAACCGTATGTATTTAAATATTTATTAATTTCAGCATTTATTTGTATAATAAATCGTGAATAAAAGTCCCTCTGAGCTGGCCGTAATTCAGTTTGACCAGACAGAACTCTTGCTCTGCTTCATCAGAATCTGAAGAGAATCCGTCTGAACTCATGTTTTCCTGTAATCTTCCTCTCTGTCAGTGGCTCCTCGTCCTCCTCCTCTTGCTCCTTCCCCACGGCTGAGACCAGGCTCCAGGCGGCTGTGTTTGCAGGTCCTGCCTGGTTCAGCCTGCCCAGCGTCAGAATAAGTGACTCTGACAGCACAGTTATTAACTGTGATCCGCCACCACGGGGCCTGGGCAGCGCCGCGCCGAGGGGAGGGTCCACCAGAGGGCTCTGCTCCAAACACAAAGACCGCTTTCACCTCTGCGCTCCACTGTGTGTACCTCCCTGACCCCACTGCACTCGCTAATACATATTCATATTGCATGCTTAGCATGCTCTTCTCTAAAGGAGAAGATTTTATAAGATGCAGAGCTGCTGTGGTGATGCTAAGCTGCTCACTGATGCAAAACTGCTGCTTCTATGCAGAGCTGCTGCGGCCATGCAGTGCTGCGGCCATGCAGTGCTGCTGTGGCCATGCAGAGCTGCGGCCATGCAGAGCTGCTGTGGCCATGCAGAGCTGCAGCCATGCAGAGCTGCGGCCATGCAGAGCTGCTGTGGCCATGCAGTGCTGCTGTGGCCATGCAGAGCTGCGGCCATGCAGAGCTGCGGCCATGCAGAGCTGCTGTGGCCATGCAGAGCTGCGGCCATGCAGAGCTGCGGCCATGCAGAGCTGTGGCCATGCAGAGCTGCGGCCATGCAGAGCTGTGGCCATGCAGAGCTGTGGCCATGCAGTGCTGCTGTGGCCATGCAGAGCTGCTGTGGCCATGCAGAGCTGTGGCCATGCAGTGCTGCTGTGGCCATGCAGTGCTGCTGTGGCCATGCAGTGCTGCTGTGGCCATGCAGTGCTGCTGTGGCCATGCAGAGCTGCGGCCATGCAGAGCTGCGGCCATGCAGAGCTGCGGCCATGCAGAGCTGCTGTGGCCATGCAGAGCTGCGGCCATGCAGAGCTGCGGCCATGCAGAGCTGTGGCCATGCAGAGCTGCGGCCATGCAGAGCTGCGGCCATGCAGTGCTGCGGCCATGCAGAGCTGCGGCCATGCCGAGCTGCGGCCATGCAGAGCTGCGGCCATGCAGAGCTGTGGCCATGCAGTGCTGCTGCCATGCAGTGCTACTGCGGCCATGCAGTGCTGCTGCGGCCATGCAGAGCTGCTGCGGCCATGCAGTGCTGTGGCCATGCAGAGCTGCTGCGGCCATGCGGTGCTGCTGCCATGCAGAGTTGCTGCGGCCATGCAGTGCTACTGCGGCCATGCAGTGCTGCTGCGGCCATGCAGAGCTGATGCGGCCATGCAGTGCTGCGGCCATGCAGAGCTGCGGCCATGCGGTGCTGCTGCAGCCATGCAGTGCTGCTGTGGCCATGCAGAGCTGCGGCCATGCAGAGCTGTGGCCATGCAGTGCTGTGGCCATGCAGAGCTGCTGCGGCCATGCAGTGCTGTGGCCATGCAGAGCTGCTGCGGCCATGCGGTGCTGCTGCCATGCAGAGCTGCGGCCATGCAGAGTTGCTGCGGCCATGCAGTGCTACTGCGGCCATGCAGTGCTGCTGCGGCCATGCAGAGCTGATGCGGCCATGCAGTGCTGCGGCCATGCAGAGCTGCGGCCATGCAGAGCTGTGGCCATGCAGTGCTACTGCGGCCATGCAGTGCTGCGGTCATGCGGTGCTGCTGCGGCCATGCAGAGCTGCTGCGGCCATGCAGTGCTACTGCGGCCATGCGGTGCTGCTGCGGCCATGCAGAGCTGCTGCGGCCATGCAGTGCTGCTGCGGCCATGCAGAGCTGCGGCCATGCGGTGCTGCTGCCATGCAGAGCTGCGGCCATGCGGTGCTGCTGCAGCCATGCGGTGCTGCTGCGGCCATGCGGTGCTGCTGCGGCCATGCGGCGCTGCTGCGGCCATGCGGCGCTGCTGCGGCCATGCAGAGCTGCTGGGGCCATGCAGAGCTGCTGCGGCCATGCAGAGCTGCTGCGGCCATGCAGTTCTGCTGCGGCCATGCAGAGCTGCTGTGGCCATGCAGAGCTGCTGGGGCCATGCAGAGCTGCTGCGGCCATGCAGAGCTGCTGCGGCCATGCAGAGCTGCTGCGGCCATGCAGTTCTGCTGCGGCCATGCAGTGCTGCTGCGGCCATGCAGTGCTGCTGTGGCCATGCAGTGCTGCTGCGGCCATGCAGAGCTGCTGCGGCCATGCAGTGCTGCTGCGGCCATGCAGAGCTGCTGCGGCCATGCAGAGCTGCTGCGGCCATGCAGTGCTACTGTGGCCATGCAGAGCTGCTGCGGCCATGCAGTGCTACTGTGGCCATGCAGAGCTGCTGTGGCCATGCAGAGCTGCTGTGGCCATGCAGAGCTGCTGTGGCGTTGCCTTACAGGCTTTGTGTAGCTGTGGAATGCCGTCTATGTATACTTGTGGCTTTTATCCATATAGGTGGTCTGCTGCATTGTTTGTCCTGCGATTGCCCCCCTGCGTCCCAGCAGCCCCTTCTCCTCCTCACAGGATGTGGGTGACCGGAGAGCCATCAAACAACAACACAACACGGGTCATTAGAAAGCAGAACTGGGAGGGAATAAATAAATTCTGAAGAGGGGGGAGGATGAAGAAGGAGGGAGAGTGAGATACATAATGACAGCTGACTATGTTTAGTCCCCAGAAAGGAATCATAAACAGCAGCTCGTCCCAGCTAACAGGAGGGCTTTAAGTCGCTGAATCCAAAACCCCCAAAGCCACTTTTTCCTGCCCACATCGGCCATAATGAAAGCCCCGCCGTTCGATTGTTGAATAGTTGAGGTTTTTTCCTTTGAGGTGACTGGTTTTAATATAGAAACAGGACATACAGAGTGGAGCAGTGGACGTCCCCAGCAGTGTTCAAAGCTGTGGCGGGACGACGATACGGCTGACATGCATTATTCCCTACAAAAGCTGCCCTTTGTTTGCTTTAGGCTCACATCCCACAAATTGTAGGCTTTGTCCGTCAACAATTCTTATTTCAAGCCTTTTTTCCCCTTTTTCCCCTCCCTTCCTCACATGCCCTGTCCTCCGTGGTCCTGGTGTTTTGTTGGTGCTTCGCTGGAGTGATGGCTCCAACCAGGCCGAGACCAGTCCAGGAGTCTTGTCTCCCATCTCAGTGGTTTTAAGCTCAGAGTCCCGCTTAGCTGGAGACTAAAACTCCACTCAGATTTTATGTTTTAGCTTATCTAAGCTTTGCTTTTTTTTTTGCTTCTATTTTTGGTGAAACTATAAGAGAATTGAATGTGGCTGAAAGTCTCACACCCCCACGTCTCTGACAGTTAACCAGAAGTAGTTAAACGCTGTAGCATTAGTTCCCAAATTACATGTTGATTTAAGCCTTTTCTCTTCACAAAAACTGAATCATTAATCATATTGGGAATATCTGACTCGCTGGGAGTGCAGTTTAAATCAGCCATGAAGTTATAATGAAAGCATATTGTACCGTCTCACGTTGGGGGGGGGGGGGCACGCTCATCGCTTTAAAATGTAAAGGAAAACAAAACAAACTGGGCAGTTTTACATATCGGGAAATTCTGATAAGCAATATTTGGATTCTTTGCACTGCTCAGAGGAGCAAAAAATAAAACGTTTAAATTCGGAAATGTCAACTTTCACCCTGTTTTTATTTATTTCACAACAACAAAACCAAAATGCAGGAACAGTGTGTGTAAAACCAAGTCTACGTTCACCGCTCCCGCAGGAATGAAAGGAATCAGATGATCGTTATCAGTATGAGCTCCTCCATGTTTCGCCTGTCTGTTCACACAATGCCCGGGAGGAAAGACATCAGAAATGACCTGAAACAGGCAGCTGGTGCTGAACAACAGTCTGTGAAAGGTTATTAAGTCATTTCCCAAACTGTTTGGAGTCCATCATACCACAGAGAGAAGTCAATCCTCCCCAGCAGGTTCCGCCCGAGACCAGATCCAGGAGCTACATCACGAACTCCTCGGACCTCTGTTAGCCTGTTAAATGTTCCAGACCAGGACAAGGAAAGGACGAAACCAGTAAGGCTCGTTTGGAAGGAGAAAATCCACGTTGGTCTGTCAGCACAAACACCTCGTACCAAAGTCTTGTTCACTGAACAAAAACACAGAACATGTAAAAATGATTAATGTTGTCTTATTTCCACGAATGTCTGATATTGGTTTCTTCTTTTTTTGTTGTTGTTGTTTTTTTTTGTTTTTTTTACCAATATCCAATTCACAGATTTATATACTAACTTATTTATTTAGAATAGTTTTTATGTAACCAAGTGTGTTTCTTCGCCTATGATATTGTGTGTTTTTAGGTTTCTCTGGTTTTTAAGTAGTTGCACTTTAAGATTTTGTTTAAAATATAAAATTAATGATAAATTATTATTATTATTATTATTATTATTATTATTATTATTATATTAATGTTAATAGGAATATCCATATATATAATATTATTATCATCATCATATTTATTTATTTTACATAATTATTTTATTTATTAATTTATGTTTTTCAATTATTATTATGGATTTTGTCTTATTTTCCGATACCAATATCAATATGTGCAGAGTTGCATCCCAGAAAAAAAAAGAGCCAGAGGATTTCAGGTGAGTAAGTCATCACTGGTTGATGCCAGTTTAAACGTCTGGGTTCTTCTTCACACAACCTTTGCAGTGATTTAATGTCTGGAGACATTTTGAACCAAAGACGTGGATGAGTCCACTTACAAGCTTGTTCTGCTGCGATGATGTCATCAACTGTGCAGAAATGTGAAAGCCACAAAAACTATAGACCACATCTCTCTTATTTTCTCATTTAGAGTGGGATGAGATGTAGCTGAAGAGTTTCATGTATAATACGTAGATGTTGTGGCATTAAAAAAGATACCGGGCATCTCTAGTTTCCATGGTAACGGACTTTTGGGTTTAGGTTGGAGAACGAACTCCAGAGTGAAACTTGACTGCAAGATGAATCCTGTCCATGTAAATGTGAGCTGTTATGTTGTTGTGGTCCTTTTTTCACCCACAAACAGGACAACAACAACAACATGTTCTTCAGTCATTCAGGAGACGCTTTTCTCCAAACTGAAACTTTTAAAGTTATTTACTCTCTTTAAACTTTGCTGTCAGTGAAGAGGCATTGATTACACACATCATGTGGATAGTTACCCTCCCCACACACACAGACACACACACACACACACACTCCCCCAATACAGCCCGACATGCACACCACGTCGTTTCCTGTTTATGTTTTCACCAACGGTGAGATCGTTTCCTTCCTTCCTTTCTTCCTGTTGTTGAAAAAATGCCATACAGCATAAAAGGGAAAAGATCACTACTGTCAGGCATGGTGGTGGTGGGATGATGGTCTGGACCCGGACATCTTCCTGTCAGAGGGTGGACCATGAAGTTTTCTGGATACCACAGTGTTTTAGATGTGAGTCCATCTGTCCGACGACTAAAGCTGGACTGTCTCATGCAACAGGACAAGGATCCCAGCTCTAAATGGGTGAAAAAGAGAAAAATCAGGTGATCCAGTCAAAGTCCAGACCTCATTCTGAGTAAACGGGACCTTCAGAGACCTGAACTGAAACAAAACTGGATAGAAGAATGGACCCAAGTTCCTCCTCAACCATAAGAGAGATGGTTAACGGCGTCTAGTTTGTTGCTTCTCTTGTTTTTTCAGGAACAATAAAATCCCTGAGGATCAAAATATAGATTTTTCTGTCATAGATTGTGTCTTTGCTTTGAGTCTAAGTAGAAATATTGGTCTGCCTTGATACTTGTGAAGACATTTGACTGCAAAAGATTTGACTCTGTGAAGATTTGTAAAACCTTGACATCACATACAGGTGTCAGATAATTTAGCGAAGCACGCATTTGCCAACAGAACGGGTTGACTTCCCAGGTTTTGATTGCATAATTCACAACAGAGACCTTGAATGAAATTAAAACTGTTTGTTTTCATCAGAAGTTTTTACCTTCTGTCAAAAGCCACTTTTAGGAAACAGCTAACAGTTTTCTGCTGTGAGTAATGGCTCGTTGGAGAGGTCAGGCACCATTAACCGAGCACACTGCAGAGTCAGAGCAGGTCAAAACAGCCGACGGCGCCACCACACACACACACACACACACACACACACACACATACACACATGAACATATATACAGAGCAGATTGCTCAATTACCCCTCCTTTAGCCGAAGCCTCTCTTAACCCTGCAGCTGCGCTTAAAAGTCATTACATTCAGGGTCAAGTGTGATCTCTGTGCTTATCTGCATTAACAACTGCCAAGTGCAGGCGTGCACGTGTTCCATGCACAGACCGCTGGAATGAATCAGAAGTGATTTACAGACGTTCCCATTGAAGAGGCAATGCTGCCCTCGTGTGCTCTACAATCTGCAATTACAAGTGGTTAAAGATATACTTGCGGGTGGCTGGTAAATCCCCAACATAACTCAGCCAGGCCGCCGCTGGGAGACCCACATCTCAGAGTGGGTCACCAAATCTCACCACATATGCCGAGTTTTAAGCGTGTGCATACGGACTGGACCCTGAAATCCTCATCACAACCGAAAGAGTCGTGTGAATAAACATAAAAGTGCATAATAACAGCTTGTAGAACCACTTTTATCAGCATTAAGTTAAAGAAGTGGTTTTCTGGATGACGTTACGCGTCTCTCCACCGGGTGCGAGGGAACTGTGCTCCACCTTTCTTTCCAACGTTGTTAAAGGTCGTTGAAGTTTGAAGCATTTCTGACAGACTGACTCACATTTGACTGGAATAATTGCGTACCCAGAGGAGTTCATGGTACAGTCCGTTACTGCGATGTGTCCATGTCCTGCAGCTGCAGAACAAGCCCAGATCATCCACCTTCCACCGCCGTGCTGATAGTTTGCAGTTGTTGTTTTTTTTGTCTTGTCCAGGCAAAATGCTGGGCTTTTCCAAGGGAACCATCATAGATATAATGCCCACCTTGATATTCTGGATTTTAATTTTATTTTTCTATTTATTCTGCATAACTGTTTGTATTACAAAGTTTGTACTGCTGGACCGGACTGGAGAGGACAGAAGAGGGACAGAAAGAGAATAGAAAAGAAGAGAAAATAGAAAACTCCTTGTAAAGAGAAAAAGAGAGAGAGAGAAAGAAAAAAGAAAGGAAGAATGAGAACGAGAACAACCTAGTTTGCAGTTTCTGACCCAACTTGTCCACTTTGTTCCGGCCTGTCTGATGAACTTTGTTTCAGAAGTCTTGTTTGGATGCAGCTTCACAACGCTGAGTCGGGTTGCCTTGTTCTTTTTTTCTCCTGCAACCCTCCCAACAAGCCATACTGGTCCAGTCTTTTCTAACTGGACTGTCATGAACTTTAGCATTGAACATGCTAACAGAGGCCTGGAGGGTCTGCGATGTACCTCTTGGGTCTGATCTTGGGCTGAATTTGCTGGAACGTCCACTCCTGAGACGATTAGTAGCTGTTATGAATGATTCCTACCAATAAATAACCAGTATCGCTGTTGAATTATGGACTCCTTCTTTATTAGTATTTCTGATGTCTTTCCTCCTTGGTGTGTTAACATACGCCTGAATCCTGCAGAGCAGCAAACGGACTAAACTTCTGCTGTTGTATTGATCAAGAACTCCAGGCTGAGTCTTCATTTTTATGGACACAGAAAGGCTGGACCAAAATTAAATTAAATGAAAGATACTTTATTCATCCATGAAAGGAAATTCCAGAGCATAATAAAGGTGCATCACGTAAAATTCTGACCTTAAAACTCTGCGTTTCGGACTTGTTTCATGACACAGTGACATCCAGCAGCGCCCCGAGGCTGAGGAACCGACACTATACAACTTTTACATCCAGGACGCAACATAACGGTTCGCTTCACGGTATAATAAGGAACTGGCTGTTTAGAAAACGCAACGTTGCTGATTCAGCAAAGAAACACAAGATTAAAAGAGAGAAAGAGACAAAACCAGAGTCATGGTAAGATTGTCTGCTGGCTGGAGAGAGCTAACAGGTCAGGTAGGATGCAGGATGGATGCTGAATTAGCCGTCGATGGAGGGCGCGTGATGGAAAAATGGCAACAGTTCTGCAGTATGTCTTTAACTTTTCAGTTTCTACAACATGGACATATTTTTATTTTATAAATTATTCCGCTTTAATATATTAACATTTAAAAACTTATTAAAGATGAGATTTTCTCCATCGAAGACTCATTCAGCATCCATTTTCGTCCTGTCTCTTCTTTGAGCTCTCTCCGATCAGTAAAAGTCAGTCCAATGTTGACTCTTTTATCTGTCCCTCTGTACCTTTTTTTCTTCTTTTCCTCTCTTCCCCTAATAATGTCGTTATGGGTGTCTGATGAATCGACCATGCTCTGCATTAAGAGCAGCCATTGTATTGATATCCAGTTGCTAGCATGCGATGAGGAGACTCAATGCTCGTTTCTGCTCCTTTAAGCACATAAATATGAACGTCTGTTTCAAATGTTGTTATACGTTATCGTCCTCGTATGAGGACAGTTCAGAGTTCAGAGTTCACTTCCACGTTTTGAGACGGGTTGGTAGCAGTTATGCACCGCTGTCTAAGAGCACTGGAGAAAGAAAAACAAAACCACAAAGTTTTTTTTGCTGTTTGCCTCAAATGTTTCTGCGTATCCGTTTTCTGCGTATCTTTTTTTTTGCTTGTCTTTTTTTTTGCGTATCCGTTTTCTGCGTATCCGTTTTCTGCGTATCCGTTTTCTGCGTATCAGTTTCCTGCGTATCCGTTTTCTGCGTATCAGTTTTCTGCGTATCCGTTTTCTGCGTATCCGTTTTCTGCGTATCCGTTTTCTGCATATCCGTTTTCTGCGTATCCGTTTTCTGCGTATCCGTTTTCTGCGTATCCGTTTTCTGCGTATCAGTTTCCTGCGTATCCGTTTTCTGCGTATCCGTTTTCTGCGTATCAGTTTCCTGCGTATCAGTTTTCTGCATATCCGTTTTCTGCGTATCCGTTTTCTGCGTATCCGTTTTCTGCGTATCCGTTTTCTGCATATCCGTTTTCTGCGTATCCGTTTTCTGCGTATCCGTTTTCTGCGTATCAGTTTCCTGCGTATCCGTTTTCTGCGTATCAGTTTTCTGCGTATCCGTTTTCTGCGTATCCGTTTTCTGCGTATCAGTTTTCTGCGTATCCGTTTTCTGCGTATCAGTTTTCTGCGTATCCGTTTTCTGCATATCCGTTTTCTGCGTATCAGTTTCCTGCGTATCCGTTTTCTGCGTATCAGTTTCCTGCGTATCCGTTTTCTGCGTATCCGTTTTCTGCGTATCCGTTTTCTGCGTATCAGTTTTCTGCGTATCAGTTTTCTGCGTATCAGTTTTCTGCGTATCCGTTTTCTGCGTATCCGTTTTCTGCGTATCCGTTTTCTGCGTATCAGTTTTCTGCGTATCAGTTTTCTGCGTATCAGTTTCCTGCGTATCAGTTTTCTGCGTATCAGTTTTCTGCGTATCCGTTTTCTGCGTATCAGTTTTCTGCGTATCCGTTTTCTGCGTATCAGTTTTCTGCGTATCCGTTTTCTGCGTATCCGTTTTCTGCGTATCCGTTTTCTGCGTATCAGTTTTCTGCGTATCCGTTTTCTGCGTATCCGTTTTCTGCGTATCCGTTTTCTGCATATCCGTTTTCTGCGTATCAGTTTTCTGCGTATCCGTTTTCTGCGTATCCATTTTCTGCATATCCGTTTTCTGCGTATCCGTTTTCTGCGTATCAGTTTTCTGCATATCCGTTTTCTGCGTATCAGTTTTCTGCGTATCAGTTTTCTGCGTATCAGTTTTCTGCATATCCGTTTTCTGCGTATCCGTTTTCTGCATATCTGTTTTCTGCGTATCCGTTTTCTGCGTATCCGTTTTCTGCGTATCCGTTTTCTGCGTATCTGTTTTCTGCATATCTGTTTTCTGCATATCTATTTTCTGCGTATCTGTTTTCTACGTATCTATTTTCTGCGTATCCGTTTTCTGCGTATCCGTTTTCTGCGTATCCGTTTTCTGCGTATCCGTTTTCTGCGCCGAGCAAAAATGGGCCTTTCAGGTGAAACTCGGCTGTAAAGTGGTGGAGTATTTCGGAAGACAAAGTTAAGTGTTTCTCAGCTGCGGTACGCTGCGGGACAACGATGACTCCAGGAATGTATGATAACAGATGCGACTGTCATTAAAACAAGTCAGAAACACATTTTTTAAAAGTCAGAAAAGTCTGTAAATTTGCGTAATAGAAGTTACGATGATTTCGTTCAGCCAGGCGTTTGTCGGATTGATGCTCAATTTCCACATTTAGTTTGTCTGATTGTGTATAAAACTGAACCAAACATGAAGTAATTTTGGATGAAACTGACTAAATTAAATTAATTTTTACACATCCTGATTATTAGATCTTTGTAGAGTATTCTGGTGTTAGCTAAAGGAAGCCTCCACGATGGCCTGAAACATCCTGAATCTTTGTGGTTTTATTAGTTGGAGAACGGAGCAGCGAGATGAACAGGGAAGATGTTTTCTCTGAGCGCCGACACAAAGCTCCTCTTCTCCTCTGCAGAGCCTGAAAACGACTGTGGTGGGCTGAGGAGGAAACTCCCTTCACCACAGCCCTGCTATCTCTGTGGGAGTCCATTATACACACATGAATGCAAGAATACAAACACACACTCATTCATGAGCTGTGGGAGATTACTGTGCACGTCCAGGAACACTGGTGGGCAGATGTGCGCGGCGTCTACCGCACCATAAACTAACCATCGTGATTATTTCTGCGGACATCCCCTGCTCCGCCCACGCAGACAGACGCCTCCACCCACAAGGTGTGGGTGTGTATGTCAGGGGCGATGGAAGGGGTGCTCTCATGGCAGATGTTACAGGAAATCAAGCCACAGAGGAGTCACGGGGTCAGATCACAGCAAGGGTTACACGACTGTCACATGGACCACACACACACACACTCATCTATCTAGAAGGCCTTATAACAACACGTTTTTCCGTCAATGTGATGAACATCGCTCCGATCGGCCCAATAAACTTGTCCAATTGAATAGTTTTTAACGTAATGTCCAGATTAAACAAAACATGCTTCTCACCTGGCCAAGCGTGGAGATTTGGACCCGGTTTACCCCAGAACATGATCACAAGTTTACTACCGGCTGGTGAAACTCAGTACAGCACTCCAAAAACGGCATGAGTGCTCCGAAGGGAGCGGAGGTCATGTGACTGCCAGGATTTGCCCATATAAATATCTTTATCCACTAAGATGTTGAAGCGAGGTTTCTGTGGTGCAAACTGATGTTTCCTCCCATCCATGTGAGCTATCTGAAAGCATGGGACACAAACTCATGGACATTATGTGTCCTCCTGATTGACCTAAAGGTTAATGTGTCCCACAGTATGAGCATCTACTAGCCAGACTGAGACTCAACCGCTTCATCCCTCAAACCCAACAATTTTCACCTGAGTGTTAGGAAGCAGCAAGGAGAAGCTCCGTTCTGGGGAACTGCTCATTGCTCACAGTCTTTGTTCAAATGATTCATTCATGTTCAGAGGAACCGTTCCCGTTCTAAGAAAACATTACTGTTCTCAAGAATCCCTCATGTTCTAAAGTACCTTTCATTTTTAGATCTGGTCATGTTATGAGAAACCGTTAATGATATGAAAGCTCGTTCATGTTCAGAAAAAACATTCCTTTTCTAAAGAATCTTTCATGTACAGAAGAATCGTTCATGCTCTAAAGAATCGTTCTTGCTCTAAAGAATCGTTCATGTTCTGAAGACTCTTTCATGTTTAGATGAACCATTCCTGTACTGAAGAATCGTTCATGCTCTAAAGAATCGTTCATGCTCAGAGGAACCATTCCTATTCTGAAGACTCATTCATGTTCTGAAGAATCTTTCATGTACTAAAGAATTGTTCATGCTCTAAAGAATCGTTCATGTTCTAAAGATTTGTTCATGTTCTGAAGATTCATTCATGATCAGAGGAACCATTCCGATTCTGAAGAATCTTTCATGTACTAAAGAATAGTTCACATTCTAAAGAATCGTTCATGCTCAGATGAACCATTCTTGTTCTGAAGACTTGTTCATGTTGAGAGGAACCATTCCTGTTCTGAAGAATCTTTAATGTACTTAAGAATTGTTCATGCTCAAAAGACTCATTCATGTTCTGAAGACTCATTGATGTTCAGATGAACCATTCCTTTTCTGAAGACTCATTCATGTTTAGAGGAATCATTCCTATTCTAAACAATCTTTGATGTACTAAAGAATTGTTCATGTTCTAAAGAATCATTCCTGTTCAGAAGAATTGTTTATGTTCAGATGAACCATTCCTGTTCTGAAGAATTGTTCATGTTCTGAAGAATCTTTCATGTACTGAAGAATCGTTCGTGTTCAGATGAACCATTGCAGTTCTGAAGACTTGTTCTTTTTCAGAGACTTGTTCGTGTTCAAAGGAACTATTCCTCTTCTGAAGAATCTTACATATACTAAAGAAACGTTCATGTTCTAAAGAATCGTTTATGTTCTGAAGACTTGTTCATGTTCAGAGGAACCATTCCTGTTCTGAAGACTCGTTCATGTTCAGAGGAACCCTTCCTGTTCTGAAAAATCGTTCATGCTCTGAAGAATCTCTCATGTACTGAAGAATCCTTCATGTTCAGATGAGCCATTCCAGTTCTGAATACTCGTTCATTTTCCGAAGACTTGTTCGTGTCCAGAGGAACCAGAATCTTTTATGTACTTAAAAATCATTCATGTTCTGAAGAATCTTTCATGTACCGAAGAATCCTTCATGTTCAAATGAACAATTCCTGTTCTGAAGACTCATTCATTTTCTGAAGACTTGTTCATGTTCACAGGACCCATTCCTGTTCTGAAGAATCTTTCATGTACTAAACTATTGTTCGTGCTCAAAAGACTCGTTCATGTTCTGAAGACTCATTCATGCTCAGATGAACCATTCCTGTTCTGAAGACTCATTTATGATTGGAGGAACCATTCCTATTCTGAAGGATCTTTTCATGTACTAAAGAACCATTCATGCTCTAAAGAATCGTTCATGTACTGAACACTCATTGATGTTCTGAACCATTCTTAATCTGAAGACTTGTTCATGTTTAGAGGAACCATTCCTGTTCTGAAGATTTGTACATGTCCACAGGAACCATTTCTGTTCTGAAGAATCTTTCATGTACTAAAGAATCGTTCATGCGCCAAAGGCTCGTTCATTTTCAGAAGACTTGTTCATGTTTAGAGGAACCAATCCTATTCTGAAGAATGTTTCATGTACATAAGAATCGTTTATGTTCTGAAGAATCTTTCATGTACTGAAGAATCATTCATGTTCAGATGCACCATTCCTATTCTGAAGAATCTTTCATGTACTAAAGAATCGTTCATGCTCCAAAGACTCGTTCATGTTTAGAGGAACCATTCCTATTCTGAAGAATCTTTTATGTACATAAGAATCGTTCATGTTATGAAGAATCTTTCATGTACTGAGGAATCATTCATGTTCAGATGAACCGTTTCTATTCTGAAGAATCTTTCCTGTTCTGAAGACTTGTTCATGTTCAGATGAACCATTCCTGTTCTGAAGACTATCATGCTTCAAACAATCATTCTGAAGAACAGTTCATGTCCTGCCGACCAAATCTTCTACTCCATTGATGCAGACAAGGAATCGGTCGTATCTTGGAAATCTTTTATTCGGAGGAATGATGTATGATATGAAGACTGAGTTGGTGGAGCACTTACAGTCCTCCATGGTTTGGGTCATTAGCCCTCGTGGAGGTTTGGTCCAGGTTGATCTCCACATCTCTGGGATTTATCAGTAAACTGGACTTTTTGTCCGCTGTGAGATGTAAACATGTCTCAGCTGCAGGACCTTCTTCTGACAGCTGACTGGAGTGTTGAGCTTTCAGTTTGACGTGTCTGATGCAGTACTTCTACATGTCTTCCACCATGTCTTAGCTTTACTGAAACGTGTTGAAACACAAATATAAACAGTAAATAAGGAAAAAACTGCGTTTGCATGATTCAATGTTTAGTCTTTCACCCAGCCTGAACTTTGTCATTCCTTTAAGTAGTCTTCAGGCTTCCTGAAGGACTTTCCAAAGCTCTTCTTTGAATGTTGCTGTCTGTGTGGAACCCCCCACCCCCTTCTTCAGTAATGATGAGGTCAAGGCTCCCATCATCAGACCTGCCACCGCCGATCTTCAGTCCAGTTGTCATGTGACACACCTCAGCCTTTTCTCTCCGTTTCCCTTCCTTAAGAATCACTTGTTGACAGTTCTGTTTCCATAAAGACCATTTCTGACGAGACTACAGCCAACAGTAGATGGCTCAGCTAAAGGTCCAGATGCATTTCTCAGGTCCTGGTTCAGGTCTTTGTTGGATTTGTTTCCATTTCTTCAGGACATCACTTCTGATCCTGTTCATCAGCTGTACTCTTTGTTTTGTCCCGACGTTTCTTCTTCTTCTTCCTCAAATGAGTAAAAAAGCAGTGAAAATCCAAAGAAAAACTTCAAATCCTGCTCTTACGGTGTGTTCACACCAGACACGTTAAACGCTCGCCGATGGTCACTAAACTGTCACTTTTGTTTCCAACGCCCAAGACGCTGCTGTCGCATTTGCCGCTTTTCGGTGTAAAAGAGAGGGGAAAGGCTGAGCTTTCCTTCCGGTCAGTTTTAATGATGGCAGATGCAGTAGAGAGAGCGGCATGGCTTTATTTAAAAAATAAACAAGAGGTCCTTTCTGTTCCTATCATGATAAAAATGTGAAGTCATAGATGACTGGCTTTGCACATACCGAAACGATTAGCTTGTCCTCAATTTTCGACTTCCTCCCGCTTAAAAATAAGCCGTGACTTATATCGGTCTGATTGGTTGTCACCCCGCGTCAAGCGGCAAAAGTTCGGATTTTCCATCTCTGGCATTTGCATTGGCATTTCACCTTATAAAACTTTTTACATTTTCGACGCTTCACGCCGCCACGGCAAATGCTAGAAACGCGCCACGAGAAAGCTTGACCCGCCTCCACATAGACATGTAAACCTGACGCTCGACGCTCAAAACGCGTCTGGTCTGAGCACACCGTTAGGGCGGCTCAAGACTTTTATGTGATTGACTTCCCACAAAGTGCCGAAGGTTTCATCCTCTGCCTCCATCGGCCCAGAACAATCCGACCCGTCCTCATCGTTCACGGCTCGTAATGTTCTGCAGAAAACATGTTTTAAACATGTGAATAAAGGCTGCAGGTTTAGCTGGAGACCTGGAGGAACTCTGAGCGTCTACAGTACGTCATTAAATGCTCCAGGTGTTATTTAAATATCTGAATCCTTCAACCTTATTTTTTACATGAAAAACTGGAGATATTTTCCTGGTGTCGGACTCTCAAGCTTTGTTTCTTTCTCATGTCTTTAACCTCCTCCAGATGTCTCCCACATCCATGGTGAGAATTACCCAACAGCCAGAGCACCGGGTAGAAAGCCAGAGCCATCCTCTGGAACAAATGGTTTTATAGTGCCACCTACTGGGATAGTTGGGGCGTAACATCTCATCAAATTTATATAAATCTTTATTTATATAGTCAGTCAAAAGAGCATGATCCCCACCCCAAAATACATAAAAATGGCCGAATAATTCACATTTAAGGCCATAAAACTGTGGTGAGACCGCGAGGCAGCACTGCAGTCATTGTAAATCCTAAAAAACGGGAAAAGAGTCCAACAGCGAGGCCGGCGCCTGGTAATCTGAAGTCCCTTTGAATGTAGCTGAGATACAGGAGAGTGGAGGTCAACTTTCATCACGCTGAAGTGATTCAAATGCTAACAAACAAAACAGGAAACTAAAAGTCCAGGAAATTAGTTTTGTTCTTCCCTATTTACAGTTACTGAACAGGAATCAGAGCAGAAATCCCTCAACAGGTGGCGCTGTTACATTCATGAAACCAAGAAGGGAGAAAACAAACAAAGCCATATTGTTCCTTCAGCAGACGTGGAGTCTCGTCTCCGGAGTTGCAGTAAATCCACAGATCGGTCGGAGTTTAAACGCGTCGCAGTAAAAAAAAAAAAAAAAACTAATTCAATCAAATGAAAACAAAAACAGGTGGTGTCATTTCTGTTTTACACCGGACAGTAAACACCTGCAGCTGCTCCTCAGGAGATGTACAACTAACCATATTCAAGCCGTCCTGAGAACATTCTGGAATTAATAAATACACCCTGGCCAGAAACACCCCCCCTCCCTCTCTAACAGAACAGATCTGTGTGTAAGAAATCAGTCCAGGCTGTGGAAGCTGGTGTGTTAGTATCCTTGTAGTCCGTTGTAAACTTTCTGTACAGAACTCTGCTTCAGGAGACTCCGGATACCTGCAGGACAGAGAGAGACAAGCTGATCAGACTCAAACTTTTCACTGACTTTAACCTTTATATTATGTTAAGGGTCAATTTGACCCATTTCAGTTTTTATCATGAACAAACTACTGGTTAACTTTTCTTTTTCTTCATGAAAATTTGTGACTTTTCCTCTTCTGGGCTCGTGAGCTTTTGAGTGAAATATGGAGACTTTGATGTGTCGTCGAACATCTGTGCAGTGTTTGTATACAAAGATGATGTTGGGGTCATTTTGACCCAGACACTTCAGTGTGGGTAAGTCGCTGATTAGAGTAAAAAATGTCTCTTTAAATGTACTAAAATTTGATAGCTTATTTATGTTTTTAATGCTTTAGAATAGACATTCATACACAGACACTCAGGTGTGTCTTAGGGATAAACCTTCTCGCCCCGGGACTGTAAGTCTGTGGAATGAAGATCTTTTCAGCAACAACGTCTCTGGAGACATTTGACATAAAATCTCAAGTCATCTGATTCGACAACCGCGACACCAGAGCGAATTGACATGAAAGAGACAAGCTAGCTGTGATGAGTGGGATAAATGAGTTAAAATTCTACCTTGTTGTACAATCTTGGTTTGCATGTTACTGTCGATGAGCGCCTTATGTCCTTTCCGACAGTACATGCCCAACAATCCTGCCAAGTATGGCTTAGAAATATGGATAGCCTGTGATTTAACATCTAGCTATGCATAGAATATGCAAGTGTAGACTGGAAAGCCACCTGGTGGTGCAGAACATCACATGTGACAACTTCTTTACATCAAACTGCCTTGGAGATGAACTTCTAAAGAGAAAGCTTTATGTTTGTAACGGTCAGAAAAAACAAGCCAGAACTTGCAAGAATTACATCTGCAGAAAACACACTGTTTGTCTATCATCTGGAGGACATGTAAAATGTTCAAACTGAGAACATCAGAGAAAATAGGGCAAGTTAAAAGAGTTTGTGAAGATGGAAAAACAAAAATAGTTCTTAAACATGGTGTTCTAGTTAAAAGATTGGGTTGAATGTCTGTTCTAAATGTTTACATAATCTGAAAAAAGTTGTTATTGGTTGAACTAGATTTTTTTTTTAATGTTGTCAGTAGATTTACACAGTGTGGGTCAAAATGACCCGCAACATAATCAGTGATTTTTTTTCCAACACAATACAAGGGTTGAAAAAGAAAATCTAGTTTTAATCCTCTATTTTCTGCTGCTTGTCTGAGGTCGGGTTGCGGGGAGAGCCGCCTACGCAGGGAGGCTCAGACTTTCCTCTTCCCAGCCACATGTACCAGCTCTGCAGGGGGATCACGAGGGATTCCCAGGCCAGTGTGTCCCTGATGTTCCTCCTGGAACACCTCAGCAGGGAGGCGTCCTAACAAGATGCCCGAGCCACCTCGTTGTTAAGGAAACTAATAACGTAAGAGTTTAAAGCTACATCAGATCGACCTGTCCTGAAACAGATTTTTTACTTTTCCCTTCAGGGTTCTGCAGAAAAACTTAAGATTAGTTAAAAGCAGTGCTTCGTTTGCTCCTATAAAAACCAGATTCTCATCATTAAGTCTTCGTCTCACCTTCTTTCTGCTGATCATCCAGCTGCGTCTGAGGAAACTCCACGTCGAAGGTGATGATGAGGGAACCTCGGATGTTGATGTTGTCGAAGTTGGGCAGACCTTCACCTTTCTTCCACATCCGAGCGCCTGGTTTGGTGATCTTGTCACGTACTATATGAACCTGCAGGAAGAGAGTTTTACGGGTTTAAACGTCTTCTGCTCGGTCTTTGTTCTGGACATGACTGTAAAGTCCAAACCTTGTGTCCATCTAAATGTACGATGTCCATCTCAAAGCCGACCAGCGCCTCCACCAGGGAGATGGTGACGTTGGTGTACAGGTCGTCTCCTCTGCGCTCAAACACCGGATGTCTGAAAGGGAAAAGCCTCCTCAGGTCACGCTCAGCAGAAAACACACACACAGATAAAATAAAGCCCGTTCTTACTTTAGTACTTTGATCCGGAAGCGCAGGTCTCCGGGTTCGCCATCGATGTGTGGTTCGCCTGACATCACAGATCCGACATTAGCAGCAGAACAATGAGGAACAAAACCAACGTCCAGATGAAGTTTCAGGAAGTTTACCTTCTCCAATGAACGGATACTCCATCTCATCTCTCACACCCTGCTCGATCTCCACCTCCAACGTCTTCTCCTCGTTCACCAGCCTGGCGAAGGAAAACATCACGTGTTCGATGCTGCTGTGACTTCATCACATGTACCGCCAGTCAGATAAACTGAGCTGTGCTGCGCCTCAAACTGCGTTTAGTTTTAATAGTCGGATCTGGTTTGAAGCTTGTTTTTGACTCGATTTCATTCCAGCTTTGTCTGAACTCGGTGTAGAATGTTAGGACCCTTTCTAATCTTTAAATGAAGCTTTTCTGGCTTGTTTTGATGCCACAGTGACATTTATTTTGTAAATTCATGGAGCTGCTGCGGCCCTGCAGCTTCCAGAAGCTGAAAAACCAGATTACAAGGTTCACTTCCAGGTTGCTGCTTCACGTCACATCGGCCGATGTGAAAACACAACATGGCCGATTCGTCCAAGAAAACATGATCAGAGGAAGAGATGAAGCGAGAGTCAACGTTACACTGACTTTTACTGGCTGAAGAGAGCTCAGAGAAGAGACAGGACGCAAGAAAAATCCTGCCAAAGTTAGTAGTGCTGCTTTAAAATCAAAGTTCTGCAGGTTAGCATGTGATTCATACGGATACTGATCATACTGATCAGCAGACAGCTCACACACAGGATCAATTAAACATTTTCTGTCCCCGTTTTGTTTACAGGCCGACATAAAGGCTGCATTCACCCATCATAGTCTACCAGACTCTGTTTGATGGTCTAAACCAGTGTTTTGTCACACCACAAACCAAAATGTGTTTTTGTTTTTGTTTATTAAAGTCTATATCATTAATATAAAGTCCATCTTGTCAAAGCCTCTTGAATAGAAATCAGATAAACACAAGAAGATGGAATTTCATTATCTTTTTGTTTGGATGAACACAGAGCTGCTTTTTAGACTAATGAGGTGAAATTGGGTAATTTCTCAGGGCACACCTGATAATCTCTCGCCGCACACTAGTGTACCACGGCACTGTGGTTGAAAAACACTGGTCTAAACAAACCGTTCCCGGCCAATCAGTAAGCTAGATTATACTCTACTGGTCAGTAGGAGTTTTGGGGGAATGTTGGCCCCTACCAGCCAGCTGTTGTAACTATGTGAACCGAGTCACCTGGACTCTCCAGGTGTGAAATCGCCATGAGACCCTGATGATGTTTTCATGGTCGTACAGATTGCTGCTGAGAAGGACCTACTCTCATGTGGAAGCTAAAATACCTGAGATTAATGGTTCTCTGATAGTCTGCAGTCAATCAATCAATCAAAACTTTATTTGTAGAGTACTTTCACATACCTCAAAGTAACCAAAGTGCTGAACAGGTAAAATAAAATAAATCAACATTAAAAGCAAACATTAAAATAAAGACATCTAAAGACAAAATAAGACAGAAAAGACCTGGTGGTCCTGCTCTCCGGAGTTAAGTCAAAATAAAAAGATGAGTTTTCAGAAGAGATTTAAAACCACGTAAAGTCCCAGCAGACCTCAGTGGAGGTGAAGTAACCATAGCAACCAGGAGGCATTCAGAAACGGTACATGGAGACAAAATGCTGGAACACTGAAACAAAAGCTTGTTTTTATGATGACTTGATGAGTCTGTTTCAGACTTTTCTAACATGATTCACCATCGATGTGACCCTCGGGTCTGATGTGTCTGTTCTGAAACAGCTGCATCTATCAGGACCAGCCGTCAGATGACAGGCGCTTTTACTCACTTCACGTTGGGACACTCGTCGCACACCGTCTCCTGGGTCATCTGGAAACGTCCCGGTCCGAGCTGCGTCGTCCTCATCTCCTGCCTGCAGTTGCACTTCCTTTTCCCAGGAGCCTCTTTGGCTACGGGCTTGTTACGTACAACCTAAGAGGCAACGAGGACGTCAGATGAGCAAGGAAACTGGCAGGAAGTGAATCTGAAAGATCTGCAACTTTTACAAAGCTGAAACTGTTCATGTAGAAAGGAAGAGTTCCTCCACACCTCCACAAAGTTCCCAGAATACACCTCTTCCAGCGTGACTTCCAGGTCAAGCACCACGTCGTTTCCTCTGGGGATGTTCCGGTCCTGCTGCTGCCGGTTGCCTCCAAACATGAAGCCGAAGTCTCCAAAGAAGCTTCAGAGAGGAGAGGAAACAAACACACACACACACACACACACACACACACACACACACACACACACACACACACACACACACACACACACACAGAGGGTAAACACCTGCTGTAAATAATATTTCCATCACTGATCACATGATCAATCAGCTGGAAAAAAGCCCAAAACTTATTAAACAGCTGAAGTTTATTCCTAAACATGTCTCCCTCATGCGAACAAACTGGTTTCCTCCACGCTGACTTTCTAGTTAACCAACCAGCTGTGTGTGTGTGGTTCTGTGGTTTCATCACCAACAGCTACAGCTTGTGTGTATGTTTTCTTTTCTTCATGTTGCAGATGTGTTTGTTGTTCTGATCCACGTTTTTCCCAGCCGGTCTCGGTTCTTACAGGTTCTGACGGTTTTAAAGCTTTGTTTTCCTGCAGATGTTGTAGGAGGTTTTCTGTTTCCTTCCAGGTGTACCAGCTTGTTTCTATCTGGTGTATCCTTCTTCTTTTATTCAATTCAACTTTAACAATTTAATTCAACTTCATTTATACAGCGTCGAATCACAGCAATGCCAACTCAAGACACTTTACAGACAGGGAAAAAAACATAATGAAAGCCAATTCATAACAGCCTATATAAGGAAATCAACAGATTGATTTGGAGGTCCAACTCAATCTCCCATCCTGACCAAGCACACGGCGACAGTGGGAAGGAAAAACTCCCTTTTAACAGGAAGGAAACCTCTCTCCCTTTCTCTTCTGTTTACTTTCTCCTTTATTTTGCCCAATTCCTTGCTTATTATTTCAGCACAGCAGGCAGACCGTCATCCTGCTTGCTGAACAGGACAAGTAAACAAAAACAGCATCCTACAATCAGCACCCTGGACAGGTCGCCGCTCCATCACACAGACACACAATCATTCATTCACGCTCAGCTTTGACTCGAACCAGCAACCTTCGTGCTGTGAGGCCAGAGCGCTGCTGGTCCCAGGACACCAACCTGGAGAAGATGTCGTTGTGAGAGCTGTGATGTCCCTCTTTCAGTCCGTCCTCTCCGTACATGTCGTACTGTTTCCTCTTTTCCTCGTCTGAGAGGACCTGCCGACAAACACACACATCTGCCATGTTTCTTTCTCTGACATGGAATCTGGATTTAGAACAAAACTTTACAATATTTGGAACTTCAACGATTATTAAAATAATATTACGACTTGTATAAAAAGTTATTAAAATAATATGACGACTTGTATAAAAAGTTAATAAAATAATGACGACTTGTATAAAAAGTTATTAAAATAATATTACGACTTGTATAAAAAAATATTAAAATAACATGACGACTTGTATAAAAAGTTATTAAAATAACATGACGACTTGTATAAAAAGTTATTAAAATAACATTACGACTTGTATAAAAAGTTATTAAAATAACATGACGACTTGTATATAAAGTTAATAAAATAATGACAACTTGTATAAAAAGTTATTAAAATAATATGAAGACTTGTATAAAAAGTTAAATAAAAAACTATGATTAAAGTGACTTTTAATGACAGCGAGTTTCCGGTTCTGAGCAGAGTCTGTCCTGTTGATAAATTTGTTGTTTACAAGCTTCAGACTTACCTAGATTGTTTTTAAAGTCAGACAATTGCAAGTTTTATGATTAATTGATATTTCTTTATTTCAGAGAAAATAACCCAATTGAATCAAAACGGTTTAAAAAAGTAACAATTCAACATATATTGTTATAGTCAATTTCAGCTTATTTTACAGGCAGCTGTTTTTTTCCTTCTTTAATGAAAGGGTATGAATAAATATGAGCACTACTGTACATATACATACAATATAATCTGATAAATCAGATGACAGCTTGTAGATAGTAAGCAAGGTGTTAAATCCTGTATGAATGTACCATTTGGAAAGGTGATGCGACCATCAGAGGCGGAAACACCTGCAGGGTTTATCTGAACTCACTCCCATTCATCCACGTCTGACTTCTTATTGTGCCAGCTGTCATCCCTTACAGCCAATCAGATGCAGCCACACGGTCTTGTGGACCAATCACAGAGCGCGTAGCGTTTCCAACAACAACCACGTAGCAAGCGTACAAAAGACGTTTATAACGAAGCCTCTGGCACTTCCACACAAAATGTGTATTTATATACAACACATAAAGTAAGTTTACTTACATCCCCGTTATATTATGGTTGAAAACAACCCCATTAAGCCTGCTTCGTATATGTATTATGACCTACCTCATAAGCTGCCCCCAAATCTGCAAATTTGTCCTGTGCTTGAGGGTCGTCAGGGTTTCTGTCGGGGTGCAGCTGCATAGCCAGCTTTCTGTAGGCCTTCTTAATGTCCCTGATAGATGCAGACTTACTCACCCCCAAGATCTTATAGAAATCTCGCCTACAACAGACAGGAGAGCACATATATTACTATAGAAACGATGTGTGAGATAAAATAAAAGCTAGGAGGTATTATTCAGGGATTATAGGGGTAATGAGACAGCCAGCTACAGTCTGAGCTCGGAGCTAACTGCTCCAAAACACGACAAGTATTACAAGTTGGCGAATGTAAAGTCTCTACTGGTAAACAGAGTAGATTAACACCTTTCTACCGGGTTAGCTCGGGGTGTCAGGCCGCTTCACACATGCAGAATACGGTTAGACCAATCACAGTGGAACATGTGTCCCAGCTGGCGATGCGGTTCCCCCGCGTGTCCCGAGCGGGTTCCACTTACCCGGCCAGCACCGCCGTGGTGACATACAGGAGCAGGCAGCACACATGGCAAGCGTTCATCCCTTTCCTAGCCATGGGGTTTTTGTGAAAGGTCTGGTGGCGAAGATACAACCGGCTTTTTGAAGCTTGGATCACCAGGTTTCTTCTTCCTCCTGTCACAGAAAGCCCTCCCCAGCAGGGTTGCCAGATAGTGTGAGAAAAACAAGCAACCAGCTGGATGAAAACAAATCCAAAAGAAGCCACTTGGCCCCTCGGAGAAAGAAATTGTTAAAGACTATTGTTAAACTTGACGTTATAATTTTATGAAGACCATTACATTATTTTCTAATTCTGGTTCAATCGAAATATTTTTTAAATCAAACAAATAAGATAATTTATTACATATTACATCACTCATAAATTAATATTTAGTTGAAGAATCCTTTAATGTTTCCGCTCCAGTCAGGTGTTTTCTGTTCCTCTCAGTCAGACTTCTGCACCTGTTGACAGGTATTTTGTCCCACTGTTCAACAGAAAAGTCTCTCATTTGTCCAGGACACATTTGTTTTTTGTTTTTTTTTTCTTTCTTCAACTCAATTAAATGAAACAACAGTGTCTTATATTACTAAATTATATTTTTGCAGATTTTTAGTTATTGTTCCCTTTTTAAGTCTGCAGTTATTTGAGTGACTGTTGCAAATGCAGCCTTTTCTTTAATGAAAGAGGATGAATACATATGAGCACAACTACACACACACACACACACACACACACACACACACACATATATATATATATACACACGCACACACACACACACACACACACACACACACATGATTTGGACCGCATGTTTACCAAGGAAATGGGTTTTTTGGACAGATATAAGAAACGGATAAACTACTGTGTGATGCTTTTCACATAACTGTGAATAAGTGAGAAATATTTTAGGAATGGTTCATACAGGGAATAAATTAGGCCAAATAAGCAACCAGTGTTTTGAAAACAAGCCCCAAAAAACTAATGATATTTACAAGCGACTTTGCAAAAAAAAAAAAAAAAAAGAAAAGAAAAAGTTGTTTATAATAAGCTGACCTGGCAACACTGCTCCCGAGGCAAGTCGGCAAATCCGCCTCTCCGGCATTACAAGTTCCCCTTGTAAAATATTTTTCAGCCAAGTACCGCCTAACCAGTGCAAAGTACTTTTTGGTTCAGAAAAAAAAAACATAAAATACAGCATTTTATCATTAGCGTTTGGCCTTTTAAACTTTAATTATGTTTTGCACATCTCTACTACTTCAACCAGGACTCCATTGTTTGCGTTGTCAAGGCGACACTGGGGTTCAATTCACGTTGGAATCATAGACATCATACACGTAGACGCCGCGTTGTTTCACGCTGCCTCTACGAGCTGACGTCTCATCGTGTCGCCATCTTGGATGGGTCTCCCATGCGCCTCCAATGACTTTATTTGTAAGGTGTAGGTCCAACCACAACAATAACTTAACCGATTTTTACCTGATTTTTCTCACAGTTTGGTTTGTTACAAAGGGAAGAGATATTGTTATGATACAGATCACTGTAAAACATTAAAAACAACCTGCTTTTATGATAAAATATTTTCATGTTATTTAAACTAGACATAAGGTAGCTATAATATAAATAAATGTATAAATGAATCTGATACTAACATGTTTGATTGTTTATTGATGCATTTGGATTTATCAATCTATTTTTATATGGTCAAATTAATTGTTATTCAACCTTGTGAAATGTAATTCCACACAATCTGCTTTCAATATTTCGCTGGTTATTGCAACCATATGCTGAACAAAATGCAGGAATAGTTGCTGGCTTTCTCTTTACTACGACGGACTCTTTCTTTTATTTACATTTGTTAATTTATCAATATAGAGATACAGTTGTACAAAGTTTGAAAATAAAGTATTGTATCAAAACTTAGCAATTCAGAAATTACCCAAAAAAACACTCGGAGAGCGTAAACCTCCACCAAGGCCTTTAAAAAATACCTGGATCCAAACGGTGATCCGGATCACCACCTAAAATAAATCAGTTCTTCCTTTTCAAGATTCCAACAAGTCTCTCTTTGTAAAGCATCAATATAATATTTTTCCATAAACACCTCACAGGAGCAAAATTTATCATTTGCATTTGTAGATTATTCACTGTGTTAACATTATTTATCAACCAGTTATGTAGAAAAGTGTTTTGTTTGTGTGTAATATATACGCGTTGTTCCACAGAAAACAGTTATGTGGGGGAACTACGTTGAATCTGCAGCAAGACTCGAAAGCGGAGACCCATCCAATATGGCGGCGACGCTAAGTCACTCTCCAGCGCCCAGTATACATGATGTCTATGTCGGGGAAAGGGAGGGCGCCAAATAGGAAGGACCAAAGTGTTCCAATGAACTTACTAAATGGCGCTGGGTTGGACACGGAAGGCAGATGCATGTCTGACTGGCATCACAGCGCATCAGCTGTGGTCGATACATCCATAAACCCGCCTTATGAAACTCTGATCCATCGATTTGTCTCGAGCCCACAGACCGTTTACAGTCTATGCTCCAGCCTCGCGGAAGACAACGTCTCCTGCGCGCGGACAACGTTGAACGGTAGGGCTCGCGCCGCTCGGCTAGCTACACGAAGCTAAGTTAGTTAGCTGTGGAGGCAAACTTGAGCGAAGTTAACTGTTAAAACAAACAGATTAACAACCCGCTTTTCAGCTGGGATTTAATGTTAGTTTGTTGGCAGTTTGACAATAACTAGTTTAGCTAGTTACCCCGGTCAAGCTTCATCTTATTGTGGGACGGCAGGTGTTGATTAGAGCAGTTATTCC
The DNA here is from genome assembly GCF_933228915.1 of Telmatherina bonti. Lineage (NCBI taxonomy): Eukaryota > Metazoa > Chordata > Actinopteri > Atheriniformes > Telmatherinidae > Telmatherina > Telmatherina bonti. The sequence continues at coordinate 6,110,273 of NC_136613.1, forward strand.
GGGAGCATTTGGATCAATTTGTCGCCATGTTTTGGTGACCAGAACCGATTTTAGCTGAACTGTCATTGTTCACATGTCAGGAATAAATAAAGTTGACAGAATTTAGCATTTAATAATTCATTTTCTGTTTAAAGAAATGCACATGCAAAGAAGAGCAGATGGTCATGTTTACTGTCAGTGGATGTGGGCCATCATTATCATAGTGAATAAGCAGATGCTCCTCTTGACTAAACAATACTGTGACCTTATTTCTGCTATAAACACTGCTATATGGTTTTATCACACAAATACGGTTCGATTGTTTGGGGTCAGGCCACAAAATCAGTCTTAAAGCCTCTCATGTCACTGCATAAGCAAACACTAATAGTTTTTGACCAAAACAAAACCAAAAACGACGAAGTGGCATCACTGCACTATTATTCAAAAATATAAAATGTTCATATTTGATCCTTTTTATTACTTTTTCTTTTGGGAAAAATATATTCAAGTGTCTTAATGGTCTTGTACCCACGGTAATGTGCCAGTTAGTGCATAAGTACTAGGGCTGTGACAATATGCTTTTGTCCCGATTCGATTCCATTTTTTTTGGGTGCCGATTCTCACAATTTTTTTTATATATCTGGTTTTTGTAAATTAAAAAATGGATACAACTTTTTTTTTTTTTTTTTTGCTTGTCATCTTTCTTGATTTCAATCGTAATTCAAACAAACCATGTTCCTTTATTGTTCTATGTATGGAGGACTTATATACACTAAAATGTCATGTTAAGAATTATAAAATGAAGCTAAATTAGCAGAGAAATCAGTCAGGTTTTAGTTTATTCTGCTGCGTATTTCAGCAATGCCAGATAAACTTTACATTGATGGGGATTATTACAGTAAATAGGGATTGTTTTAAAAGTCATAATGTCATTAAATGATGTCCAAGAGTTAAAGATGAAAACAGTTTATTTTGCGGTGTGTGCCTGACTTCATGAGGAAAAATCCAGACATCAGAACAGATTTTCCTCTCTGAACTTGGGAGTAAGATTAATATCTGTCCCAGTCTTTACTTTCAGTTCAGAAAGATGAAAAACATCTAAATGTCTTAAGAGTTAAAGTTTAGGAAGGATGAACAAAATGTCAACATTATTCAAAACTACTTTCAAGTTGAAAATTCAGTCTTTATCCTACAAATACTATCGAAAGACACATTTTTTGGTCTTATTTTCTCCTCCAGTTTGTCATGTGATGTTTAGAAGTCAGCTTCTCATATTCATTTTAGTATCTGCGTCATTTTTAGAATTTTACATCAGAGTATTTGTTACCTTTGCAAAGGTGGAGGTTATGTTTTTGGCAGCGTTAGTTGGCCTGTCTGTCTGTCAGCAACATAACTCAAAAAGTTGGAGGATTTTGATGACATTTTCAGGATGTGCCCGAAATAAAATAAGAAGCAAGTGATTTGATTTTGGAGGCGATCTGGATCACCTGTCTGGATCCAGGATTTTATTTAAATGATTCTTTACTATGGTGAGAAAGGGATCACTTTGCCATTAGAGCTTCTAACTCAGCAGGCGATGTTCAGAAAAGATATATGACATGGCATCGGGGTAGATGTTACATATACTGACAGCTAATCCAGAAAAATGTACATTTCTTCAGTAACTTCAAGGCTGTTACAGTCTTTAGCTTCTTGTTGGTGTGTGAAGATGTTTCCAGGGTCAGAGGTCCTTAACAGCATGTGGTGTCGGTCCTAATGATGGAATGGGTCGGGATAGGAGCTTGAAGTGTTGGTGTGAGGTTGGGTACTGGGTGGATTGTTGGGTCTTTTAGGGCATTTCCCAGGTGAGTGACCCTTTGGCTTGGCGGATGTCTGAGCTGTCTGGCTGCTTCCTCTTGTATTGATTTGTTTCCAGTTTAGTGAACAATCGTGATTAGCTTATTCCAGTTTATTCTTGATGGCAGAATAAGCTGTAAAACTGGAGGTGACCATTACATCCAGTTCCTGTGATGATCAGAGCTGTTCCTAACATACATGCTGTGATACACCATAAACTTATTTATTACTGTAATGATGATGATCAGACCTGCAGTTTCTCCTTACAATCATGTTTAAAGGTGTCTAGCGGCTCTTCGCTGTTATTTAATGCATTTTGCTTTCAATTTGCTTGTATTCTCCTGCATTCTGAAGGTCTTTCCCTGGTTTTCTTTGGACATCTGCAGCTTTTTCACTCATTTTCATTCTAGTCCCTGGACCTGAACATTTTCTGAGGAAGTTTTGTTGTTTGTGTATTTATTAAACTACGTAACTAAGACCTATGAATCATTCCAGCATTAACAAGAACCAGTTGTGTGGACTACTTAGCAAAGAACCAGTTTTAAACAGGATTTTTAGGCTCTTTGTGACAAAGACACATCGTTTGTTCACATTTCTTTAGTTTTGTCTCTGAAAAACGGCGAAGATGAGACGTGTGGCAGACAAAAAATAGGATTTTAGCAGCAACATGGTTATTTCCAAAGAGCTGTTAGCTGAAAACTAGTTAATCTCAGTGAGGTGAGAAGTGTGTCCCTAAACAATGGATGGAACTGAGGAAGAGGAGGACAAAGGAAGTGTCCAGCTCATTGTCTCCTCTCCATCATGGATGTAGGAAGGAACAAGAAGCATGAATAATTTTTTATAATTTTGAATAAACAGGACAGGACAGAAACTTGTCTTGTTGCAGCCGAGTCAGGTTTCCTCATATCTGTGTCTCCTTGAAGATATTTTCACATGTAAACACCAAAACAAACACTGCATCCAAAGCGAAAACCTTTTAGCTCCAGTCAGCCTGCAGACGCGACGTTTCCACGCAGACGCGACGTTTCCACGCAGACGCGACGTTTCCACGCAGACGCGACGTTTCCACGCAGACGCGACATTTCCAGATTCTGAGGCTAAAATGATGTAAGATGAATGTATGAACAGATAAAGCAGCGTGAAGAGAAACCAGATGTTTGTAGAAATAACACACATAGATCAGCAGTGACCAAGCCTTTTCTCATCTGCACATCATTCTCTCACGTCTGAAACACACACACACACACACACACACACTGTTTCCATGTTTCCACACGTCTTCCTGCTACTATCTACCTGCTGTCCTCACTGCAGCACCTCCACCTCAGCTGCATCCCAAACGTCTTCTTGGCTTTATTCCAGCCATAGAGGATCATTATTTTCCTGCTTTTCTCATCACTTGTTGATCTTTGGCTGCTCCTGATTGGACGTTACCGTCAGTTTAAGCTCTCTGATTGGTGGAAAGTCTGACAGGAAGTGTCTTCATCATCATGTCCAGGTGAAAATAGAGGTCTCTTAGCAACATGGTAGTGATGGTGATGAAGATGTGATAAATAATGGTGGATTTACCATCTAGAGTCTCTGAATAAACACTACATGTTGTGTTTGGACTGTAAACCTCCTGGACGGATAGAAACGCTGGAAAACCTCCGTAGACCACAGAAAACATAAGCTAATGAACAGAGCTGCATCTTTTCTATGAAATTGTTGGCAATAGAAATGCATCTGGACCGCCAGACGTCCATCTCCTGCTCATCTGAAACGGTCTCCATGGAGACGAGGCTGTCAAGAAGCCAGTCTTTTAAAAAAAAATCTGTTTTATTTCGTCTCTCCTCAGACATGGAGGCAGACACGGTGAGCATCTGGCCCCGCATGGAGCCCTTCTTACTGGGAGCCCTGCAGGTGAAAACACTCCTCCAGCTCCTCCATGCCATCATACCCACAACATGAAATAATCTGTCATTAACCCGAGTCCATGCTGTTGAAGGTGGCCCCCTCCTCCAAGCTCAGCCTTCACTACCTCCGAAAGATGGCGAGCTACGTGCGGACGCGGGACGGCTGCTTCCCGGTCCTCGGCTGGCCCATGTGGAGACACATCGCTTGCGGAAAGCTGCAGCTTCCAGAAGACCTGGCCTGGCTCTACTTTGAGACCTTTGACCTCCTGATGGGCCACAGTCCCGAGGAGAGGCTGGAGAGGGCTGAAGGTTTTTCCCAGTGCTCCTCTAAAAGTGAGCTGGACCAGCAACGGAACAAGGTGAGGGGGTGGCAGGGCGGGGGTCTGGGTACGCCGCAGACTGGCCTCTGATTCTTCAAGTCAGGCTGACGAGCTCGTCTCTTTGTCTCCAGCTGTCGGTGGACAGCCTGCAGTTCCTCCTCTTCCTCTACATCCAGCAGCTGAACCGTCTGTCTCTGCGTACGTCTCTGATCGGTGAGGAATGGCCGAGCCACCGCGCCCGCTCCTCCTCTCCGTCGGACCGCGAGGCCAAGACCAGCTCTCAGAACAAGGTTCTGTACCGATGACGTGGCTGAATATCAGAATCTGTGAGGCGTGAAGCCATCTGGAGATGTGTTGCTCAGGGCTCATTTATTCTCCCTGCGTTTGATCAGCAGAACTGGGACGATCAAGCCCACCTGTCCTTCGTCCAAACTCACCTTCCTGAGATGTTGGAGCTGCTGGTGGAGCCCGGCCAGCTGTCGCAGTCCGGACAAGCCCGAAGAGACAGCCAGGTCCGTTCAGTCAGCATGTTTTTATTACTCCTTTCACCCCGGCGCTACGTGCTGCAGGGGTGGGTCAGTTCGACATGGCAGACGCCCATGTCTCCACTCATTCAGACGGAGTTTTGTGCGAATGCTTGAACCACGTGGGGTAGAGCTGTGACGACACGCTTTTGTCCCGATTCCATCCCGACTTTTTGGATGCCGATTCGATTTAACCTTCAGCACGCTGCCGGCGCATGAAGGCACTGAAATACAGTAACATGGTTCACTGTTGGTGAACCTGCAGGGCCACATTTAGAAGACAGTGATGTGTCTGAAGGGGAATGTTTGAGCTTTTCTTCAACGAAGAGATCATCACTCTGTTCGTCCGCCAGACTGATCGCTATGCGGACCGAGTACAGATGCAAACGGGGACGGAGCAGGACGATCAAGTCGTGTTGCTCACTTTTAATTTCAAGGTAAAATAAACTCCTGATCTTCATCAGTAGAAATTTCCAAAGATAAACTGTAAATAAATTTTTGTTTGTGTGGGGTTTTTTTTTTTTTTTTTTTTTTTTAAAAGAAATATATGCAAAAGACAAAGAAAAAGACACGATGAACATATTTTTCATTGTTTATTACAACAATAAAAAAGAATATGTGCTTTTAAAACAGGTGTAGGCATGGTTTTTTTTGTTTGTGAAAAAGAATGCAGTTTTATAACAAAAAAATGTCATTTTTTTATGCAGTGTGATGAAGGCTAAATTGTGATTCTCACAGTTCTTCCATATTGGTGATTTTTGTAGGTTAAAAACAAAAAAATGTCCAGAATTTTTTTTTTCCTCTTCATTTTACTTGATTTTAATCAGGAATAAACAACACAGCAGCCAGATCATCATTCTGCTGCTATAATGCCCAAGAATACAAGTAAAAAGATCAATAAAAACAATAAAAATGACAAAAATTTTATAATGGATTATTTCTATTTGTTTGAAAAAATCTATTTTTTACCAAAAAAAAAATCGTTTTTTAAATTGTGAAGCAAAAAATCCAGATATTCGATTTTTTTCTTCTTCTTCAATTTTCCCACCCCTAACATGGGGGCTGGGTGTCGGGGTACGTTACAGGAAATGCTTGCAGCAGCTAACCAGAAGTGGACTGCAGCGGATACGGCCAGACTTACAGACCATGGAGCATCTCGGCGGTCTAACGGCTGTGACCATCGTGCTTGTGTCGATGTTTAATAAAATCACGTGACGCGTTTTGGATGTCATTCCGACCCTATTAAATCTCTCCACGTTAACACACAACTTTGTCCAGCATCCCAGTAAACACGTCAGCCGGACTCCATCATCAGACCATGTAGCTCCTGTCTGCGATGGACTGGCTGGGACTGTTGGGACAGATTCCAGCTTCCTGCGACCCTGAACTGGACTAAGTGGTCCTGAACGGACCGAGGTGCTAGGTCGTAGTAACCAGGCCTTCTGAGTGCAGCACGGTAGAGGTGGCATCATCCTGTGGGGCTGTGCTACTGTGACGGTGTGAACGGAACGATGAAGTGCTTCCTGCAGCTTATTGCTGAACTTGTGAAAATGTCTGAGTGTCTGTTAGCATCCAAGCGTAGCTGTAGGGTAAATCCTTTCTGCGACCTGCTGTGTGTCGGCAGATTTCCCTGGAAGCCGTGCGGAGCTTGGGTCTGCTGCTGGAGGGCTCCGCTGGTCACGGGAAGGCCGTTCAGCCCGTCCACCGGCTGCTGACCAAGGGTCCGCTCCAAACCCAAGCTGGCTACTCGATGCTGAGCCGCTCCTTCCTCCTGCACAAACTCCTCTCCTGCCTGCAACACAGCCTCGCCCTCAACCCCTTCGGCATCACCGCCTGCCTCCGTTCAGGGAAGAAACTGGCCTGGGCTCAGCAAGGTGTCCCGGAACGTCCCGGTATTGGACATTCCCGGCGTTCCTCGCTGTCTGCAGGTGTCTGACCGTCTGCTTGTTGTCTCCTTGCAGTGGAAGGCACCATGAAGAGAGCAAAGATAGCCAGGAACACCCACACTGCTCCGCCTGGCAGCAAGATAGTGCTGATGTCTCAGGTCTTCAGACAGACTCTGGCTAAGACATCCGACAAGCTGACGGGAGCCAACATCAAGATCCACAAATGCTCCGACGCCTTCATCTACCTCCTGTCGCCTCTCAGGTCGGCTGAGCGCCAGCTGATGTGTTTTATGTTTGGGACACGCTGCGTTGACACTCTGCTTCCTGCTGCGTCCTTTTAGATCCGTCAGCGTGGACAAATGCCGGGATAGCACGGTGGTTCTGGGTCCTGTGGAGACCAGCGTCCACGTCCACAGCTGCCACAACGTGCGCTTGGTGTGCGTTGCTGGCAGGATGGTGATTGGAGCGTCCTCACGTTGCAGCGTCCACGCCCTGACCCCCACCCGCCCGCTGCTGCTGCCTGGAAATGCAGACATCACCCTGGGTCCTTTCCACACCTTCTACCCCTCCCTGGAGGATCACATGGCCAGCGTGGGGCTGGCGGTGGTCCCCAACGTCTGGGATCAACCGCTGCTTCTGGGGGCCGACGGCCTCACCAGCCCCTCACTCAACACGTCCGCCGGCCCGGACGCCGCCTGCTACCGCCTACTGCCCCCCTCCCAGTTTCACACGCTGGCCGTGCCCTTCCTGATGGAGGGGGACACGTGCGAGGTGCCCGGCGGGCTGCCCCCCGCGTACCAGGCAGCTCTGAACGAAAAGCAGAAGAGGATCCAGAACTGGCAGAAAACGGTGATGGAGGCCGGACTGACCAAGTGAGTGGATGTCCTCTGAGGACACCCACACACACACACACACACACACACACACACACACACACACACACACACACACACACACACACACACACACACCTTTGAAAAGGTGGAAGTGGTTTAGCCCACTGTTCCAACATAACCAGCTATGATTGGTGCATTCAATCAGAAAGCTGCTCAAACACAGAGTAGAGTAAACACGGAGAGGAATAACTGCTGCCTGGATGTTCAGGACTAAATTACTGGATTGATCTTAAATCCTTTTATTGGTAATTAAATTTAAAAATATAAAACCTTTGATAAGTTCTGACATGAAACAGTCATAATGCACCAAACTGCGTCTTCTCACTTCTGCATTAGAGGTTAGCTTCTGATGCTAATAATTATACAAGTGGAATTTATGTAAGGGATACTGCCCGACGAGGTGTCCATTATCAGATATTAATGGACGACGCGGGCGCTTTAGTTACTTGGGATCGGTACCAGGTCTTTTGGAATCCTTGTTAATGAAACCAAATTTTGCAGAATCCCACAGAACCAGCTGGTTTATGATCCAGACTGGCATCTGAAGGGTTAAATCTACAGACTGATTCAGTAATCATGATCTAAATAAAACAAAAACTCTTTCATGTAAACCAACGTAAGAAGTTTGCAGCGATGTTCCCGTTAATGACATCATAATTTTAATGATCCAAAACACTTGTTTTTATTGTAAGGGGAGTTTTCATGCAGAAGCCAGATCCAGAGTTCTGGAGCTGTTTAGATGTTTTTCTGCTCCACCCAACCTGACTTCACCGCACCTTTGCCATAGGATAACATGACCCCCCACCTTCTTTTCCTCCCTTTAATCTTCCCGTCCTCCTTCGTTTCTCTGCAGGGAGCAGAGGCGCCAGTTCCAGGAGCTGGTGGAGACCAAGTTCCACGAGTGGCTGCTGGAAATGGGGCATCGACAAGAACTGGACAGCCTGATCCCTCCAGCCGTACCCTGCCTGAAGGAGACGGACAGAGCAGCGAAGGACACCGGCCGAGTTAAGGATGCTAAACACATGGGGACGGGACGGGGAGACGGACAGTCCCCCATGGCTTGTTGACTTTATGTGCGATGCTTGTTGGGACGTTTCCCAGCAGGATAACTGCAGCTGAAGCAGCTGATCCAGATGCCCCGCCCACTTCCAGGTGTTTACAACTCCCCCATGAAGAAGAGGCAACAAAGTCTTTCTGCGCTGATAGTGGACCTGTTTAGACTGGGAGTGGCTTGGCAGGTTGTAGAGCAACATAACGAACATCAATCATTGCCAGGACGGAGCAGGTGCGACGGGTCTGTCCAGAAAACAAGCTTAGATCAGGGTTTAAGTTTCCAACCTTGCTTTGTGAACCAACTTGGACGGGTTGTGCTGCCAGTTTAAACCATAAGATGAGCTATTAACGCAGTGTGACCGTCCCCGTGCTGCAGGGAGTTGGTCTCGTTGCCTTCCTTCAGCTCTTTGCAGGAAAATGCACCTGGAAGTTGACCTTTCAGTCAATCTCTGTTGGACCACTGCGACCCTGTGCTGGTCTGGAAACAGCTTTCTTGGCCCAGATCCAATTCTAAACCCACTGATATGCAGAGAAAACACAAATGTCTTGTGCAGTAAGCTGGTGGAACTGAGCACTTTTAACTGGTTTTGTGTCTTTAGTGACATTCCAGTTCCCAGAGATTCCCTCATAATTTCATCTGAAGCAGTTTGGAAACACTACACTACATTTTACAGATGTCCTGCAGGGAAACTGCTGTGCATGGATGAGAGAAACATGACAGAAACTGACTCAGGTTGTCTTTATCGCCTCTGAAATGTTTCTGTCAGCAGCTGATCTGGAACGATGACACAACAACTGTTTACTGACGTAAACTAACTCAACGAGCTTTTAGCCTGTTTATTTTGTTACAAATCCTACATATATCTTTTTTATTTATTCGCCTGATATATTCCTTTCCAGAATGAAACCTTCCCTCTTTAAAGAGCCAGTTGGAGCATTTAATACCTCTAAGTGTACTTCTGCCAGTTCTTTGCACATTTGCATGTTTTCATGTGGAGCGTCTGTGCTGGAACACATGCAGCAGAACTGCTGAAGGTTTTTACTGCAGGATTTTGACAAAGGGAAGATGGTGGTACTGTAAAAAAAAATAGTCCTGATGCTGTATGAAGACAAAGAACTTTAGTTTAAATAAAAAATAATAAAAGCTCTAAATAAAACCAGCAAACCCTCTTTTTATTAGACTCACCATCCACTTTATCAGGTCATCTAATCAGCCAATCACATGGCAGCATTTAGTCATGTGGACATGATGAAGATGCTGAATCTGAGCATCACAACGAGGAAGAAAGGACTGAAGTTGCTGACACACAACCCTCTCTAGGATTTACACATAACGCATCCAGATGATGTCAGGGGGGAATGGACAGACTGCTTGGAGATGATGAAAAGACAACAGGGAGTCCAGTAAGCACTGGTTCCAATGAAGACAAGTGAAATGGGAGCAGTTTTAAAGAAGAGCGAGGACAGAAAACCAACCCCAGCCCCGTGTAGGAGGTCAGCCGAGCCCAGCACAACCGTCTGAAATGTCCTGAAGGAAATGAAGTAATGATGGACGGAGGACAACATCGGAAAGAGACGCGGCTCAAAGCTTCAGGGACAGTTTTATGGACTGATGAGACAAAGATGAAACAGACGTGCAGAGACAGATTTAATGGAAATCATCTGCGCTCGCGTGTGAAGCACAGCGGGTGTAAAGTCATCCCGGGGTCAGGCTCATTGATCTGCATGATGATGTAACAGCAATGTGGATGCAACCGGCCAATCAGGAGGATTTTACTGGTCTCTTTCTACTTAACCGGTCTGTAAAATGGCCTCTGCGTTGATATCCAGTTGCTGGCATGTGGCGAGGTGACAATGCAAAGCTCGGCTGTAAAATGACGCAGCGTCCCAGAAAGACATGTCCGTCTTGCATCCTGTCTCTTCTCTGAGCTCTCTCCAGCCAGTAAAAGTTAAGCGTCTTACTCCACAAGAACAGAGAACTTTGTTTTTGTTCTCCAGGAAGAGAAGGAACATCCTGGCTCGGTTATTTGGCATCTTTGGCGTTAGGGTGGGGTTGTCCATATCTCACACGCGTAGAACAGGTTTTCATACTTTCCAAACTAACCACGCCCACTTCAAGTTCCCGACCAATTAAAATTGTTCTTGAAACGGCGAGAACTCCCGAACCAGAACCACTAGAACAAAGTTCTGTGGTCTCACAGTTTGTAACAGCTTGTCTTATGTCTTGGTCTGTCCCTCGCTGTCATTCTTTCTCTGCTTCTGCGTTCCTTTGATGAATCGACCGCGGTGACCGTTCAAAGCGTGTTTCCATCCAGCTGCTGAAGCAGCATCCCAAAAGGCAACAAAGGCTCCAGGAATGGACGTCAATAAATGTCAGCATAGCATGAAAACAAGTCTGAAACGCATTTTTCAAGGTGAGAAAGTCGCATCAAGCTACTTTAAAGCAGCTCTATGACGCTATGTCTAGTTTTCTGAGCTTTCTACAGTGTTATAGTGTTGAATTCTCATCACATATAAGCAACACCGTTTCGATCACCTAAATGTGTGTTTGGGTTTTCCAGCATCCTCTACGTTTGGTTTCCATGGTGACGGAAACAATTGGTTTTAGACATAGACTGTATATGAAAGATGGACGGAGCCTTCGGCAGTTAAAAGTGAAGCATATGCAAAAGTGCGTAAAACTACAGTTCCGCCTTCATCCACTAGGGGCTGCAAAACAGAGCAAATCCCCATAGACTCCCATGTTAAAAAGACCAACTTCACAGCAGAAATAAACATGTTTACAGCCTGGTTCAAAAATCCATTTTAGGTTTAATAGGTCAGGTTTACCTTCATGACAACTGTGGGGGGAGTGAATTTTTTTTCTAACTCGCTCTTTTAAAAGTAATTAAATCTCGAAATTCAGCATATTTAGGGGCGTGTCCTTTTGATTGACAGGTACCCGATCTACTGCTTTAAGTAAGAAGAACATAGAACAACCGCGGTTTTTAGCTGGTTGGCAAAGTGACTTAGCTTTAGCCTGCTTAGCTCTGAGTCCGCTCGATGTCAATCATCCACCATGACGCTCACAGCCCCCCTCTCAGCTCCACCTCTTTGCCCATATTTGTATTTTCCGGGGCGAGACGACACACATGCCCCTGCCAAGATGGCGATGGTAGGAACCGCCCACCGAGCTTCAATTCAGCTCTTCAGAAACCTACGGGTGACGTCATGGAGGCTATTCATCTCTTCATTTACAGTTTCTGGTTTTAGAGAGTTTTTTCTACTTAAAAATTTTAGACGTCCCTGGGGAGGTACTCAGTGATTGTGCACAACTTGGAGAAGATGACCAAGTGCACAAAAAGCTTGATTCTTCACCTCCACGTGCAGCTAAGAGAAAGAAACTGGCTGCTACTCTGGTGTGGGAGGGGGCTGCAATATTCTCATGAAAAGCGTTTAATTTTTCTTCCACTGGATGATGTTTTCTGTGAAAGTCAGCAGACTGTGAAAGTAAGACGTGAATAGTTCTGCTGGAGAGCAGCGATGCACCTGGATCCGTCTGAAAGGCAGAGATAAGTCATGAGCTAGCAGGTCCTTGCCAGGTTGGGGCAAGCCGGTGGAGCTGGCATGTGTCACAGTGGAACCAGCCAGTACAGAAGTGGGGGTCTGTGGACGCCTACCGTCGCCCGGCTATTATGCCGTAATCCTTCCTCGCTTTTCTGGAAAAACTGAATAGCGCTGGAATCACTGACTCAATTTTTGGATCTCATTTTCATGACAAAGCGATTGTTCCCCTTTTCCCTCCCCTGTTGCTGTTTATGAAGGTGAGGGAGCGGGGGGGCATAAAAGGCAGCGGCTGGAAGGCCAGAGCAACATCGAGACCTCAGGGGATCCACCAGCATCACCACTACTCAGCATCTGTGAGGCTGTCCCGCAGTTCACATCCAAGATGGGCAGGGTGAGTTCAGACAGACAGGTCGCATGATGACACACCTGGAGGCGTTTAGGAGGCAGTTGTTCTCCCCTAACGCCCCCCCTCCTCCACACTTCTACTCCCTCAGATCGTCTTCTACGAGGACAAGAACTTCCAGGGCCGACGCTATGAGTGCGACAGCGACTGCTCAGATTTTCACGCCTACCTGAGCCGCTGCAACTCCATCCGAGTGGAGAGTGGGGCCTGGGTGGTGTACGAGAGGCCCAACTACATGGGCTACCTGTACGTTCTAACCAGGGGGGAGTACCCAGAGTACCAGCGCTGGATGGGGCTCAACGACCGCCTCAGCTCCTGCAAGATGGTCCACTTTGTAAGTCGGCCTGTGATCTGAATCCTTGTTGTAGTTTTTTTTTTCCCTCTTGCTGAGTGATCAGAGAATGGAACACCAAGGTCACGCTGTGGTGTTAATGACCGGCTCAGTCGATCACCGATGCAGGACTGGTGGGCTGTGTGACCCACAGCCTGAAGCGCCTCACATAAAAATCATTATTACAGCCTGCGTTTGGGTTTATGAAGGCGCAAAGCTGTCTGTAAGCACTGAAACAACATTTGATTGAAGCTTTTATTCATCGGACGAAATATATCAGAATCTGCGTTTCCATTTTTTCGCAAAATAGAAGCGATATTTCTAAGTTTTGGCAAAAATAGCGATTTACAGGTGTTTCCATTTAACAGTTTTTATCACATAAGAAAATACGCATTATGCCAGAAAATACGGCTTTGAAAAAAAAAGATTTTCTTTTCTAAAACTCTAAAATTCGCTGTTTGTTCCATACCGCACCATCTTTATCAGAAGTGAACTAGTCACAACCCCCAACGTCACGTCCAGGGCTGTGTGACCCACAGCCTGCAGCGCCTCACATAAAAATCATTATTATAGCCTGCATTTGGGTTTATGAAGGCGCAAAGCTGTCTGTAAGCGCTGAAACAACTTTTGATTGAAGCTTTTATTATTCATGCGGCGAAAGATGTCAGAAGTGGCGTTTCCATTTTTTC
>NC_136613.1:6128204-6130704 GCF_933228915.1 Telmatherina bonti
TATATATATATATATATATATATATATATATATATATATATATATATATATATATATATATATATATATATATACATATATACATATATAAAAATTCTGCATGTGAACAGCTTCTCTGTACCGTTGTGTCTCCATGTAGGTGAGGACCACCTCAGAGAGGATTAGGGTGGGGGCCGTCCAGTCAAACCCAGCTGCAGTCAGAGCCTCCTCCATGCAGGACTCCTCTCTGATGTCCACCCCTAACAGCTGGTACTGACCGCTGGACATGTAAACAGGCCCTGTGGAACAGTAAAAATAAAACTAAACAGAATTTATCTGACAAAAGAACCTTTTTTTTTCTAAATAACACAACAGAGGAACCCTACAGACCAGCAGGAGGAGGTAAACAGGAGTCCAACAGCCCCCTCAGAGTTACATTAGAGCCAATCAGAGCGGCTTTACGACACGCCACATCAGGAAAATCCACCTCAAACACAACAGTCCTGCCCAGAGCTCCGTCTGCATGCAGGCGAAAATACAGCGAGTCGAAGCCCGTGCCTAAAGACAAGATCTGCAACGATGCAGGAGAGAGGTCAGGACACAGGAAGCCAGCAAAAACACACAACTTCCCACAAATGGACCAATCAGAGCAGCCTACCTGTCTAGCAGGGCATTTCTCAGTAACCTGAAGGAACCGCCTCATGCAGTGATCCACCGCCTTCCAGCGAACATAGTAACCCCTGAAACACGCAGGGGCAACAATTCAGCTCAACAGTCTCACAATGAACTATAGTAACATGCATGCAGCTGTGAGGAGAGCCAGAAACCAGCTGACCGGTTGATGAGAGGAGCTCTTCTGGTCACTTTGCACACAAAGTGTTGCAGGAAGTCATCCCTGAAGTAGCCGCGTGCTGCAGCCGACACCTTGCTCACCACGCTGCTGTCGTTGGTTCCCTGAACCTGCAACCAAGGACAACCAACACATGGTCTCGTGTCTCATAATACATCCATCCATATGTTCGTTCGTTCATCCATCCATCCATATGTTCATTCATCCATCCATCCATATGTTCGTTCGTTCATCCATCCATCCATATGTTCATTCATCCATCCATCCATATGTTCGTTCGTTCATCCATCCATCCATATGTTCGTTCATCCATCCATCCATATGTTCGTTCGTTCATCCATCCATCCATATGTTCATTCATCCATCCATCCATATGTTCGTTCGTTCATCCATCCATCCATATGTTCGTTCATCCATCCATCCATATGTTCGTTCGTTCATCCATCCATCCATATGTTCGTTCGTTCATCCATCCATCCATATGTTCGTTCGTTCATCCATCCATCCATATGTTCGTTCGTTCATCCATCCATCCATATGTTCGTTCGTTCATCCATCCATCCATATGTTCGTTCATTCATCCATCCATCCATATGTTCATTCATCCATCCATCCATATGTTCGTTCATCCATCCATCCATATGTTCGTTCGTTCATCCATCCATCCATCCATCCATATGTTCATTCATCCATCCATCCATCCATATATTCATCCGTCCACCCATATGTTCATCCTTCCATCCATCCATAGGTTCGTCCATCTATCCATATATGTTCATCCATCGATCCATATGTTTGTTCGTTCATCCATCCATCCATAAGTTGGTTCATCCATCCATACATCCACATCTTCGTCCATCCATCCATATATTCGTTTCTTTCATCCACCCATATGTTCATCCTTCCATCCATCCATAGGTTCGTCCATCTATCCATATATGTTCATCCATCGATCCATATGTTTGTTCGTTCATCCATCCATCCATAAGTTGGTTCATCCACATCTTCGTCCATCCATCCATATCTACGTTCGTCCATCCATCCATATATGTTCATCCATCCATCCATATGTTTGTTCGTTCATCCATCCATCCATCCATCCATCCATATATTCGTTTCTTTCATCCATGCATTTGTTCATCCATCCATATGTTTGTTCGTTCATCCATCGATCCATGGGAGGCTGCAGACTTGATCTGAACTAAGCAGCTTTGAATTAAATAAGTGATACATCTGAATAATGGCTGCTTTTGTTGGCAGTTTGACTATGATGTAAAAATACAGCAGTAATTTAAAACAGATAAACTCCAACCACTCAGTCCATCTTCTTTAAAAGGAGCAGAAATGTCTGGAGATGGTCAGCATTTGTTCTGGAGTTGAATTAATATGTCTGTGATAGATCATTTCACCTCTTTTATATATCTGAATAAATATTAACAGATCGAAAATGCACCTTTTGCCAGTGAGAAGCTCTAAAAGCAGCAAAACTTTCCCTGCTCAGGTGTTTCTGCTTCATTGAATAAAAAACGGAATTTACCGCCGAGTCTCTGCTCTTCTTCTCTTTCTTTTTATTTGCTGCTGGCATGATGTCAGCAGGTTTGCGTGGAAAACTTCAGGAAAATTCCTCCAGTCCTTTAATAAAGGCAGTCATTTGTGTTTCGTGGAGTGAAT
>NC_136613.1:6765704-6770704 GCF_933228915.1 Telmatherina bonti
CAAAATGTTGAGAACCAAGCAGCAGAAACAAGTATTTTCCTTGACAAAAACCAATATTAATTTAGATTATCTGTTTTATGATTTCCTTACTGACATCATCCAAGTTTATTGGGTCTTCTTGAAGGATGTGTGTTTAAGTGATTTAAAGCCCATCTTGAACAGTTTATATTAGACAAGTTGCTTTCACCACATCTTGTGTACATAAAAGCAAATATTTTGTCTCTTGATGTCCAATTTTGGACATGGAAACATGAAACAGTGTCTCTTTGCCTTGTTGCTCATCTATTCATAGGCATATTTATGGTTAGGGGGACCTTCTTCCCTCCTTGGAATGTGTGTTCTTTGTGGTCGCGCTGCATCTTTAACCCCACCTGCAGCCAATAAGACTGTGGCAGCAATCCAGCTGTGATTCATGAGAAAACCAGGTAACATCTGGTCAGACACAAGCGGAGCAGGGACTTGGAATATTGTCCTGCAGTATATTAGTTGGACCCTTTGTAGAGACCATGGGAACAAACTACATTGCATGTTTTTAAAGATCCAGCCCACATTACTACAAAATTTCACCTAAAATTATTTTCTTAACCAATTTCACCCCTTAAGTAGAGTCCTTATTAAAAATGAGTCTGACCTGCAATTTTGCTAAATAATGAACATGATATAAGAGCAACACACATGCATTTTATCACAGGGAAGCCGGTGTTTCTAGGCCTTATGGGTTTATTGTTTTTAGGTTGCCCCTACCAGACGTCAGGATGACGGGACACTGGACCATAAACCAAGGTGGCAACGCTCGCCGCAAACTGCTCTGTCCTACTGAGACACACCCCATAGATATAAAGGTATACACACATAAAACACACACATTTAACAGCAGTACAGACTGTAGAACAAGCTGAGCATATCTCATGTTGTTTTCAGGTGAATAGAAGGTACCAAAACGCATGTTTGACCACATTAAACCACCTTTATTTCCCTTGTACACTGTGCTGTACACTGCTGTCTTCGTACATGCTAAATGCTACTTTAAAACCCAAATACTCTGCAAGCAGCTCAAGGAGAGCATAGATAGAAACAAAAATGCAGTGACATCTAAATTCATCCATGTAAATTGTGCAAATTCATTGGTTTAAAAATAAACGCACTCAGGGGAATTCCTCACAACTAACGGGGTTAATTGAAGAGAGCCTAGAAACATGATTGGGTATAAAAAGATCCTGACAGAGAGGAGATGAGGAAGGGTTTGCCGTTATGGAAATGCATGTGGACTTGTCTGTCTCTTCAGTGACTTCAGTATTAATCTGGTTTGCGTCCCCTGGTGGATCTGCAGTGAAAAACGGCGGACTATCGGCACACACGGCGTCAGATAACACCTTTCAGTAAGACTGCAGACAAAATAGTCTCAGAAATCTACAATACATGCATTTGCCTTTTATGATATAAGCATATCTTTCGACGCAATTAACGTCTTAATTATCAAAATAAACTGTCACCTATGAATTAAAACGGTAATAATCATCAGTAAATCACATCAGCTGAACTTGTCTAAACACAGGCATCAACACTGGTATCGTTCTGGATTACTGGTCTGCTCTTGAAATTAATCTGTTAAAACACTACAACATGCTTCCTCTGTAAACATGGACACAATGTCAGGTGTGTGTGTGTATGTGTGTGTTGTGTTGACTTGATGCAGACCAGAAGCATCTATAGAAACCGAGCAAACGGCTTTAATGGGCTGTGCATGCTCTCAACAATCCCTTCCTGCAAAGTAAAGCAAAACTGGGGTCTCCAAGGTCTTCACCATGTATACATGACTAAATGAGTTGCTGCCATGTGATTGGCTGATTAGATTTTCATTTGTGTTAACAAGCAGTTGAACATAAGCAGTGGGTACGCATGTGGGCTGCATGCACGTCTGAAGTCTTTAGCCACCATTTCTTCGGACCTTAGAAAGCACAGCTGTAGCTTTAAAAGTCTGGCTGTATGGAAGCTAAAGAAGAAAAGAAATGAAGCTGGGTCATGGCGACTACAAAACCCTTCACATTACAGTAACTACAGCAGCAGTTGTTAGACATTTCTCTGTAACTGCACAGCGATACGGCTCAATGCGAACAAATAAAACAGATGAGGTGTATGAAGAGGGGAACATCTTGTTATCAGCACACAGTTTAAACCACAGATGACGTTAATGCTGAGCCTTAAAGAAGAAAACATGGTTTTCAGATAAGATCATGTGTAGTTCAGAGAGACAAAGCACAGCAGGGCTGTGAACTAAGAATAACAACTGGTGGTAAATTCTTTGTTTCTGAAACTTGTTGCTGGAATCAGATTCATCATAAGCAGAACCTTTTAACCCTTTTTTAAGTGTCAGCATGTGAGATGTTATCTTTGTATGACTGTGTATTAAAGGAACATTGTGACAGGAATTGAATCATGTGTAGCATTTAAACGAATGGCGCATTGGCGCAAGCCTCAACAACACTGATGAAACCATGTTGTCCCATTCTTTATGGAGCGTTCAGTCAGGTGAAGAGGTTCCTTATTTCATCTATATTACTAACTGTGTTGCATATTTCGTCCGGTTACATCAGATTATCCTCTGATAGAACCGTATGTTTCCGTGGTTTCAGTAGTAAAGCTGGCCTAAAAGGTGATGGGAATGCTTTATAAGCTGCGTGTACTGAGACTTGAAAAGCTACTGAAACCATGTAAACATCTACTGGTGTGTCATAGCAGGATCTGCTGTTATGCTGCCATGGAAACGAGCAACACTGTCTAACATAACCCAATAAAAACGGTTCGCTTCAGGCTAATTTAGGCCGCACAGCTTGGCTAACATGTGGAGGAAAAAGCTGCAACTTCAGCGTCCCGTTTAAAAACTTTTTTCCTAACTGAGCTCCTTCCATCTGCCCCATTTGATCCTCTTGTTTTTTAGGAGCTACGCTTACACCCGCGGTGCCCAGCTCCGGCCCTCGATGGTCATTTTGCAGAAACTCATAGATTCTTGGGCCCTTTTTAATGTGAGTGAGGTGTGCTGGAACCAAGCAGCAACCTACGGCGGTTAAAAGAGAAGCCTATGCGGAAGTGCATAAAACTGCAGTTCCCCCTTCATCCACTAGGGGCTGCAAAACAGAGCGAATCCCCATAGACTCCCATGTTAAAAAGACCAACTTCACAGCAGAAATAAACGTTTACAGCAGAAATAAACATGTTTACAGCAGACAACAGGAATAAACACGTTTACAGCCTGGTACAAAAATCCATTTTCAGTTTATAGGTCAGGTTTACCTTCATGACAACTGTGGGGGGAGGGAATTTTTTTCTAACTCGCCCGTTTAAAAGTAACTTAATCTCGAAGTTCGACATATTTAGGGGCGTGTCCTTTTGATTGACAGGTACCCAATCTCCAGCTTCAAGTCAGAACATAGAACCGCGGTTTTTAGTCTGTTAACAACGTGACTTAGCTTTAGCCCGCTTACCTCCGTTAGATGTATAGCTCCTGTTATCTCGGGGTTAGCTCAGTTAGCTTTTAGCTCGAAGTTCGCTCGATGTCAATCATCCACCATGATGCTCACAGCCCCCCCTCAGCTCCACCTCTTTGCCCATATTTGTATTTTCCGGGCGAGACGATGCGCATGACGCTGCCAAGATGGCGACAGTAGGAACCGCCCACCGAGCTTCAGTTCAGCTCTTCAGAAACCTACGGGTGATGTCACGGAGGCTCCGCCCATCTCTTTATATGCAGTCTATGATTGGAACAGGGACTTTACAACCTTTTGCGGGCCCTTTTTCATTTTCCTGGTGAAAACAGTCCCTTCGTTTTTGTGAATGACAGTTGAACATATCTTCCAGCTGTTGGGTTTGATAGCCTCTCCTGCTGATTTTCTCTCTTGTCTCCATCGCTGAGCGCTGGCTTGCAGCGAAAACACCTCTTCAGACTATTTGTCCCTTACCAGCAGCTGTAGTTTATAGATTGCAGACTGTTGTGGTGCTGCTCCACCGGCTTACCTGCCACACGTATAAACAAATCTGAAATTGTAATTTATGAAAATGTGTCAGATTGTTAGCAGAGGTCATAAAACACCAATGATGACAAAAATAAATACAGTCGTCGACCACTAAACAGGAAATATCCACAATGTCCCTTTAAGGCAGTGATACCCAGTCTGGTCAACAAGGCCAACTATCCTGCAGGTATTACATGTTTCCCTGCTGCAACACACCTCATTCAAATGAAATGGATCTCTGACAAGCGTCTGCACAAGTTTCTATTCCGGTTTTTATTCACATTTTATATCCCAAAGAAAACAGGGATGAATATCAGTGATTCAGCCAATCACAGCTCCAGGTTTTGTGCCAAAGATGACAGAAAAAAAAAAGCCTTTGTGGTGTTAAATCAAAGCTGGGGTAGGTAATGTTGGGGAGCTAGCAGGATGTGAAAGTGGCGCCCTGCCTTGGCTCCTCCCCCTCTGGTTTTACTACTGGCGTGATCCGAGGCTTTTTTCTTACCTCCACCAAGGAGGTTATGTTTTTACCGTCGTTTATCTGTTTGTGTTAAAAATAACTCAGAAAGTTATGGAGGGATTATAATTAAAATTTCAGGAGTTGTTGGGAATGTGAAAAGGAAGAACTGATTTAATTTTGGTGCTGATCCGGATCACCGTTTGGATCCAGGAACTCTTTAAAGGCCTTGGTGGAGGTTTCGCAGCTTTTTCCAACTATTTTTTCCTCCTCGGCTGTTAGATAGATAGATAGGACTTTATTCATCCCTAAAAGGGAAATTCAAATTGTCCGGTGACTCAATAAAAACAGTCACTCTTCCACCTTCCACGTTTTAAAAGTAAATAATTGATCAGACAGACATGGATTAAAATCATATTAAAATCACAATAAAAACAACATAAGCCACTCCCTCTAGTAGATGCATGTACATGTGGGGGTACAGTTCAGGAGGTTTTATTACGTAGCGGGAGGAGGCAAATAAACCGAGCCGGGTC